>NC_133409.1:67070984-67374015 GCF_049350105.2 Macaca mulatta | reverse complement strand
TCTATATTCTTTTGCTCATCTAGAATAGAGGCTATTTTTGTTGTTGTTGTTCTTGCTTTGTTTCGTATTGGTATTTCTACTGCCTGCAGCATCACAGTCATTCAATAAACAGGTGGTGGATCAAGTGGTAGAACCATTCGATGACTGTGATAAATACTGCTGTACCACTCATCAATAATTTTAATGTTCGTGCAGTCCAGTTAACGGCAGCCACCCTTGATTTAATGTTTATCACATGTCAGTGTCAAGTGCTCATCATACATCAGCTCATTCAATCATTTTAGGCTTCCTGTGCTGTAGGCAGTATTTTTAGTTCCACCCTGCATATCAGAAACTGAGGCTCAAAATACTAACTAATTCATCCAATGTCACACAGCTAGAAATGGCAGTGCCAGTGTTGAATCCAGAAATATCTTCTTCCAAAGTTCATGCTCATGAATTTGGGGGTGGTCTAAACAGACTTTGGAGCTGATTTGGTTTGGATCTGTGTCCCCACCCAAATCTCATGTCTAATTGTAATCCCCAGTGTCGGAGGGGCCCCGTGGGAGGAGACTGGATCATGGGGGTGGTTTCTCAGGGTTTAGCACCATCCCCCTTGGTGCTGTTGTGGTGACAGTGAGTTCCTGTGAAATCTGGTTGTTTAAAAGTGTGTGGTACCTCCCCCCATCTCTCTTGCTCCTGCGCTGGCCATGTAAGATGTGCCTGCTTCCTCTCTGCCTTCCACCATGATTGAAAGTTTTGTGAAGCCTCCCCAGAAGCTGAGCAGATGCCAGTATCATGTTTCCTGTACAGCCTGTGGAACTGTGAGCCAATTAAACCTCTTTCCTTTATAAATTACCTAGTCTCAGGTGTTTCTTTATAGCAATGCAGGAATGGGCTAATACGGGAGTAAATTTCCCCAAAGCCTCTAAAGTTGGTGGTTCATTATCTTCTCACTGTGTATTTACAACTGCATTTTGTAGGCATCACCTTAAGTGGCCAAAGACTAAGAAAACAGCTAAGTATAGGGAGAGCTAGAGTGCCTGTATATACACTTTAGGATTTCACCGGCCAGAAAGAACATTCTTGAAGTGACAGATAGAGGGTTGTCAACTTCTTATTTTGCCAAGCACAACCCCTTCCCAAGTACTGATCAACTATCCCCATCATTTCCTAGAAGGAAAAAAAAAAATGATGTCAAAAAAGTACAAAGGACATACGGTTAGAATAAAAGATAATTGATTGCATTGCATGTATTTTCTTATATACAACGATCAATTTGTTCTAGTTTGCTCATTTTTCAGTAGATTAGCATTCCGTTTTCATTGAGCTCAAAGTAAACAGTGTTAGGGAAACTATACTAAAGGATTATTCTGCCCCTTAAGTCAGACAAAACTACCTACAGGAAAAACAAAAGTAGACTCACAGGCCAGGCCAGTGCAGCCTTGAGGAGGTATTGGCAGGGCCTCGAGTGGAGTATCCCAACCCAGTTAGGCTGGAGAGAACAGGACAGATGTAAGTCTAGCTCCAAATCCCAAAGGCAAGGGGAGGCCGGGTGTGGCTATCACACTGTGGGCCAGCATCGATGCCAAGGCAAATGAAAATGAGGTGCAAACAGGAGACGCTGCCAGAGGTCTGAAGTCAGTCTCAGGTTCCAATGCCTGGGCAGCTACAGCCACTGATTCAACAATGGCTCCTTCTCCCTGTCATCTGGGCTATCATCATGTTCTTCTGCTTCCTCCTTGTTAGAAGTTAAACATCAGTTTCACATCTGTCATCTACTGCTTCTTGTGAATGATTCATGTCCAGGAGAGATCTGTTCCTGCTTGTTGGAGGCTGTATGACAAAAGACAAAGGGGACTTACATCACAAGCAAAGACCTTACCTTACTAGGAGGTGGCCCATGGTCATCCAAGTAAGTGGAATTTCCTAGAAAATAAAGAAAAAACTTGATGAATCCATTTTTTAAACCCCAGATGAATTTAGTGCAAAGTTACTGAACATAAGCATTCTAGTTATACAGTATTTCTACTCAGACAACAGTACCAAAGAAAAATGGGCAATTAATCACTGGTTTGACTGGATTTTGCTGATGTTACCATGTTTGATTAATAGTTTCAGCTGTTACAAACATTCTACACACATCGGTATGTATGCACACAAACATACATAACATGGTAACACGCACCATTATTCCTCACCCATTGTCTGCTGAGTTTAGCTTAGACTACTGATACTCAAATGTTACTGTACATGAGAATTACCCGCAGGGCTTGTTAAAACAAGACTGCCCAGCCCCAGTCTGAGAACATGCATTTCTAACCAGTTCCCAAGAGATGCTGATGCTACCGGTCCTGAACCCCATACCCTCTTTCTCCAATTTGTCTTAAAATTGTCCGTTTCGCTTCTCTCCTCAGGATAGCTTGCTTCTGGAGCTTGATTTGTTTTCACTAATAGCCATTTACTGGCATGTGTGTATGCAGAGTGCACGGCTATTGTTTCCTGATGAATAGAAGACTCACGGGGATTTGGAAGGGAATTAAAGTTTACTGACTTCCTTTCAGTAGCAGGTACTCTGCTAAGTGCTTTACAGGTATTTATCTATTTAATGCAAATACCAGAGATGGATTAGAAGTATCCCCTTTTATCAGAGGAAGAACAGAGGCCTGGAGAAACTCAGTAACCTGCTCACAGTCACATAGCTGGCAAACTGCAGAGAGGAGAGAAGACTGGTTTTTCCAGAGCATGTTCAGGCATCCACCCATCTGAAAAGCCTACCTAGAGTCCTTCCTGCCATCTCAGGCTTCTGTGTGGGGCAGGCACTGTAAACATTACCATCTGGAGACATCTGATCACCTGGGGAGCCAATGATGCAATCAGTATAATCGGAGGCGCCTACCCAAGAGGGGTAACTCCTGTGAGTCTAGGGAAAATCATCTCACCAGAAAAGCAAAAATGACCAAACGACCTAATGGAATGAAATGTAGAAAATCACAGAACCATAAGAAAACCTCCAGAGAACAGCAGATGATTGGGGAATAAGATCAGTGTCTTACTTTGAGTGGATGAAAGGTGCTTTTGACAGCAGAGAGCAAAAATGACTCAAGAAACTGGACTAAAAAGGGGGAAAGAGAGTTTAAGCCAGGGACAGTTGAACTGGGGAAACGAAACCAAACATAATAAATAAGCGGGTTCTGGCTTATAGGTTTTTCCATACTGAGTCATCATCCATCCCCTTTTCTTTGTCATCTTCTGATTTATAGCTCACTTGGTGTTCACAATGGCCATTTGTATATAGTAAAGGAATATCCGGGTCCAGTTTTAGTGTATAAGACACTCAAACACAAATACCTGGCATGCCCATGATTGGGCTATTTTAGGGCCCTTTTAAATGTGAACATGATGAACAATTTGTTAGACCTTAATTAATGTACCGAACACTCCACTGGGAACGTGCATGAATAGGATGTAAGATCTATGTCGGACTTAGTAGAGGTTATATGTGTCAAAGAACTCAGAAAAACAGCTGCCTGTGCCTGGAGAACTATTTAGAAATATTCTACCACCGTGCAGCTGGTGTGGCTGCCTGGAGCTCCCATCTGCTCAGCATGGGAATATGTCTTCCCCAGGGGAAGCATGAGAAATGCCAGCACACACCAGCATGTTCTCCAGGAATCAATCTCAAGGATCAAAGACAGCCACGACAACTAAATATTTCTAAAATACTATAAGTTTCCACAAGAACTGAAGTTCCTAGAGACTCCTAAAAAAGAATGATTTAAATGCCTGATTCATACCTCAAATTCCAGGCTTGGGTACCTACTAACTTCTTGGCACCTCAGCTTGGATGTCTAAAGGCATCTCACACTTCCCCTGTTCAAAACAGAACCCTATTTGCTCCAATTCCACCCCCCAAATTTCTGCCTCCACTGTCTTCCTTATTGGGTTATACAATATATCCCTTCCTCCAAAAGTGTCCCATTTTTCAGGCCAAAGACCAAGAGTCATTCTTGATCCATCTTTTTCCCCCATGCTGTACATACCAACCCAAAGACAAGTCCTATTGGCTTGGCTTTCAAAATATAACTCAAATCTGACCACTTCTCACCAGCCCCTCTGGGCCATATAAGAGACGCCCTGTATCTCTATCACTAATTTCCTCTCTTACTCATATAGCAACCAGAGAGATCGTTCAACCTTATCTACTAGATCATGGTAGCCCTCTGCTTAAACTCAATTTCTCTACACACACGAGTCAGCTCCTTACCATGGTCTGTAAGGCCCTGCACAACCAGGCCCCACCTCCCCCTCCATGCACCACCAGCCACCACAGCCTTCTCTGTGGTTCAGAGCACTCCAGCCTCTTGTCAACAAGGGGCCTTTTGAACTGGCTTCTTCCTCTTCCAGAAAAGCTCTTCCCCACCCTCTTCATTCAGTCTCTGTTCAAATGGAACTTCTTCATAGATGCTCACTCTGAATACCCTGTCTAAAATAGCACACTTAATTTACTTGTTTATGGTCTCTTTCAGCCAGTGTACAAGCTTTATGAGAACAGGGACTTGTGTGACCTGTTCATTGCTTTAGTTCCTAGAACAGAGCCTAGAAAATAGTAGGTACTTAGTATTCACTTAATGAATGAAATACCACATTAACTAACTCTTTACACCAAAACCTTAGCAATGGCTTATAAGAAGGAACTATTACTAGTACATTAGCCCAGTTTGCTCCTTAGCCAAAGGGCCTGCAATTTTTTTTTTGTTTGTTTGTTTTTGAGATGGTGTCTCACTTTGTTGCCCAGGCTGGAGTGCAGTGGCATGATCTCCGCTCACTGCAACCTCTCCCTCCCGGGTTCAAGCGATTCTCCTGCTTCTGCCTCCCGAGTAGCTGGGATTACAGGCATGCACCACCACATCCAGCTAAGTTTTTGCATTTTTAGTAGAGACAGGGTTTCTCTATGTTGGCCAGGCTGGTCTTGAACTCCTGACCTCAAGTGATCTGCCCGCCTCGGCCTCCCAAAGTGCTGGGATTATAGGCGTGAGCCACTGCGCCTGGCCCAATGTTTTTAACAAGTGAACAGAAGTACTAATCATGAAGTTTTGGAGAAAAGACCTATCTTAGAGGACACACATTGTGCAGAAGTCCACCTCATAATTTATCCCCTTATAACTCAATGCCTTGACTTAGCTATCTGTATGATACTGGGTCATTTTCTTAATCTCTCTGTATCTATCTCTTTTTGTGTAAATGAAGAGAATGATGGTATCCAGGTCATAGACATGGTGTGGGATTAAGTAGAATAATGCATACAGAGCATCTAAGTCAGGATCAAGCACCAAGTAAGCCCTTGGTAAAAGTTAAGTATTGGGATTGTTGTTACTGTCACTGTCTATTCAACCTTAGTGGAAACAGGAAATTCAATCCGTAAAGCTTCTACATAGATGTGTAGAATACTCAACGTTTCCATAAGAACTGATGTTCCTAAAAACTCCTAGAAAGAACAATTTATATGCCTGATTGTTTCGTCAAAGTCCAAGCTTGGGTACCTACTAACTCCTTAACTCCTCAGCTTGGATGTCTAACTGCATCTCACACTTCCTTCTAGACAATCCTTCTCACTACCTTCCACATGGTATTGGTCTAAGTCCTATGGCAAACCTTTGACTCAACAGTTAAATTCTTTGTTAGTTCTAAATGTGAGAAATACTGAAACTAAGAGAACAGTGTATCAGAGCCAAATGGTCAATCCTATCTCTTTTCTACTCAATGACTTTTGGTTTTAAGGACACTGGCTTCGTAGCTATCTTAACAGTTAGGTCTACACTAAGTTCTTTCCCTGGTAGGGTTAAGCATTACCTCAAAATTGAGATGCGCTGACGTGCATGACAGCAGCTCCTAAGCATGGTAACAAGAGATGTGGGCAATGTGGGCTGCACTAGTTCTCCACCTCCTCATTAGGCATTCTCTCATCTACATATTCAGTCAGTATTTACAGAGCACCTCCTATTCTGTAGAAGGACCTAGAAACCAAGTAAGAAATGAAAATCCTATTTTTTGCCACTGGATTGTATAACAACCTTTATTGAGTGTTTACTACTTGGCAGGCACTTTATAAAGATCATTTTATCTCATCCTCACAAGCACCCCTCAAGGTGATATTAGTTAAGCATCTTACCCACATCGCCAGTAAACAAACAGCAGAATTCAAACCCATACAGGCTGACTACTGTTGATACCTCCAGCTCCATAAAATGCAAAAATATTCTAATATAATTAGTCATTTTCTTATCTTTCCCCTTCCTTCTTTCTTTCCTTTCCATCCTTCTACCTTCCTCCTCCCCCGTGCCTTCAGTATAGAAGACTTTCATAATCAGATGTCACATCACAGAAATGAGACAACTCTCTCTCTCTTTTTTTTTCTTCATTTTGAGATGGAGTTTTGCTCTTGTTGCCCAGGCTGGAGTGTAACAGCGTAATCTTGGCTCACTGCAACCTCCACCTTCCAGGTTCAAGCGATTCTCCTGCCTCAGTCTCCCGAGTACCCGGGATTACAGGCACCCTCCACCACGCCCAGCTAATTTTTGGATTTTTAGTAGTGATAGGGTTTCACCATGTTGGCCAGGATGGTCTCAAACTCCTGACCTCAGGTGATCCACCCGCCTCGGCCTCCCAAAGTGCTAGGATTGCAGGCGTGAGCCACCGCGCCCAACCAGAAATGAGACAACTCTCTTTAATGCTTCTTTCTGTGCACAGAAAGGAATGGGGCTCCTCAGTGTTGGCACCTGGACCGTGGGCCCTGTTATCTCAGTTATCTCACCAGCAGATTACTGTGCTCCCACGGTTTCTTAGAACTCAGAGTCCTGACAAGAGAGGTATGAAAGGGGAAAAGCAAAGTTGCATGGACACAAGGTATTTATTTAGCAGGAGACAGCAAGTTTCTCTTCTTCTAGCGTATAACTATTTTATTATTTGATATTTAGGTAGAGCTTTTCATCCTAGGATTTTACGCTTTCATCAGAGAGCAAAGTCAACAAAACTGTCAGAATTTTTAAAAATGAAGTTGGTAACTTGCTCCCTGTGGAGATCAAAGGATGAGTGCTGTTATCAAAATGAGCTTTCCTGGAGAGGCTCCCAGGCATCAAAGGAGCTTCTGGCTGCTTTGCCTTGTCAAGGAGTCTAGGGTGGGTGTTAAGTTGTGGGGATGGAAGGGCAGCCCCAAACCCTCTAGGCCTTTGAGCATGGAGCTCAAGATCTAAATTCGGGGAAGGGAAGAAAAGGCGGAAGTGGGCTGGCAAGGGTCTGGACCAAGACAGAGGACAAACATGCTCCTGACACCCTCCTCCACATGTCCTGTGTACACCCACCCAGGACACCCCAGGCTCAGCACTCTGCCAGGCAGAACACTCTTATTTTCAGAGGCCTCTATAGGTAGATCAGTTTATTTCTTTCTGGAAAGTAACCTATACCTTTAGAGTTTTGATTCCAGCCTTGTTTTCATGGCTCAAGTCCCTCCGTTGAGGATCACGAATTACAGTGTCTTGTCAAGTGGGAAAAACTTCACACATTCCCATTCTTATCATCAGCCAAACTTTCTGAGTTTGTAACCTAACTGCCAAGAAATCACTAGTGAGGGCTGGCCATAGAGCTTAACCTCTTAGAGAAACTTAAGCTTAACCAGGCCTCTCAGGTAAGTGGAGGAGACAAAAGGTGGCTTTGACGCCCTACTCCATCCCTGGGAACTCCATGCTGCTGTTCTATACCTTGCAGATGGTGGTGGTTACATGCGTCTATACATTGATAGAAGAATACACCAAAACCAACTACACTACACTAATGGTTTAATTTTTCTTTCTTTTTTTTTTTTTTTTTTTTTTTGCCACAGAGTCTGGCTCTGTGGCCCAGACTGGAATACAGTGGCAGGCTCTCCATCACTGCAAGCTCCGCCTTCCCAGTTCACACCATTCTCCTGCCTCAGCCTCCGCAGTAGCTGGGACTACAGGCGCCCACCACCACGCCCAGCTAACTTTTTGTATTTTTAGTAGAGACGGGGTTTCACCATGTTAGCCAGGAGGGTCCCAATCTCCTGACCTCATGATCTGCCCACCCTGGCCTCCTAAAGTGCTAGGATTATAGGTGTGAGCCACTGTGCCCGGCCTAATATGTTTTTTAAATGACCTGACTAGAAGGCAAGTGATCTCAGACTTTGCAACCAGCTAAATTATAACACAATCTAAATTTCACCTTACCCATCTAGCCCTTCATGATGGAGCCCTCCCAGGGAGGTTATAAATGTAACAAGAGGGATCACATGGAAAGGTGCAAAGGTGTCAAATCCAAGTACACAGGAGTTAGTTGGTGCACTCGGAGGACTTTGTATGTACTACCAGAGTCTCTGCACGGCAGTATGTTATCAAGGTCTCTCTACTTTGACAGTTTTATAAACTATTTTTAGCAAAGATGCATTTCAAGAAACTCATGTGAAGTCTGATTCTAGGAATCAGGAAGCCAGGATTTATAACTCAGAATCTGAAGATCACTGTTTACCGTATTACACCTAGGTCTCAGCTGGCAGAACCAAAGCATGTTTGCCATTCAAGACCACCTAAGTCTTCTATGACAAGACAATGGATATGAAAAGTCAGAGATCTGGCGGGGGGCAGTGGCTCATGCCTATAATCCCAGCACTTTGAGAGGTCGAGGTGGGTGGATCACCTGAGGTCAGGAGTTCGACACCAGCCAGGCCAACATGGCGAAACCCCATCTCCACTAAAAATACAAAACTTAGCTGAGCCTGGTGGTGGGTGCCTGTAATCCCATCAGAACAACACCAGCACATGATAGGCACCTAGTAACTGTTCACTAGCAGTACTAGCTGCACTACTACAAGTAGCAGTAGCAGTACTAGAGCCGCCTTCACTGTCTCGCCATCTTCTCCCTTAAGGTTTAGCCCTCCTTGCACATTCTACTCACCAGCTTTTAAGAAATGTTGCTGTCAGGGCCCAGCCTTAGCGATTCTGATTTTAATTATTCTGGAACAAGTCCATGGTATTTGGTATTTTTAAAGTTCCTCACATAATTCTACTGTCTAGCCAAGGTTGAGAGCCACTGAGCTGCAAAACACAAATTCATGTACTTCATAATCCAGGCTGAATCCCACTTTCCAGAAGTAAAACATAACAGATTTTACTGAGGCTCATCTTCATCTCAGGCCACCTCCATCATTTCTGGTGGGAGATTATACAAAACAAGCTTCTTGTCAAAAGAGAATGCTGATGGAGCGTGGATGATCACAGAACTCCCTGTGCCAGGGGAGGGTGATCAAGCAGTTCTGGTCAGCACCTGCTCCAAGGGGGTGCAAGGAAATTGGAAAGGGCCAGGCCTAGCTCA
The DNA here is from genome assembly GCF_049350105.2 of Macaca mulatta. Classification (NCBI taxonomy): domain Eukaryota; kingdom Metazoa; phylum Chordata; class Mammalia; order Primates; family Cercopithecidae; genus Macaca; species Macaca mulatta. Next base: position 67,364,652 of record NC_133409.1, on the reverse strand, counting down.
CAGGTTGCCTGGGAGTGGGCTGGAACAGGGCACCTCCAGGCAAAGAGCTTATGCCCTGAACCATATGGGAGCCTAAACCTTTCTGGGGCCCTAAAGATCTTTTCAGGAATAAATTTCAGAGCTTATAATTTCAGAACATATTGTTCCTGCAAACAATGTATTGTTCTATTGAACCGCTTGTTTTATGGGTAAAAAGAGGAACTAAGAGCATCACCCTCTTATCTGTCCAGAGTTTCTCTGGGCCCCACTTGACTTAAACCACCAGGGGATATTCTGTCCGTCCTGGAGACACTCATACATGATCCCCACACTCACACATAATCTCCACACTCATACATAATCCCCACATTCATACACAATCCCCATACTCATACACGATCCCCTGCACTCACAGGCACTCATACACGACCCCCCTGCCCCCACACTCATACAGGATCCCCCCACTCATACATGATCCCAGCACCCATACACGATCCCCCGCACTCATACATGATCCGCGCACTCATACACGATGCCCCCCACTCATACACGATCCCCGCACTCATACACGATGCCCCCCACTCATACACGATCCCCGCACTCGTACACGATCCCCCCCACACTCATACAGATACCCCCGGCACTCACACACGATCCCAGCACTCATACACGAACCCCTGCACTCATACATGATCCCCCCCACACTCATAAACGATCCCCGCACTCATACACGATCCCCCGCACTCATACACGATTCCTGCACTCATACACGATCCCCCCCGCACTCATACACGATCCCCCCCGCACTCATACACGATCCCCCCGCACTCATACACGATCCCGCCACACTCACACACGACCCCCCGCGCTCATACACGATCCCCCGCTCTCATACACTATTCACCGCTCTCATACACGATCCCCCGCACTCATACACGATACCCCCCACTCATACATAATCCCGGTACTCATACACGATCTCCCGCACTCATACATAATCCCCGCACTCACACACGACCCCCCGCGCTCATACACGATCTCCCGCACTCATACATAATCCCCGCACTCACACACGACCCCCCGCGCTCATACACGATCCCCCCCGCACTCATACACGATCCCCCCCGCACTCATACACGATCCCCCCGCACTCATACACGATCCCGCCACACTCACACACGACCCCCCGCGCTCATACACGATCCCCCGCTCTCATACACTATTCACCGCTCTCATACACGATCCCCCGCACTCATACACGATACCCCCCACTCATACATAATCCCGGTACTCATACACGATCTCCCGCACTCATACATAATCCCCGCACTCACACACGACCCCCCGCGCTCATACACGATCTCCCGCACTCATACATAATCCCCGCACTCACACACGACCCCCCGCGCTCATACACGATCTCCCGCACTCATACATAATCCCCCGCACTCATACACGATCTCCCGCACTCATACATAATCCCCCGCACTCATACATGATCCCCTCACACTCATATATGACCCCCTTCCACGTTCATACACGAACCTCTGCACTCACACACGATCCCCCACGCACTCATACTCGATCCCTGCACTCATACACGATCCCCGCACTCATACACGATCCCCACACTCATACACGATCCCCACACTCATACTCGATCCCCACACTCATATTCGATCCCCGCACTTATACACGATCCCCGCACTCATACACGATTCCCCCCACTCACACACGATCCCCCCGCACTCATACATGACCCCCCCCCACTCAAACACGATCCCCGGACTCATACACAATCCCTGCACTCATACACGATCCCCCCCTGCACTCATACACGACCCCCCTGCACTCATACACGATCCCTGCACTCATACAGGATCCCCGCACTCACACATGATCCCCGCACTCACACATGATCCCCGCACTCATACATGACACTCCCACTCATACACGATCCCCCCCCGCACTCATACACGATCCCCCCGCACTCATATACGATTCCCGTGCTCATACACAATCCCCCCACACTCATACACGACCTTCCGCACTCATACACGACCTCCTGCACTCATACACGACCCCCATACTCATACACGACCCCTCACTCATACATGATGCCCCCACTCATACACGATCACTGCACTCATACATGACCCCCCCAAACATGATCCCCCCACTCACACACAACCCCCCCACTCATACATGACCCCCCACACTCATACATGATCCCCACACACTTCACGGGCCCACAGGATCCAAAAGTAAGAGAGCTCTGGAAAATCTGAAGCAAAGATACCCTCTGGTCTCATCCCTGAAAGGCACCCCCTCTTTCCAGGGTGTAGGACTGGGATGGAAAGGAGATAAGGAAACATGGTCAGCACAGAGGAGCCCAATGCCATGCCCATGTGAATCCAATAGAGAACAACAACAACAAAATAAAGAAGAAATTGTTAGAATTGTTGACAAGAGGAAGGACTATGAAATGAATGATCAGGGTGCCGTGTATTTTAAATAGCCACAATCATGCTTATGTAAGCGGGATGGTGAAAAGCAGCCACAGGGGAATCACTTAATGGATTCAGTAGAATTGACTAGTGACAAAGAACATGGCCCAGGGGTTGTAGAGTCAATCCTGCAGGCTCCAGAATCAAATCACCTGGGTTCAAATCTCAGACCTGCCCTCTACTAGCCAAGTGACTTTGGAAATATCACTTAATTTTCTTGATGTTTAATGACCCCATTTACAACTTGAGGACATTAAGTCACAGAGTTAAGATAATTAAATATATTGATATAGTTTTGGATGTCCCCTCCAAGTCTCATGTTGAGATATAATCCTCAGTGTTGGAGGTGGGGCCTGGTGGGAGGTGTTTGTGTCATGAAGGTGGATCCCTCATGGCTTGGTGCTGTCCTTTTGGTCATGAGTTCTTGTGAGATCTGATTGTTTACAAGTGTGTGGCACCTCCCCCATTCTCTCTCTTGCTCCCACTCCTGTCTCGTCCTGTGAGACCCCTGCTTTCCCTTCGCCTTCTGCCATGCATGTAAGCTTCCTGAGGCCTCCTCAGAAGCAGATGCCAGCACCATACTTTCTGTACAGCCTACAGAACCACGAACCAATTAAACCTCCTTTCTTTATAAATTACCTAGTCTCCAGTATTTTTTTATAGCAATGCAAGAACGGCTTAACACATGTATTTAATGTAAATTTAAATTTAAAATCAAATGTAAATTAGATGTATTAAATGTGTGCAGCACTTATCACGCTGCCTGTCCAGGATATAGTAAATGCTCAATAAATGGTCGCTACTTCCTCATCTTATATTACCAAATTTTATCAGTCATAGTTTTGTTTGTTTGTTTTTTTGAGGCGGAGTCTTGCTCTGTCGCTGAAGTGTGAGTGCACTGGTGCGATCTCGGCTCACTGCAAACTCCGCCTCCCAGATTCAAGCAGTTCTCCTGCCTCAGCCTCCAGAGTATCTGGGACTACAGATGCGTGCCACCACATCCAGCTAATTTTTGTATTTTCAGTAGAGATGGGGTTTCACTATGTTGGCCAGGCTGGTCTTGAACTCCCTGACCTCAGGTGATCCGCCTGCCTCAGTCTCCCAAAATGCTGGGATTACAGGCGTGAGCCACCGTGCCCAGCCAGTTATATTTAGTTTTATAATTCTATTTATTATCCACAAAATCAAAAGGAATCCTGAGGTCAGGGAATAGTTTATTGTATAAAGGATGAATATTAATATAAAATAATTATTAGATATTTTCTATTACTTTCCAATACTGTCTTAATATATCTACTAAAATATACAAAATTTTGTTTCCAATTATCTGAACTACCTTTAACAGTGTGCAAATGAACTTCCAGAACCTCAGGGGCTATAATTTATTCTTGACTGAAGCCTTGCATTAGCAGATCTATTTTAGTTTGAATTGGTCTCTGAAGAATACAATGTTTTAATTCTAGATCACCTTATGGAAACTATAATATGCATTAGTGTCACTGTCAAAGAAGCTGCCGTGACACTGTGTCAATTTTGATCAAGCACAAGCAATTCTTCTGAGAATCTTTCTTCCACAGGCCCTTTTCAAATCATAATCATAAGCAATTTAAATCCTTTCCCTTTTATTCAGAAGCAGCCATTTCCCACAGGATTCCGGTAACCTATAACACGATCATGTGTCGGCATGTCGCCCCCGGAGTCTGAGCTTTGGTAAGACACTGTTAACGAAGCAGTCACTGTTGAAGGCAATGCTGCAACCCCAGCTTTGTCCCTGCCAACAAATTATGCTAATGCCACACTTTCCACTGTTAAACCATGGGTTGCATTTCTCTGAGAGGTAGCTGTCAGCACACACCAGCCGTTGCTGACGATGAGGAGTCTGTGTGCTGTGTAACTGTCTCCAGCAGCTCCATTGTTTATAATTAACGCAGCCTCAACACACTGTGAGGAAGGAAAATTGCTGGCACAGCTTTATTTAAGCCTCAATAAAATTATTTTCCACTGAATTAAAACAAATGGCTTTATTAACAATCAATATTTACATATTTTTCCAAAAATATCTGCTTAAAAAAATCTTGAATGCTCGCCCAACTGGTTAACAAAGGCAAACATATCCCAAAAATACTTTCTTGATCTTAAATGTGAAAAATGAGCATTCCAGACACTGAAAAATAATATCCTAATTAAAATGCTATCAATTATGATTTAGAAAGTCATTCCATTTCTAATTAAACTTAAAAGCAAATGAATGCTCTTCCCTTACTATTTCAGGCTCAAAAACACTGCCTTATTTTATAACACATCTTTTTTTTTCCATTAAATCTGAATATACATTTTAGGATGTCAAGGGTAAATGTGTAGAAGGAAATTACTTTCAGAATCAAATGATCAGTGCACTGTTGCCATAATAACAACCGAAATATAAATATGTATAATTTCCAAATTAGCTGAGGAATTCATCATAATGTTATATGATCTTATGCAGGTAGAAATGGCGTATCAAAGAGAGATGGAATCACTTAAGGTTTTTGTTTCATTCCATTTGAAGTAATTGCTACAGTCAACTGATCCCACCTGTGGAACGCCAATGCACCTGCTAACGCAGCAGACCCAGCCCTGCACACAGCAAGCCTCTAACCAGCAGCCGGGTAGGTCCTCTTCTGTCCTCTTCTATCTAGATGTCATGTGGCTGCCACAAGGATTGACACTTTCCATCATGTGCTTATTGCACGAAACACCCCTGATAAGTACAGTGCAGGTAAGGTGAAGATGACTAAGAATCTACCCGGGAGAAAGAAAACAAGACAAGGCTGAAAATAGCAGCATCCTCATTCTCATCATCAGTGGTCAGCACTGATGCTGTTCTCAGCACTGTGCAAAGCACTCTCTGGACCTCATTCTATGGCAACCTAGGAGGCAAGAACCCCAGTTTACAATAAAAGCAGCTCAGGAAGGTGAGTGACCTGCACCATGTCAGGCAGCTAATCAGCAGAAGCTCCTGGGTTTGACACCAGCAGCCTGACTCTGAAGTCCTATTGCACACCCACACATTCCCTGCCTTGCTCAGATTCCCATCTGGGAGCCACAGCAGGCTTGTGAGAACTTCATCCCTTTGAGGTGATCTGTCTAGGGCTGCTCAGGGGTGGCCTAAGCAGAGTGCGGTCTTAGCTCTGGGAGCAACATCCAGCACCCCCCAGCTAGACATGTACTTCAGGCAGAGTGTCCCTCGCCCATTGAGGACAAAGGGCTGCTGAAGAGCCTCATCCCCTGGGAACCCAAGGAGCCAGCACAGTACTCAGCGGGGTGAAAATACAGGTTGGAGAGGGACAGGTGAGACGGGGGCCCCCATCTCGCAGCCACTCAGAGCCTCTGGCTACTCCTGTCTGCTTCTAGCTGATGTGTTCTTTTCCTGGTCCCGGTTAGCTACAAGGTGGCTCCTCTGCAAGGGTGTGCCCATTCTGCAGAGTCACCATTACTTTGCAATACTTGATATAAAAAGTGATCTTGAATTAGAAATCCATTAACATTATTGCAAGAAATTTCAGCATTACATTTGTCAGCAACCGAAAAGGAAACTCTGCTTGATTATTTAAATATAATTTCAGTTGATGGGAATTTTTGAAGAGTGGTTGTGATAAGCTGAACAATGATTCCCCGAAAGTTGTCCTCGTCCTTATCTCTAAAACCTGTAAGTCTGTTACTTTATGTGGCAAAAGAGACAACGAGTCAAAGAATGCAGGCAGCTTCCAGGATGCTGGAAGATCTAGATTACTTGGGAGAACCAGTGTAATCACAGTGTCCATGTCAGAGCCAGGCAAGACGGTCAGAGTGGGAGGAGGAGATGTGATGTTGGAGTGATGCGTTTTGCAGATGGAGTAAAGGGCCACGAGTCAGGGAATGCAGACAGCTTCTAGGAGCTGGAAGAGGCAAGAAAACAAATTCTTGCCTAGAGCCTCCAGAAGGAACACGGCCCTACTGACATCTCAATTCGAGCCCATTAAAACCCAGTTTAGACGAACTGTAAGACAATTATTGTGTGTTATTTTAAGCCACTACATTTATGGTAAGTTGTTACAGTAGCAATAGGAAGTTAACAGTTGTGAAAATTATTTTTTATTCTTTGTCACTTCTTTATATGAACAAAATTTCTTGTAAGTGGTGACTCTCTCAAGAATTTGAAGAAACATTTATCCAAAAGGCTCATCTGAGAACTGAATGAAGCATTTCAAGTTGAAAATCTGAAGAGAGGTCATCACTCTATTCAATTATAAACTGATACATTTTTTATTTGGAGGTTTCCTACAACTTCAAAATTTAATACCTTCCCTAATATTTTGTATTTTGTTTTACTAATAATTACATAATAATATGTGGTGAAAGTTTTCATCAAGCCTCATACAGACACCATCACCTCACCAGTTTACTTCAGTGTACCATCAAAATATTATCATTTTTAAGTATTCCATGATTTGAAAAGTTTTGATGTATTGCTTTACTTAACAAATATATAGAACACCAACAAATAAGAGTGTTGTCTTTGAAAGGAGGCTTTAATCCAACCAAACTGCCATGGTGCTAAGCCTGATTTTCTCTCAAGCTTTGTTACCATAGTCAGTACATTTCACCCGCCCCACAACTGTGCACATGTGTGTGCATGCACATACACACACACACAATTTCAGAACAGAAAAATAACCATAGATATAGTACACCACACCCCTCAAGTTACAGAGGAAATAATCAAATCAATGAAAGGTTAAGTAATTCAGCTAAGACACATGGCTAGTTAGTAGTGAAGGTTAAGAACAGCCCCAGGTGCTTGCTCACTCCACAGCATGACAACCTTACTACCTGCCATTTTTGACCCTAAGCAGTCACAATTTTCAAGCTTGATTACCTAGCTTACTCTCCAAACTTGAATTGGAGAGAGTGGGTTTCTCTTATGTAATGAAATTCTTTCTCTAAGGACACACACATATCCTCATTGAGAGAACCTTCTTAAAAGCTTCAAGCATTGAAGTCAATTTCCAAAAGCAATACTCCAAGTGTCCTGCATGTGGCTGCAGGCAGTTTACAGCCTCCCAAGGTTACTACACTAATGTAGATGTTCATGCTTTAGCATGTTTGTTGAAAAGAAGTAATACTTGTGAATATCAATTTCAGTAAATAACTCAAACACATAGGAGACCAGGCCTGTGCAACAATGTGAGTGAAATGCTAGCTGTCTGGGAAAGTATAAAGGCAGTGTGACAGGTGACGGGTAGAAATCAGGGGCAGGACTGTAACTACTGCACCCATCTAAGATTTATTGAAAATCTCTATGCTGGGCATTATGCTAGATCCTGGAGATACAGTCTTAGTTTGGACTGCTGTTAACAAATTGCCACAGACTAGGTGACTAGGTGGCTTAAATAGCAAACATTTAATTCTCACAGTTCTGGAGGCAGGAAGTCTAAGTTCAGGGTGCCGACATGCTCAAGTTCTGGTGACAGCCCTCATCCTGACTGTCTCGTCACATGACAGAAAGAGACAGAGAGAGAGAGAGAGAGAACGCTCTGCTGTCTCCTTCTTCCTTATAAGGCCCCAAATCCCATCATGGCGGCCCTACCCTCAAACCTAATCACCTCCCACAGGTCCCACCTCCAAATATCATCATACTGGGGGTTAGGGCTTCAATATATAGATTTCAGACGGACACAGCCATTGAATCCATAGCATTGTCTCTCAGAATTCTGCAGAAAAAGAGGTGACAGACATTAAACAAAGGATGATAAAATAAATATTGATTTCTGATTGTGATGAGTCTTACAAAGAGTAAATACAGAGTGATGCATGTGAGAAGGAACAACAGAGGCCCCGAACTCCAGGAAGAGCAGAAGAGAGGGTGAGAGCATCCCAGGAGATGGTGGGCAGCCTGTGCTGGGCCCCAGGTCAGGAGGGAACAGGCCGCTGTGAATAACCAAGAGAAGTAAATGCATCCTATGAAGGGTGAGAGTCTCAGTGCCCTCCTGACGCCTGGGGTTAATGGGAGGGGCTGCCGGGATGATGTGGCACTCCACTGTGGTGGAGTCAGGGACAGCTCCATGTAAAGGGAGTCTCCCCAGCTGTATCTGGAAGAAAAGAGGGACAGTAACAGCAAGAGAAGGGCAGGCACACCTGGCCAGGGCACCATACACCTGCAACGGGGTGTGGCACTGGGAAGAGGGCAGGGCGTCTGCATACCCAGGGGATTGCTGGATGGCGAGTCTAAGTTAAAGATGTGTTTATGACCTGAAACCAAAATCAGAAGAGGTAGTCTCATTCAAGAGGCAAATGGAAGTCCTTGCAAAGATGCCAAAGGGATTGGGACACATCTGAACTGAGTTTACATGTATGCAGAATTTTAATGTTATCACGCATCATCTCGGCAGCCCCGCCCACCAACCCAAGGGGTCAGGAGGGCACTGAGATTCAGCCATATGACCTTCACAGGAAAGGAAGCTGAGCCCAGGTCATATGGCTGGGTGGAGTGAGAGCTGGGCTCGGACTGGGTTCAAGTCCCAGTCCAGGGCAGTATGCACAACAAGGCAATGGGTAGACTGGTTTCCTGCTGCCATCGTGTGTGTGTGTGTGTGTGTGTGTGTGTGTCTGTGTGTGTGAAACATTACCACTGTGAAGCTGGAGGAAAGCTAAACCCAGAATCCAATAGAAGTAGTCTGTGAGGACTAAGTAGGCCTTGGTGACTTTCTACGAATGAAAGAATTCTTGCTGGGTTATGGGTCACATGCATGAAGGTTGATATCAATGCACACATAATTTTAAATGGGTAAAATAAAATTGTGCTTCCAGCACTGCCTCCTGTTTGATGGGTTTCTGGCCCACGGCCTGGTGTGGCTGGTCATGACTGTGTCTTTCACATTTTTAATGGATCAGTCCTATGTTTGACAGAGAAATGATTTGTCACTTGCCAATTCTTCTCATGCTTTAGGGAAATGGGTAAGAGGAACATTCTACCGGATGTTTCAAATAAACTGCATTAAAATGATATGCATGTGAACAAGAGACTTGAAGAGTTGCTCATAAATGCTGATGCTGATTTAGGAAGTGTGTGGATGAAATGGGTTTGATGCCAATGTCGGTCTTATGCAGATGTTGTGGGACAGATAGAACCATCCCATCTGGGATTATGCTTTCCTGTAAACTTTCAAGTAACACAAGGAAAGGATCATAGTTTCTTCTTTGTTAGGCCTTCAAATATAAAAGGTTTTTAATAGCGCAGCAGAAATTATTGAAGTCATTTGGAAAGGTAATCCTCACAAAATTAACTAGCAATCTAACATATGAGCCTGATGGTGTCTATTAAAAGGAAGTAAGATTTAATAAATTCATCACTCTCCTTTTCCTATCATCTCTCTAGTTCTATTTCATGTCAGCTTTAATAGGATTTAGGTGAAATTTCGTGGTTCACAGAACTATCATATTGGAAGATAAACGAGGATTCTCATACCTCCATATGTTACTCTGAATGCCTAGATAAACATAACACCAAAAAACAAAACTACACCAAAGCCAAACAAATAGGTGCCTTAACATCAGAAATTCCTTGCCAAAGATGAGCAGAAGGCACAAGGGAAAGAACGCAGGGGAAAGAACGTGAGCGTGGCAGCCAACAGCCCAAGGTACTGATCTACTTATTGGACGTAACCTTGGCAAGGTCTTACAGTTTCTGAGTTTAAGTTTCCCCACAGGTAAAGCAGGAAGAATAAAACTTACCTCATAAGGTTGGAGTGTGTGGAATGGGGAGTGGTTAAAATCATCATTTATAAACTACCTGGCATACAAACAAAAAGTGTAACTCTCACAATTATATTTAAAATAGAGCCAATTTAAGAACACGGTGCATTAAGTAAAACATCTTCCAAGTAGTCACATACATAAACATCAGTCTGGCACTGAAAGATGTAGCCCTTGTTACACTCTTAGAATGGCCTGTCACAGTCTTCCTGCATATTTTTCAGGATTTATGATGAGGGGTTATACCTCGGCATAAATTAATGTAATTTTTAAAACCTTGACAGGGTTTGGGTATTCCTACACTTGTAGTATGATTCTGAAAGATAAAGTGTACTGTGGCTTATAAATACCCTTTAGCACTTACTAGATTAGTTTCTTTTCTAGAGAAGTCTTAGTCCTACCTTTCAACAAAATGAGTTGGGAAATCCTTTCTAAAAGCCTGGCTGTTTTGAATTGCTCATAAATCTAGAAATATTCATGGTCTTTTCAAAGACAAAGTGAGTCACTCACTTTTGAATCACTGAGTTTGAGGGTTGATGCAGATTACAGGGCTTGAAAGCAAAGGCCAGCACTAGCTCTGTTGGACAAAATCAGAGTTCATCTTTGCATCAAAACAAACAGCAAGTTTTCTGGTTTTCAGGAAACTAATGGAGAAAACACATTTGTGAATTCCAAATATATCCAAGCCTACTTAACATCAACTTACTTGTTGGAAAATGCTTCTTAATAAAACAATTTTTCTCCAACAGCAGAAAACATCAATCGAGTGAGTCTATCCATACTAAAAATAAAGTCATTATCATGGTGCAAAAGGGAGCAGCAGCTCATCAGAAGACAGAGCTTTCGGTCTAAGGAGTGGCCTGACATGGAGTGGGGCCTCAGATCACAGTGTCTTTGCAGAGGAAGTGATGATGCCAGGACTGCTCATCAGTGGTGAGCTCATCAGTGATGAGCAGTCTCTGACTGAGACATTAAGAAGATTACTGTGTTGGATGGAGGGAGGCACAGGGTGACCTTCCAACCTTACTTCCAGTTCTCAGATTCAGGGACTCCCTGAATATCCCTTAAAGCAACAAGCAAAGCAAACTGCTTATCTTTTAAAAATCACCTTATTTATCACGTAGATTTCAATCCTACAAATAAGTGTGTATTAGTCTGTTCTCATGGTGCTGATAAAGACATACCTGAAACTGGGTAATTTATAAAGAAAAAGAGGTTTAATAGACTCACAGTTCCACATGGCTGGGGAGGCCTCACAATCATGGCAGAAGGTGAAAGGCACGTCTTACATGGTGACAGATGAGAGAATGAGAGCCCAGTGAAAGGGGTTTCCCTTTATAAAACCATCAGATCTCGTGAGACCTATTACCACGAGAACAGTATGGGGGAAACTGCCCCCGTGATTCAGTTATCTCCCACCAGGTCCATCCCACCCAATCTCAAGATGAGATTTGGATGGGGACACAGCCAAACCATATCAAAGTGTGAATAATAAACGTCAAGAAGAAGGATATTAATGATATCAAGAAGACATTTTAACATGGGTATGACTCTTTATAAAGAGTCGGTACTATGGCACAGAATTTTACAAATAAAATGGCTTTCAAAAATACATGCATACGTGTGTGTGTGTGTATCTATCTATCATCTATCTATCTATCTATCTATCTATCTATCTATCTATCTATCTATCTATCAATCAATTCAACAATGCCTCAAAGAAAGGTAGAAATGGGAAGGGAAAGCTGTTTGATTAATGCAAACTAGGTTTTCCTCTCAGGAATGACTTTATGCCAGCCAAATGACAAACGTTTCACAGATTTTTCTCTACTGTGACTAGCAGGCAAATGTCTTGGTTTATGCCCAGAGGAGTGGTAGGAACTGGGGTTACATGAATATGCGATTGTCTGCTCTCAGGACACAAAGACTGAAGTTAGTTGAGCATAGGAGAAGTGAAAGATACTTGCTTTCACAGCTGAGGTTTTACGAGAGAAGCCATAGACCAGGCAGTAAGAACAAGACCCTGGTTGCCCTCAAGGTCATGACTGTTTCAGAATCAAGCAAAGCCATTACAAACCTAAAGAAAAAAAAATGCTTTGTAGAGGTCGTAAAAAGATAAATCAAAGGAAGTTACATGTAACAGAGAATAATTGAAGAAACCACTCAGCAATGCAGGAAATATATTTCATGATAGTACAAAGAGGCACTAAAGCAAAAACAACTTGTAAGGATTATAAAAATAATAACACAGGGTTATAAATGAGAAATTGAATATGCTAATGAAATTGTGATGATGAAAGCTGGAAAGAGAGAATGAAGTTGTACTAGCTAACAGAAATATGAAGCAGTAGAAAATGAATTTTTCGGTAGGGAAGAGTTCATCTTCTTCTGAGGTACAGGAAAATAGGAATGGAACTGGCGTTTATTATGTCTATCATGAGTTGTGCATTAGGCAACTCACTAAATGTAATTCTCTCATTCAATCTTCAGGTGGATGTTGTTTTCTCATCTTGTAGACAAGGAAACAACCCTCAAGGGGTCAAAAAATTTCCCCAGGAAGGGACAACTAGCCAATGGTAGAGGCAGCACAGATTTGGAAGAGTCTGTTTCCAGAGCCCAAAGTTGACTTCCTTATTTTGCAGATCTACCCCCAACTACTGGTTTTTTTTTGTCTGTATAACATCAGTAATTTAATAAAGGCACAGATTTTGAAAAATGTCTTTCAAATAAATAAACGAGAGAAATAAGGTTTAGGAGCTCATAGGTTTTCTAACGTATGTTATTTTATTTTTTAGTTGTCACATAAAATAACCAATATTGTCATGGAACAAAGCAGGGAAGAATTTAAAGTCTAATTACTTCCTTCTTTCCCCAATATGTATATGCATTTGTATATACATATATACACACACATATACATATACACACACACACATATATTCTAAAGTTATATAAATAATGTCACATAAGGCTGTGCATACATGTAAGAGATAATTGTCTAAGGAAGCATGCTTTCTCAATTTAAAAGCCTCAGACATATATTCCATGCATATTCCCCAAAATATTTAAAGTCAAGTTTACAAAAGTTTGTTTCCTCACCTGGAGTGTTTTTACCCCATCTTTCTACCTAACCAAATATCCCCATTTTCTTTCTTTAGGTCCATTTTTCAACACTCTAAGCCACATTAATTTGCCTCTTCTCTGAATTCACACACACACACACACACACACACACACACACACACACTCTCACAATTTCAGCAAGGAAAGAATGGGTCAACGCCGGACCTGGAGGCTAATCACATTTGATTGCTGTGTGTTTCATTTCACTTTGGCATGGAGCCAGCTTGTCTAACAACCAGGTGTTTTCTCTCTCTCTCTCTCTTTTTTTTTTTTTAACATTCTTTATATTAAACGTAGTAAGTAAATGACTTTTCCTAAAAAGCCAAGGAATTTAAGAAAACACCCGACTTTTCTCTACAGTACCTCTGATCACAAAATTAAACACCATACTGAAAATGCAACACTTGATTCATTTCTGTGGGGAGTCTTTCAAAAGCTTTAAATACGGTGACCCCAAGCCCAAAAGGGCATTTGAAAGACAATTTCAAAAGTAAGCCCTGCTGCTACTCCACTGCAGAGACCATTTTGAGCTTCTCTTCCACCACTAATGTCACAAAAATGACCGACACACCAGGAAGGAGGGCTTGCATTTCAAGTCAAATCCCTTTAACAGCAGTCATTCTTGAACATGCCACACCAAACAGACGGAGTCATCGAAGTACTGTATGTACCACCTGCACTTCCATCCAAATGCCACCTGCAGTACAGACCACATGAACTTTTAAAGGTTCCAAGCCAATGTAATGTTCACAATCATGACCACTTCTAGGCCTAAAAATCGCAGAGTACAAAGTCACATTTCGAGTTAGCTACCTCAATTTTAAATCTTTTATGAATAAAACAACTATATACATAATGCACACCACATTTAAAAAAATTTTATTAGCACTTGTGGAGAAAATAGACAACAGCCTTTCTGAATACTGAGCACTGTGTACTAAGGGCAAAACAAGGGAAATCAGAAAACCATCTCACTGCCCAGTAAACTGGACACTAGACCAAACTATTTTGTCAAATTACAATTCTTCCCTTTGCTATAACTATTGATCATGACATTTTCTGAAACAGGCAAGGATAACTACTAATTATTACATCAACACATAACATTCCTGTGATGATTAATATTGAGTGTCAACTTGATTGGATTGAAAGACGCAAAGTGTTGTTCCTGGGTATGTCTGTGAGGTTGTTGCCATTTGAGTCAGTGGAGTGGAGAGGCAGACCCACCCTCTATCTTGGTGGGCACCATCAAATCAGCTTTCTCTCTCTTTCTGCCATGCTGGATACTTCCTGCCCTCAAACGTCAGACCCAAGTTCTTCAGCTTTTGGACTCTTTTTACATCAGTGATTTTCCAGGGGCTCTCAGGCCTTTGGCCACAGACTGAAGGCTGCACTTCCTTACTTTTGGGGTTTTGGCACTTGGACTGGCTTCCTTGCTCCTCAGCTCACAGATGGCCTGTTGTGGGACTTCACCTGGTGATCGTGTGAGTCAATACTCCTTAGTAAACTCTCTTAATATGTACATCTAGCCTATTAGTTCTGTCCCTCTACAGAACACTGACTAATACAAAAATGCTTTCACAGTCTTAGAAGGCAATGTGTATGTCTGCATTACACAATATATTCTATAATGGCGCTACAAGTAAACACACTCTTTGCAATCAACACATACTTGGATTTTTTCATTTTTACCCAAGTGTTGTTTTTTGCCTAATGAAGATTCCTATTCACTGACAGGAGAAACTACTATCCTGTGGTTTCTCAACCACTAGCCACCCAGACCTGGATCAGACAGAATAAATAAACAAAGGTGGAAGCACCTGCTATGCTTCTTCCTCCTCAAACATCTGGGAATTTTTTTTTTTTTTTTTTTTTTGAGACGGAGTCTCACTCTGTCTCCCAGGCTGGAGTGCAGTGGCATGATCTCGGCTCACTGCAACATCTGCCTCACATCTGGGAAATTTCATAACGGGTAAGAGCACTTCAAGACCACCTGGAATCTTCACCATGAATAAGCTCTACAATATCGGTCAAGTCATTCAGCTTTTTTGAGTCTCATTTCCTCATAGGCAAAATTGGAGTTAAGATGACTATAACCAAGTATGTAACGTCAAGGTGCAAATACAGTCTGTGCTCTAAGTTCTGCCCTTGGTAAGTTTACTTACCACGTTATACTTACCAAGTTGTGTTAATTGACTGTACATTCACGGGAAGGAGTAGAGATAATGTTGGCAGAACTTATGGTGGAAGTAATACATTCACTGTGCCTTAAAGGACGGCCATGACTCAACTCAGTTGTGATAAAAGGAATAAACATTTACAGTGGGAAACAGTATGGTCATGAGAATGACAGGCAGGATCAGCTTGGTGTGTATGTGTAGGCTTAGGGGCCTCTGACCGTGAGAGTAGCTGCAGCTCTCCTTAGAGCATCCTTACAATTTGTTGTGGAGCTTATGGGTGAAAATTCACAGTTGAAGCCAAGTTCTGTTCACTGAATGTGTTTACCAATTTCAAGATGTTGTTAATTGACTTCCCCATAAAAATGATAAAGAGCCCAAAAAATTCTAAGATGACATACTACTACACCTACATTCATTCCCTCCTTTAAATTATATATAATAGACATATATTTTATATATTATAGTATGTATATATAAGTAAATGTAATAAATATATGTAAAAATAATATATGTAATATATTATGCATATATATGTTATATTATGTATAATAATTGTGTATGTATTATGTAATATGTATGTATTATGTAATATATTATATTATGTATTTGTAAGTAATAAATGTGATAAATATACGTAAAAATAACATATGCAATATATTATGCATATATAATATATATAACATATAATACATGCATATACATATATATGCATTATATGTAATATATGCTTATATATTATGCATATATTATATATGCATCATGTATGTAATATATACATACACTATATATTATATTATGTACATTATGTGTATATTATATATAATTTAATATATACCACAAAGCTCTCATTGTCAGTGTTAAGTAATTCAACTATAAGAAATTATTTATTCTAAAATGTTATCTCTGATTTTCTTCCTCAAAAAAGGAGGAAAAAAGAGAAAGTCAGGGATTCAACCACGGTAACACAGTTTAGATCCCAATTCTCCATAAGCTTTGGTATGAAGACCAACCTGAAATGTAACTTAGGGCAAGTTTATACCTGTCATTTTTCTATTCTAGTCAGTTCAAAGGCAGCCTTCCTGACCAAGGCAAATAACTCATGCACAAACACGTGATTTACCCAGATCGTCTCTGACATCCCACAAGAGATTACATGGGAAAGCCCACTCCGCAACCCTAGTCCCATCTCTTCGAGAGGTAGCTACCGCCTAGTCACTGGCCTTTATTGACTAAGGGAAAAGCCACCATGCAGGACATGCTAGGTTGGCGGCACCTCTGCGCATACGTTATCACCTGTGGCTGTCTCCGATGAATAGGACTTAGTAGATGCGTACTTTGATATGTAACATTTTATTGCACAACATTATGCTGATGGATGTGGTTCTGGTTTTGTTTATTTGTTGAGCATGAATCATCTTTGTGAATGTTTCCCCTATTTACCCTACATAATGTTAATCAAAACATATTTTTCGGCAAGGTGCAGTGGCTCATGCCTGTAATCCCAGCACTTTGGGAGGCCAATGCAGGTGGATCACGAGGTCAGGAGTTCAAGGCCAGCCTGGCCAAGATGGTGAAACCTTGTCTCTACTAAAAACTACAAAAATTAGCCAGGTATGGTGGCACGCGCCTGTAATCCCAGCTACTCGAGATGCTGAGGCAGGAGAATCGCTTGAACCTGGGAGGCGGAGGTTGTAGTGAGCCGAGATCGTGTTACTGCACTCCAGCCTGGATGACAGAGTGAAACTCCGTCTCAAAATGAAACAAAACAAAATCCCATATTTTTCAGCTGTAAGCAATTTGACTAGGTTGTAGAAAGTTAAAATTGATCACCAACATACAAAGGAAGAAATGTGTCATCTATCAATTAACTTTTTTGTCAGGTCCAGGTGCTGCCCTAGTTCCTGCCAGTTCAAGTGTGTGTAATTTACACAACAGCAATTGTAGTGCCTAGCATCTGCAGTGGTACCTGTGGCCACACTCCAGGATACATGTCTTCCTCAGCTTTCTAGTGAATCTCTCATTGTAAGGGTCTCCTTTTTCTCCTGAAGTATTAATATTATGAACATTAGTGAGCAAAACTCAGGTGAATAAATGCAGATTTCTACCTGTGTGCGTGTGCACAGAGAGATGAAACTACCTTCTGCCAAAACCACTTCCAGAAACTCATCTCCACCTTCCTTGGATCCTTTTCTACTCTGATTGGAAACTGCCATTTAATTTTATTAGTTATCTGGCTTTCAGGCTCCAAATAAGTCCCTCTCCCTAGGAACAGTGACCTTCCCAGCAGAGAGCTTGTTCCTTCTCTCCCATCTGTTTCCACTGGCCTTCCTCACCTGGCCTTCACCAGAAGTGGGTATTTCTTTAGCTAAGACAGCCCACTGTCTGCTTTCTGTGAGTGAATCCTCCCCTGGTGAGAAAGGGCAGTGATCTGAGAATAAAAGGAAATTGTCCGCGCGCTATCAGAGAAGATAACAAATCCCTGGCAAGGCAAGTAGGTTGCAAAGGAATTATTGGAGCACACTATGTAAAAACCTGGAAAGACCCTGATACGGTTTGGCTGTGTCCCCATCAAATCTCATCTTGAATAGTAACTCCCACAGTTCCCACATGTCATGGGAGAGACCCATCGGGAGGTAAATGAATCACGGGGGCGGGTCTTTCTCGTGCTGTTCTCGTGATAGTGAATATGTCTCGCGAGATCTGAAGGTTTTAAAAAGATAGAGCTCCCCTGTACAAGCTCTCTCTCTTTGCTTGCTGGCATCCATTTAAGATGTAACTTGCTCCTCCTTGCCTTCCACCATAATTGTGAGGTCTCCCCAGCCATGTGGAACCCTAAGTCCATTAAACCTCTTTCTTTTGTAAATTGCCCAGTCTTGGGTCTGTCTGTATCAGTAGCGTGCAAATGGACTAACACAGACCCCTAGTGAAGAATTAACATTGGAATAATTAATATCCACTACAATGCAAAAATATTTCAACAGAGATTTCTAAAATGTTTTACTACCTTTAGTTTCTACCCTATTGACCCAAGTTTTGTGTATTACACCACGATCTCACCCCACCCACATATTAACTTCAATTCATCAGGAAATAGGAGCTTAACGCCTCCCCCACCTATCCTTGCTCCTTCCCCTGCCTGATATTTTTATTCCAATGCAATACTTGTCTAGAGTTTTCCAACACTGACTTCTACCAAAGCATGGTAATATTAAAATTAAGATTTGCTCCATAATGAATCACCTTTTCCTAAAATGAAAAACTAGGACTGTGTTTCTGTAGACAGTATACTGTAATGCTGAGAATGTAAGTAAATATGAAGAAAAGCACATTTAGACAAAATTAAATTTTCAGTTCTATAAAAGGAGAAGACAAAGAGTAGCTAAGATCTTCTGTGGGGAAAATAGAATAGCCTTTCCAGAGTATGTAATTTATCATCTTGAAATAGATTGGGCAAGTTCCAACACAGCCACACATTCAGAATCTTGTCCACATTCTGTGCACTCACAATGAACAAGTCCATGCCCCAATTCCAAGATCCTACAGCGTGGGCTCTGCGGTAGAGGGACAGGTGTGCAGCTCCAGGACAGACGGTAGCAGAGGAGCTGTATTTGGGAATGCTCACTGCAACATTTCCAAGTCATATTTTTATAATTGAATCAAAGTGATCTTATTCTGAAGACCCACAGACTTGCTTTTTTCTTTAAAAAGAAAAAATCCTTTTTGTTTGTTTTTCTATCGATAACCTGCCACTAGCTATCAGACTTAATCATGTGTGATATCTGTTAGAGAATAAAGAAAGAAGTTTGTTATATGATGCAAAAAGTTGCACATTTTTGTCCTTATGTATCTAGAGGACTGGAAATCTAAAATGTCACTCCAGTATTTTGGGTATGCAGGGGGTTAGGGAGGTGGCTCTGGGAGCAGAAAGTGTTACTTGGAGTACAGATGTCCCCTACTGAAGAACAAATGTCTTTAAGAAAAACAAACAACCCCATTAAAAAGTGGGCAAAGGACATGAACAGACACTTCTCAAAAGAAGACATACATGCGGTAACCAAACATATGAAAAAAAGCTCAACATCATTGATCATTAGAGAAATACAAATCAAAAATACAATGAGATACCATCTCACATCAGTCAGATTGGTGATTATTAAAAAGTCAAGAAACAACAGAAGCCGGTGAGGTTGCAGAGAAACAGGAAAATAAATTAGTTACCACTGTGGAAGACAGTGTGACGATTCCTCAGAGACCTAGAACCAGAAATACCATTTGACCCAGGGATCCCTTTACTGGATATACACCCAAAGGAATATAAGTCATTCTATTATAAAGATACCTGTACATGTATATTCACGGCAGCACTATTCACAATAGCAAAGACATGGAATCAACCCAAATGCCCATCAATGATAGACTGGATAAAGAAAATGTCGTACATATACACCATGGAATACTATACAGCCATCAAAAGGAAAAAGATCATGTCCTTTGCAGGGACATGGATGGAGCTGGAAGTCATTATCCTCAGCAAAGTAACACAGGAATAGAAAACCAAACACCACATGTTCTCACTTATAAGTGGGAGCTGAACAATGAGAACACATGGACACAGGGAGGGGAACAACACGCACAGGGGCCTGTTGGGGGAGGAAGGGAGAGCATCAGGAAAAATAGCTAAGCATGTGGGGCTTAATACCTAGGTGATGGGTTGATAGGTGCAGCAAACCACCACGGCACACATTTACCTATGTAACAAACCTGCATGTCCTGCACATGTACCCCAGAATTACAAAATAAAATAAAAAACACAGGTATCCTCATTCATTCAACAGGTATTTACTAAAGTCATGGGACAGGCACTGTCCTCGGTACTGGGCATAACAGATGGGGGTTGAGAGGTTCTGACCCTCACAGACCTTACAGCCTGGTCTGGAGACTGGAAAGCAGTGGGGAGCTAGGGAAGCCCAGTGGAGGAATAACCAACTCAGGCTCAAAGCGGTCAGCAAAGGATTTCTGGGGAAGACGCTACCTGAGCTTCCATAAAAAAGATAAATAGGAATTAAGTGATAAAGGTGGGGATTGGCAAGAGAGACAGACACTCCAGGCAAAGTGAACAGTTCACTAGGCAGCTCCTACCCTACATGCCCTCAAAGCAATCTCCTATGCTTCAGATCTCTGAAGATTATGATATTTCTTCATACAAATGAATAAAGTAAAAACAGACTTGGCTTACATGGTGAGAGACTGTAATATATATTTCAGTGAAATCTCCAGATTGAAAATCAGTAAGTCTGAGAACAGGAGTCTCAATGGAACACAAACAGGCCTAGGCTCTTTTCCTGAACTATAACCGTTTAAACACACATCCAGATCCAGGGCATGCAGCACAGGCCTTGGCAGCAGGAGGGCAAATGAGAGATTAGCATTTAGCCAAACGCAACATACGTTTTTGATAGATTCAGCGTAATTTGCCTATTTACAGTGACTGTCTCTTTTTCCCAGAGGAAAAATCAGTGGTCTCTGTTCATGTTTGTTTCTCAACATTTTAAACACAAAATGTTCCTGACTCTGCTTTGCTTGAGGTCCTTTCTTAATGACAACACTGGCATCGATCACAGATTCACAACCGTGGGTGCAGGTAAAAACGCCCTTTCTGGACAGTGATGAAAGAACATGATTGCTGGTTTGCTTAATCCCTTTTGCTGCTAATTAAATCAGTACCCAGACATCATCCTCAGATTCCTTGCATCTGGTTTGAACAAAGGTAAGAAGTCATCGTTTGAAACTTTTCCCAGCCACATGCAGTGTGGGCCTCATTCACTCGGCCTCATCAGGGACAGCCCCTCGTTTGGCAGCCATGGTAAACACGCGGTCAACACCAGTCACTTCTGTTTCGGCACTTGTCCTCTAAGTTGTTGGAGCAGTGAGCTGGCTTTAGTCACTCCCTCGTCCCCATGTACACGTAAAGTCTCCAAAGGTTCAGGAAAAGTTGCACAAACCCGGATGTTCTGATCATTCTATTCCCAGCCATCACCTCACCCCAGGAAAGCCCAGTCACAACATTCTTCCTATTTCTTCAACATTCTTCTTCTTATGGGCTAAAATGGTGATTTACATCAGCATTCATTGATCATAAAGGTCGCCTGGCTGAGCAGAAAAGTTTGCCAACAGTCTACTTAGTATGGTTAAACTCTCATACAGTTGTATCTGTATGCATAGAGATATACATTATATGTATATATGCATAGAGATTTGCATGAAAGGGTATTTAAAATGCTAATGTTCCCTTTTTAGTAAATAAAGCAGTATCTGTGAGTGGCTGGATTTCCAGGAATTTTTTACCTTTTTCTTTCTCGTTCAAGATTTGCATTTTTTCTTTATAATTTTTTATGATGTCCAAATTGCTTTTATATTGGTAATGCTTCATTTTATTATCAGTAAAAACCATAAATAAATGTGTATGTGTATATATATATGTGTGTGTGTGTATATATAAAAATATATTAAATATACTTTTTAAAGTAAATCCAGCTGGCTAGTCTGTCCCGAGGCTACATGTCAGGGATGTGGGATGCTAAAAATCCACGACAATAACTGTTTGTTGCTCAAGATGTCCAGGAGCAGGAGCGAGCCTGGCTACCAAGGTCCACAAGGACTGGCTGAGCTTTCCTCTGCCCCTACTGACACCACCTCCAAATAAGGGCAGGAAGTCCTGAGCCATCAGCTTCACCAGAGTGAGTTCTGGAACGGCATGGATGCCATTTAAAACCCATTCTGAATGATACAGGGAGTTTCAAAGGCAGAGCGTAGGGGTTCTGACGCTTTGCTCTACCCTCCAGCCAAGGAATCCCATGAGAGTTGCCAATAGAAAGACCACAGATGATACAATGGGAGAATCTTTTCTGGCTTCTAAATGCAGCTCTGTTGAAGGCCTCGTCCGAGTGGGACGACGAGAATCACGGTGAGGGCAGGTATCAGAGTAGAGTCCACAACATCAGTGACACCACAACCACACTTGAGAAACTACTCATCTCTTTCCATCATTTTTCCCTTCTGGGTTCCTCTGTAATCCCATATGTCAACCTGGAGGCTGCACTTCCAGTTGCCCATTGAGACACTTCACAGACCTCCATCCAGTCCTGCAACTTTTGGTGGTGTTCTCTAATGCATCTGGGAAGCATTTTATGTTGCCCCTCAGGATCATAATGAGACCATTATCGCCAGGCATTTATTTTCGTTAAAATAGTGAAGTGTGAGCTTTCTTAGATTGGTTGTCCTAACCCAGATGCTTGGGCCAGGCTGGAGCAAGCTTGCTTTTTTGGTTTGTTTGTTCTCCTCAGACGAAATGTGCTGGTTTGTCTTGGACTCTGGTTGATTCTATTTCTTTAGTGTCAGAAGGGTGGCTATGGCCTACACATGCAAAGAAAATAAATTCTTCAAGACTGGGTGTAGCATGATAGTTAAGAGCAGACGCTGGTCCAGGCTGCCGGCATTCAAATGCTGGCTCCACTGTGGGCCGCTGTGAAGCCCTGGGGAAGCTACTCAGCTTCTCTGTGTCTCATGTGCCTCTTCATACAATTAGAATAATAATAGTACCTATATCACAGAATTCACTAAAGTATGATCTTCAAAAAGTGAAAACACTACACTCATAGAAATATAAAGTGGGTAGGCATCAAATATTTATTTAGCTCATTAACCAGGGAACCAGCAAGGTGAGAATTAGTATATATCATAGAGTGGGTATATATCCCCAGCACACACACATATACCATATAGAACAGTATCTGGCACATAATAAGCAGTAAGCACTGTATAACTATATAGATGTAACTATATAACTATAGTTATACACTATATAATACCATTATTATTTTGTAACTAAAATTGTTCTTTCAGTCTGCATCTGATATGGTTTGGCTCTTTGTCCCCACCCAAATCTCACTTTGAATTGTAATACTCCCCACATGTCAAGGGCAGGAGGAGGTGGAGGTTATTGAATCATTGGGGGCGGTTTCCCCATGCTGTTCTCATGATAGTGAGTGAGTTCTCATGAGATCTGATGGTTTTATAAGGGGCTTCCCCTTTTGCTCAGCACTCATTCTCTCTCCAGCCACCCTGCAAAAAGGCACCTTCCGCCATGATTGTAGTTTCCTGAGGCCTCAGCCCTGCAGAACAATGAGTCAATTAAATCTCTTTCCTTTAAAAATTACCCAGTCTTGAGTATGTTCTTATAGGAGCGTGAGAACGGACTAATACAGCATCCATCAAAAGAGGCATTTTTTTCTCAATATAAACTGTCTGGAATAAATTTGAAATGTGGCAAAAGGAGTTTCTAAATGTCTATTAATATTGCCTTTTTCAACTAGAAGACATAAATATACTATTTTCTACTTCATTGGGATGATTAATTCTATACTCAGAGAAGGAGGTTTATTCAGCTTATTAAGGAGAAGAATTTTTAAATTTTTACTTTCAGCACTATGGCTATGATGGTTAATTTTGGGCATCAACTTGATTGGAATGAGGAATGCCTGGATGGCTGGTGAAGTGTTGCTTCCTGTGTGGCCCTGAGGGTGTTTTCAGAGGAGACGGGCCTGTAAGTGGATGGACTGAGTGGGGAAGATCCGCCCTCAACAAGAGCAGGCACCGCCCACTCATCCAGAGCCTGAACAGAACAAAAAGGAGGAAAGGCAAATTGTCTTTCTTCCAGAGCCAGGACACCCTTCTGCTCCTGCCCTTGGACATGAGGACTCCAGGTTCTTTGGCCTTTGGACTCCAGGACTTGTACCAGTGGGCCCTAGGGCTCTAGGGTCTTTGGCCTCAAACTGAAAGTGACAGCATTAGCTTCCTTGGTTCTTGGGCCTTCTGACTTCGACTGAACCACACCACCGGCCCCTCTTGGTTATCCAGCTCAAAGAGAGCCTATGGAAACTTTGCAGCCTCCTTAAATGTGTGAGCCAATTCCTGTAATCAATTTCTTGTCATATGTCTCTCTATATATATATAAGAAACAGAGTTTGAAAGTTTCTCAAAACTTTCAAACCTATTAGAATAGTGTAATCATGTTTATTTATTTATTTTTTTTTTTTTATTTTTTTTTTTGAGACAGAGTCTCGCTCTGTCACCAGGCTGGAGTGCAGTGGCGCGATCTCAGCTCACTGCAACCTCTGCCTCCCGGGTTCAAGCGATTCTCCTGCCTTAGCCTCCTGAGTAGCCAGGACTATAGGTGTGCGCCACCACACCCAGCTGATTTTTGTATTCTTAGTAGAGATGGGGTTTCACCATGTTGATCAGGATGGTCTCGATCTCTTGACCTCATGATCTGCCTGCTTCAGCCTCCCAAAGTGCTGGGATTACAGGCGTGAGCCACCACGCCCGGTCTTAATCATGTTTTTCATAACCTAAAAATAAGGCTTTGTGCATGGTTCAAATTTCGGGGAAAAAACATTGAATTTTTTTTAAACAACCAAGAATGGGTAGAATAACTATACCATGGTCACGGCAGAACAAGACTCTGCTGTCTTCCTTGACTGTCTAAACTCCCCAAAGCTAAATGTTAAAGCCTGAACATCTTCCAGGTATCTCCTAACAAGCAAAATATTTTGTTTGCTCTGTTTCTCATACATGTGACTTACTTCTTAAAAAGATTCTCCCAACAGGTATGACAAGTTAGTTTCATATGATCCTAAGATCTGTTTCTGTGTCTGGTCAGGGCCAATCATTCCATTCCAGATAAGCAAATTTGCTGACCAAAAAAATTTGGCTTCTTACACTTAGGTTATAAGGGGTCACTCTGCCAATCTCTTTAACCCATGGCAAATTTCAGAGCGAAAGCTCTGTCCAGTGGGAGATTACAGAAAAGACTCAATTCACCTGCACTGAATGAACCCATGGATGAGTATTTATCCAGAAATCGCTTCATATTTTCCAATCATCTTCTGTGCCAGTGAACATGAACTGCAGATAATTTATCCAGAACAGGCTCTCTGTGTTGGAGATAAAGCTGGAGCCCCTGAAGCTATTCATTAGAACAGTAAAAAAATGTAATCCTCTCTTTGGGTCAAAACAACTACTTTCCTCACAGTATCGGCATGACTTCCACTTTTTAAAAAGAAATTTAATGGACCATCTGTGACAGCCTCCAGGAGAAACTCCCAGTTCTCCCGACCTCCTGGTATTCATGTCCTTGTGTAAGGAATAAGGAGGCCAAATTACAAAACAACCACGCAATGAAGGGAAATTTTAACTGGGCCAAAGGTGACAGGGAGTGACTTGGTTTCAAACATCTTATGTCAGGCCTGAAAATGAATGCTGAAGCAGCAACTCTATTACACAAATTTATGACAGCAAGGAACCTCAGGCAGCCCCTGGCCAACATTCAGCAGGCAACTGAGGCCCACAATCCACCAGCCCACGTTGACCTGAATCCTGTAACAACCACTTGAGTTTGCTAGCAGCTCCTTCCCCAGTCAAGCTCTGACTCACCCACAGCCCCAGGTGACACTTTGACTGTAGCCTTGTGAAGCAGAAGACTCTGTTAAGTTATGCCCAACTCCGGGCCCACAGGAACCTTGAGATAATAAGTATGTGTTGCAACGAATAATGTGCTGCTTTAAGCTGCTGAGTGTCTTCTCATATTGTTATATAGCAACAGATAACTAAAACATCATCCTATAAGATAGCAGGTCAGAGGTCGACAAGCTAAGACATTATGGCTTCCACTGATACCCAAGTAGACTGTTCATATCAGACGGACCTACTGCTGAAGCATGGCCTCCCAGCACTTCGCGGGACTCACCAGACTGTCTCACTCAGGACAGCCCATGCCTGGCTGGTCACTCACTTCCTTCTGGAGATCACCAATCCTCCACCTCACCTTTGAAAGGCTGCTACCCTCTGAAGCCAACTATCCAAAGTCTTTTCACTGTAAAACTACCTATACGCCCTATGGCACATGGCTAGGTTTCCAGATTGTCACTGCCGAAAGGACCTTTGACAACTGTTTTTACAATTCTCAAATTATAGTTGCATGTGTATCATATTTATTGCTTCACACACTGAGTTAAGCACGGTGGATGCAGAAATGAATGGCACATGTTTCCTGACCTTGAGAGGCTCAAAGTCAAATGGGAAAGAGGACTTTTTTAAAGTAGCATAAAACTTAAAAAGACCGTCAGCACCAAATATTGGGAAAGGTATGAATTAGAACACTCATACGTTGTTAGTGGGAGTGTAGAGTCATACAGACACTGGAAAATTGGCAACTGCTTATAAAGTTAAACATGTTTCCACTCTATGACCCACCGATTACACACTTAAGTATTCACCCAACAAAAATGAAAGCATATGTCCTCAAAAAGATTTTTGCACATTCTTGTACATAGATGAAGAATATTCATAGTGGCCTTATTCACAATAGCCCCAAACTGGAAACCATCCAAATGCCCAACAATGGGACAATGGATAAATAAACTGTGATACATTCATGAAACGGAATACTGCTCAGCAATAAAAATCAATGAACCACAGATGTGGTGGACATCTTTACATAGCACATCATGGATGAATCTCAAAAATATTATTTTGAGTAAAAGACACGAAAGAGAAAAAAGAATACATAGTCTAGAGTTCAATTTCCATGAAGTTCAAGAACAAGCAGCCCTATGAGGCTGCAGAGAAACAGAAACGCATATACACTGTTGGTGGGAATGTACATTAGTTCCGTTAGTTCCACACTGTGGAACAAGTTTGGAGATATCTCAAAGAACTTAAAACAGAACTACCACTCGACTCAGCACAACACATTATACAGTCGAAGGAATACAGATCATTATACCAAAAAAGATACATGCACTCTTATGTTAGCCACCATGCTATTCACAATAGCAAAGATATGGAATCAACCTAGGTGCCCATCAGTGGTGGATTGGATCAAGACTATGTGGTACACATACACCATGGAATACTAGGCAGCCGAAAAAAAAAAAAAATGAAACCATGTTCTTTGCAGCAAAGCTGGAGGCCATAATCCCAAGTGAATTAGCACAGGAACAGAAAACAAAATGCCACATGTTCTCACCTCTAAGTGGGAGCTAACCATTAAGCACACATGGATATCTACATGAGAACAATACACACTGCAACCTACTAGAGGGGGCAGGAAAGGAGAGCAGTATGGGTTGCAAAACTACTGATTGAGTACTATGCTCACTACTTGGGTCCAATATACACATGTAACAATCCTATACATGTACCCCTGTATCTAAAACAAAAGCAGGAAAAAAATAAAATAAAATAAAATTCAACTGAGAGAAAAAATAAAATAAGAAATAAATTCATTGACTTAAATAAAGCCCTAATCCTGAGTGGCTGGGGCAGACAGGGAAGGGGAATGAGGTAACTTTCTGATCAGTGGACATGTTCTATATCTTGACTGGATCAACGGTTAAGCAGAGGTGTGTATTATCAAAACTCATCAAACTATACATGTAAGATATGTGCACTTTACTGCAAATTTTATCTTAATAAGAAACGAATATATTGAAAACAGGCAAGAACTGGGTTCCTACTGCATCTTTGAAATTCACTAACTGTAAGACCTGGGGCAAGTAACTCACTCTCTTTAAGCCCCACTTTCCTCATTTGTAACATAGGACAACAGCCCTACCTCCCAGGGTTGTTTTGAGGATTAAAAAGACAAAATGTATAGAGTATTTAGTTTAATGCCTAGCACAGCTCACAATAAATAAAAGTTATTTTCATTCTTACTTTTAAAAAAATGACATGGAAGTACATAAACAGTGCTAAGTCATACAGAGATGAGGAAACAGTTCTGCCTCATTGACAAAGTGGGTCAGAGAAAGCTACCTAAAAGGAGATGATGTTATAAACTAGTCTTTGAAATAGTATTTTACCAGGTGAATGAAAGGGTGGAGAGAGGTTCCATCCCTGAACCTTTTTAACCAAAGGTACTCTGAGTCTTCTAAATCAAGCAACTTTCATGGGGCTCAGCGTATCTGAAATGAATTAATTCAGCAAGTATTCATTAAGTATGTGCTCTATGCAGAACATTGTGCTAAGTGCTGTAAGTGGGAGAAAAAAAACAAAGCACAAAATAAACCATAAATACTTGGATTATACTGGAAGTGTGGTGAACTTCAGCTAAATGGAAAACCTAGGCAAATTACAATGTATTTGAACTTGCTAGGCCCATTTGCATTGGAGCATGGCTAGTGAGGCGTTTTAGGGAGATGATGTAGTTTTAGGTAGACAGAGCTGGGTCTGGAATCTGGAATCAGCCACTTTCCAGTGGCTTCTGCAAATTACTTCACCTCTTAGAGCCTCAATTTTCTTACCTGCAAAATGCCTAAGAGAGTTATCTTTGTAATTAAATGAGACAATCCGTGTACTTTACACTGGACAAAAACAAAGTAAATAACAGATGCTTGAAAACATTAGCTCACTTTTGGAAAAAGCTACAGAAAAATCCAAAGACTTGAGTGAGAGTAGTGCCCCTTAAGCTCAAACTGCAATCATATTGATTGGATCACTGCCATTTAAAAAATTAGTCCTTTTAAGAGTACATATTTTCAAGGTTTAAAGAGATCTCTATTTTAAAATCACAAAACGATTCCACAGTAAGGACCAATATCTTCTGAGTTGGCCAAAAGTCCCCTAGTAGAACATAAGTGACATTGGCCTGGCCCAGTGGCCTTTGCTGTCTTATGTAATAAGAAATGGAGCCATTCAGAAGGGGATGTGGACTTTAGGGGCACCTGTCTCACTTACCATCTGCTTTCCATTCCCCCATGATCAGTCAAAACATTTTCAAAATATTTTACCCAAATAAGACACTTGATAGACGTTGCTTTCCTGAAATTTTAATCTGGGAAATGATGTTTGTTTATCTACAGGAATCTTCAGGTGCCTAGACCACATTCAAATTTAGGGTTGCAAAATTTCATTTCTGGCAATAATTACATGGGTGTGTTCTTTATTTTATTTAATATCTATTTCCGGTGTTTTATTTAGCTTTCAGAACCACACAGAGTATGTCATCACCGCGACAGAGTGGTTTGTAAACCCACTAAGTACTACTCACTAGGATCGCCACAGACTAGGCCTGTTATAAGAAACCTCTTAAAATACACAGATGAGGGCCAGGCTGTATTTGCCTCCTCCAAGGGTAGGAATTAAGGCTAAGTGCAAGCATATGCCTACTGAGGAAATGGTCTGACACTTTTTAAACATATCAAATACTCCAGCAAAATAAAGCAGTACACGGTTTAAGTAATATTCTCACTTTGCTGGGATAACCACAGAGGGAGGGATGTGCAGATGGGAAAACTCCCCACAATCTTCCCTCGGGCTCTTTACTCCCTAGCTCCCTTCTAAAGGCTGGACCTCGTCTTCCTCAACAAAGTCAGCCAGCGGCCTCCACACTGTAGTGATCATGGCCTGACCTCCTTCACACGCTTCTGACTTGAAACACAAGCAGCTAAAACCAGTTTTTGCTATCTCTCTCAACTAGCTAGCTCTTGTAAATAAAATAACGACTGGTGTAAGACAATTACATATAACAGATGTGTGCATATGACTGTCTGACTGTCCCTCAAAACACAGATGAGAAAGGATGGATTGGAAGGCCCCTTCTTGTCTACACAGCAAATTAACTGAGGCCTACTTTGGTTTTTTCTGGAAAGTAATTAAGACAAATTTTCCTCATTTCACTGACACTTTCTATACTGTAATGGTAGACTTTAGAGATCCTAAGGATGACAGCGAAAACACTATGTGCTGCTTTGGGAGGCCCTTTTGATTTTTTTGTTTGTTTGTTTTTTGTTTTGAGACGGAGTCTCACTTTGTCACCCAGGCTGGAGTGCATTGGTGAGATCTCAGCTCACTGCAATCTCTGCCTCCTGGGTTCAAGTGATTCTCCTGCCTCGGCCTCCCAAGGAGCTGGGATTACAGGTGTGTGCCACCACGTCCGGCTAATTTTTATATTTTTAGTAGAGATGGGGTTTCTCCATGTTGGCCAGGCTGGTCTTGAACTCCCTTACCTCGGGTGATCTGCCCACCTGGGCCTCCCAAAGTGCTGGGATTACAGGCGTGGGCCACTGCACCTGGCCCCCTTTGGCTTTTGAATTGACACATGATTAATGTACTGCTATTATAGTATTTTAAGGGTAGTGAAAAGTTAAATGATCATTCTTATTCTTCAGAGACTTATTTGTTCTAGGTGGACAAAAGAAAATAATTCAGAAAAACTGCTCAGATACATAGAAATATGACACAGTTCTTTAGCATCTTCCCTGAAAAAAGTAGCAACAATTTACTATTTATTCACACATATGACAGAAAAAAAAACAGGTCCCCTTGGGCAAATTATAAAGCACAGCTAGGGAGAAAATGAAGAGTGCTTTAAAATTTTTAAATAGTAATTATCAAATAGTAATTAAACCAAAGTAGAACAGGAAACAAACCTATCTATCAACTTAGGGGATTTTCTGTCTCCTTAGTTACAAGGAATAGCACTTCTGACAGATGAAACTTGACGCAGGGTAGAATTCTGGCATTAAAAAAATCAATAATTCATTTTATCCTTAAGTATTAAATTAATCATAAGAGAAGGAAATTATGTAAATAAATGCAGGTATGGAAATTTCTTTAATGAATAAAATTAATTACTGATGCCGTAAGAAATTTTCTAACATCATTTTTATGTATTCACTTAATAAAAGGCGATCTTTCTCTGCTTTTTAAAAACATTCTTCACAAGCTGTAAGAAATACATTTTATTCTATTTTAAATCTTACTAGTCTTTATTTTTTTAATCTATCAAAATATCAAGAAGAGTCACTGTAATTTTACAGTTTTGTTTTTGTTGGTTTTATTTTATTTTTTTTCATTTCAAAATGTCCTTGGTCATCGGGAAGAATGCAAGGCAGAGACGGTCATGCACAAAGAAAAGTTTTCATTAATAAATACCAGAGGCTACAGCATGGTAAGGACACACACCAAGCTGTGCGACCACCACCCACCAGGGTGACCACTGAAGGGGAAGACGCAGTGAACACAGCGGAAGACTGGGGACCCGGGTGTCCAGCTGCTGAGGCTCCACAGGTGAAGGACTCAGTAGGTGAGAGGCAGGCCCAAAATGCCAAAGAGCATTACAGTTGACCTTAAGCAACACAGGTTCAAACTGGGTGGGCCCACTTACATGCAGATTTTTTTCAAAATACAGTCAGCCTTCCAAATCCACAGGTTCCATCTGCAACCAGTCACGGATTGAAAAGACAATATTCTTGGGGTGTGAAACTTGTGGATGCAGAGGGCTGACTTTTTGTATCCACAGGTCCCTCAGAATCCACTGTGGGACTTGCGTACGCCTGGATTCTGGTATCTGCGGGTGGGCCTGGAACCAATCCCCTGCAGATACCGAGAGTCAACTGTATTGGCTTCCTTTTGATGCTAACCACTAGGATATGACCAATAGCTAAAGAATCAGGCATTCAGAGCACCTACTGACACTCTTGCACATACAAAAGAGGTACATTCTAGCAAATATAGCCTGAACACTGAACGCATAAATCAAACCCCATTTTCCCACGGACAATCCTTTTGAAACAGGGTTTGGATTCACATGGGGCTGAAGGTCTGGGAGAAACCTGGCTCCAGTGGTTCCAGCGTGAGCACCAGAAGAGGCATCTCTAGCAGTGCAGCCCCACATGCAAGCTCCAAGTTCCCATCCCAGGATCCTGGAGGTGGCCTGATCTCTGAGGATGTACCTTCCTTTGGGTTCCTTCTGCAACTATTCCTTTTGTTCCTCTTGCCTTTTCAATACCATTGTACCAAACCTCTTATATTAGATACCCTCTGTTTGCAATAGCCAATGAGTTTCTAGTTTCCTGATTGCACTCCAACTCAGACAACATTCCCTTCAGTATCTAGCACAGTGAGTTTTGCCCAAAACAGGGAAGTAGGGAGGTAGCGTGGTACTATGAAAAAAGCTCTAAATATGGAATTAGAACTAAGTTGAAACCTCTACCCTACCACTTACTGGCCACATGACCTTTGTCAAGTTACCCCTTTTTACCTTCTCTGTACAATGGAAGCAATAGTACTAGCCACCTACCAGGGAAATTGGCTGAAAGCTTCTAGTTCTGGTTCTCAGCCTTAACTGTACCATAGCATCATTTGGGAAACTTCTTCAAAAATACCACATTTGGGATCCTCCCAATGTGGGAAGAGAAGCTGATATCAGAGAAGCTGACAATCCATTTCTAGTGGGATCCAAGCATTGGTAGTTGCAAAATCTTCCCAAGTGACTCTACCTCACAATGTGATTTGAAAACCATAAGTGTAGCAGCATCAACAGCACCTCTTAGAAAGGCAGACTCTCGGGACTCACCTCAGCCCTATGAAATCATGTCAAAAGACGAAATTACAACAGATTTATGTTAAAGATTTGATTCTAGAATCAGGCAACACCTCATTCCATATAAAATAAAATAGGTGTTCCAAGGTGCTGAGCAGAGGAGGTTGGCTTTATAGACAGAAAAGGGTGAAAGAAAGCAGAGACAGAAAACGAAAACGTTAACTGGTGGTTTCAAAGTTACTTTCCTCAGAGGGTTAAAGGAGAGGGGCCTTCCTGATTATACTGACTCAGGTTGATTGGAATCTCCTGTTTTTTAGAGAAACTGGCCCGTTTCAAAGTTTAGTTTGCGTACATGGCACTTAGCACAAGTGACTCCATTCTGGTTTGATCTATTCTGCTGGGGCTGAGTGCAAAAAGGTAATCCAAAACAATGGCCTCCCATAAACTTTGTTTAACCGAATCCACATTTTGCAAGATTCCAGGTGATTCCTCTGCACATTAAAGTTTGAGGAGTGCTTGGTCTAAAATACAGTAGCTACTCAATGAACAATAGTTGAATCCGAATATTAGCCAGTTAAATAGATAATGAAGTTGAACATTGGGCAGCTGCATATGGGGGCACATACCTTTGCAGGACCCTTCAGGGGAACTGCTGGGGACCTGTTGGACCCTTTATTTTGGAGCCTTGCACTGCAGTCACACTATCCTGGATGCCTATGCCCTCACATGCAGTTCAGTAGCTTCTAACTGGTCTCCCGCCTCTACTCTTCTTCTGTAATTCTTCACTCTCCACACAGCAAACTGATCATTAAAAAAAAAAAATTCTGTAGAGACAGGGGTGACAGGGGTCTCATTATGTTGCCCAGGCTGGTCTCGAATTCCTGGCCTCAAGTGATCTTCTTGCCTTGGGGTCCCAAAGGGCTGTGATTACAGGCTCGAGCCACCATGCCTGGCCCAAAGTGATCATTGTAAAGGTGAAGGACAGCCTTGACACTGGCAGTGATGTCTATGGACCAGCAGCAACAGCATCCCAGGAAGATGTTAAAAATGTAGAATCTCAGGCCCCACCAGGCCTCCTGAATCATGGTCTTCAGCTGAAGTCCCTAGGTGATCAGAATACACCTGCTTGGATACTCTAAAGGCTTTCTGTTATCTTAGGAGGAAACCTCACATTCCTAGCTGATCTGGCCCCACTTCCTCTCTGACCTCGTGTCCTGGCACTGTCCCTACACTCACCATCACCTGCACACACTGGCCTTCCTTCTGCTCCTCGAGCCCACCCTGCCCTTTCCAACCTGGGGCCTCAGAACTAGCTGCTCCCTCTTATCCTAGCCCCCAGGCCTTCACGTGGCTGGCTCCTTCACCCATATGGCCCCTCGTGAGAGTGGTCTGGCCTGGCCACCTATTTAATAAGTCACTTTCCTTCACTCTATCCCCAGTTGCTCTCTATCATAGGATACTGATTTAATCTCTTCAAGGCATTTGTGAACATCTGAAAAGATCTTATTCATATGTTTACTTATTACCTTCCCCCTCCAAGGCTGTAAGTTTCATAAGAAGAGGGACCTTGGCCAGGCGCAGTGGCTCATGCCGGCCAAGGTGGGCACATTGCTTGAGCTCAGGAGTTCAAGACCAGTCTGAGCAACATGGCGAAACCCCAACCCTACGAAAAATACAAAATTTAGCCGGGCATGGTGGCACATGCATATAGTCCCAGGGACTGAGGTGGGAGGATTGCTTGAGCCCAGGGAGGTCGAGGTGGAGGCTGCAGTGAGCTGAACCCAGAAAAGTGCTTTGTACTTGGTAGGCATTTAATAAATATTTGTTGAATACATATCTTCGTATTTTTCCACTACAATTCCCAATGCAACAATGAGTTCAATGCTAATTGTTAGGAAAAGTCTTTCCTTCCCACTCCTTGGGATGCCAAGTGAAGGAACTTCAGCTACAGGATATTCCTGGCCTGACATCTCTCCCATCTCCTTTTAGTAACCTGTCTGATAGATGAACTTTTGAGAAAGCAACAAAACATTTCTGGCTTTTAGAACAAACCTATCTCCTTGATTCTGATACTCTTTGCTACTAGGTTCTCTGCATGGAGTATGCTTTGTCCCAGGAAGGGGTGGGGATATGGATTTAGGGGGTAAGTTCAATTTAGAGGAGAGTGAGGGAGTCTTTGGGATGCAAATCAAAAGCTATTTTTTTGTGTCATGAATTACCTGTCTTCAATGGTCCAAAATTGCTCCAAAATTCAGGGGACAACTAAAGGGGTATTATTTATTAAGCCATCTAAAATGCTAACGCACATCACAGTACATATCAGGTGTACTGATAATACCTATCACTATACATGGGGTCATTTGAGAACTAAAAGTCTTTCTCAAATATCCATGGAATGATCTAGAATTCTGTTCTATGCCCTCATGAGTTATTAGCTGAGGAAAATGATCCTGATTCTTATAGTTTTCCATTACCACTTCTAAAGAGAACTGCTAATATTTTCTTGTAATCCAGTCCCCCAAATATAAGTGTCTTCAAAGCTTAGCTCTGTTGAGCATCTGCTTCACCTGAAAATGTCCTGCTTTCTCACCCACCTTGGGGGAAACTCCTTGGAT
The DNA here is from genome assembly GCF_049350105.2 of Macaca mulatta. Classification (NCBI taxonomy): domain Eukaryota; kingdom Metazoa; phylum Chordata; class Mammalia; order Primates; family Cercopithecidae; genus Macaca; species Macaca mulatta. The sequence continues at coordinate 67,329,092 of NC_133409.1, read as the reverse complement.
CCCCAGGGGGGTCACCTGTGTACTCCTGGACCATCCACCGCCTCCCCAGTCTGAATACTTGGTGGACCCAATATCCATCTTTTTGCAGGGCCTCTGTGTTTCCAGTGGCATCTTAAAATAGTAACAAGTCTCAAAGAGCAGCAGATTTATCCTAGGAACAATTAGAAAATGTTTATCAAGTTCAAAAATCTCTAATTTCCTTCAGAGCTAGATGTAACTTAGAGATTTTCTAATGCAATCCCTGTATCAAGAATCCAATGCTCAGAGAAGTTCAGTGATTGGCCTCAGGTGACTCAGCAAAGAGGTGGCCATGCCTGAATGCTGGAATCAGTTCAAGATGGACCATCTCTATCATGAATTTCAATAAAGTAATTAGGTAGTTGTGTCAAACACTGCCAGATGCCAAGTAGGGCCAATGAAATTTGTGTTTGTTTGGGTTTTTGTGAGATGGAGTTAACACACACAAATGTGAGCCAGACATAAGAAAAAATGATGAAATGCTGCCAAGTCGTTACAGAACCAATAACAACTATAGCTAAGAAAAGTAACTCATGACTCAGAATAAATAATTTCCATACACATTAAATTAGCATTGGCTTTTGGCGAGAACATCTTTGAGCACACGTAGCTGCAGGGCTTAACTGAGAGAGTGCTGTCAAGCAGATGCTCCCCCAACCCTCCCATGTGAGTTTGGGCAGCTTTTCCTCTTCCACAAATCATGACGAACTCTGATTGTTCAAATTAAAGAAAAAATGAAACTCCCCAAAATTCTGCTTTTAGTTACCACCACCCAGACCTGTAAATTAGCACTGCTCATTTGTTATTGGCCAGACAACAAAAAAGGTGGTTTTTTGGAGTCCTCACTGAACATAATTGTGTGCCATCATTAGAGGAAAACACATACCCATCTTTAAATTAACCAAAGTTTCTAACATCCCTTTTTAAAAATAGCCATAAATTTGAAAAGGAAAAATATTTTCCAAGGAAAGCTGATTGCTCTGAACTTCCTACCTCACACACTTCCATATTTTTACACAAATGTCAATACTTAGGATTCAGAAATGAATCAACCAGGCTTCATCTTGGAAAACACTAAAGACCCCCCCAAAGTCATGGAGACTGGCCAGTATTCTGGGGTGCCAGGGATGCCTGGTTCGGTACACACAGGGTGCCCATTGTGCAACATGATGAATGACAGATTGGAGACTCAGAAAATGATGGCATTTGAGCTCTTCAAGACAAAACCACTTGATGGATAAGTCATCAAACCTTAACAAGCCAAGACGAGAAGTGACCAGCGACTAATATTCAATACCAGGGGACCAGGGACATGTTTGATTAAGACACAGATTCTCTGAGAAAGCTGACTAAGCCATTGCCTTTCTCCCAACTGGAAAATAGACTGTTGACAACCTTCTACGTCAGTCATCCCTCAGTATCCAAGGGGTACCAGCTCTAGGAACCCCGCGATACCAAAATCTAAGGATGCTCAGGTCCCTGATATTATATAGCATAGTATTTGCATAAAACACACACACATCCTCCAGTATATCTTAAATAATCTCTAGATTCCTTATAGTACTAAATCAATGCAAATGCTATGTATTAATAGTTATTATACTGTAATTTTTTATTTTTATTATTTTTATTGTTATATTATTTTTTATTGTGTTTTTTCTGAATATTTTTGATCATTGGTTGACTGAATCCACAGACACAGAACCTGAGGATCCAGAGGGCTTAGCATATTGCATAGGGATCATAACATGTTTTATATTCCTATTTAATTCAATACAAAGTTTTCAAGTTTCTTGGGATAAAATTTAGAGTTGGTAGCAACATATTGCCTTAAAGATTGACTATTTATTTGTATACTTTGGGCACTGCATATTAATAGGTCATGCTAACTGGCTGTTTTCTATTAGCAAACTGTGGAAGAAATGTATCTTTAGAAGTGTAGATGCCATGATAGCAGGGTCTGTGTTTTTCTCATTTAAAACTCCCCCCACATAGCATAGTGCCTAGTTCATTGTAGGCCCTCAGTAACTGTTTTTTGTTGTTTGCTTGCTTGTTTTTTGAAACAGGGTCTCTCTCTATTGCCCAGGCTGGAGTGCAGTGGCATAACCTCGGTTCACCTCTTTCTCACAGGCTCAAGCAATCCTCCCACTTCCGCCTCCTGAGTAGCTGGGACTACAGGCGTGCACCACCATGCCTGGTTAATTTTTGTATTTTTTGTATGGACGGGGTTTCATCATATTGCCCAGGCTGGTCTTGAACTCCTGAGCTCGAGCAAACTGCCTGCCTTGGCCTCCCAAAGTGCTGGGATTACAAGCATGAGCCACTGTGCCCAGCCTCAGTAACTGTTTAATAAACCAAGGACTAAATGAATGAGTGGATTCCTTATTGGAAATAATGCTGCTTTGGTAAAGAGAACGCTTCCTCAGAAATGGTTTACTTTCACCTAGAAAAATCTAACGGTTACCTACTGGTATCTAAGGGTTTTCCTGTAAGAAGTAACAAAATGGTAATAAATTGTTTTGTTTTTAAAATGTGGTCAAGGAATTAAGATTATTTTGACATTGGATGTTATTTTCTTTGTTTAAATGCATTCAAGGTTAAAATGAAATGAACCTTATAACTTTATGTGACTTTTTCTCCTGGGTATATTAGTGCTATTCTTTTGAAGTCTTTAAAAGCTGTTAAACAATGTAAAACCCTGGAGACAATAGATGGAAAAAATTACATATCTAAGACAGACTCTTACCCGTATTGTTTCAATAACAGCATCAATTTATGAACAAAAAACAAGATGGGGAAAAGGTCAAAACAGCAACTACCTCTCTCAAAATCAACCATTTCACAGAATGCTCATATTGATAAGAAAAACACTTCATTCTTAAACTGTCACGGTTTATGCCAGCCCTAAAGACTTTGCTTAGATCTTGAGAAATGTTTTTCCCTTTAACCTTTTTGATGAAATGGGTGGTTTTAAAGGCATGTTTTTAAAAAATAATATTGAGAGTCATGCATATTGAATTTTAATCACTCTGCTTCTCTGAGCTCAAGATCTAGACACTGAACAACTCTGGGAAGTTTATAGGTGGGCAGTTGGAAAGGTGACTATTTCCAGCAAAACTAGAACATCTATAGCCTGCTTGTCCTCCACCTAAATTTCCCTGACCACAAGGTATCCTTTTCATCTTGAACGTATGCGTTTTCTCCCTGGAACTTTCTGGTTCTCCTCATTTAAAGCCAAGGCTAAGTTTTCTTTCTATGGGTTCCACAGTTGGGGTTAGTTTTGTTGTTGTTGTTTTTTGTTTGTTTTGTTTTTTCAAATAGGGTCTCACTCTGTCACCCAGGCTGGAGTGCAGTGGCACGATCTCAGCTCACTGCAAGCTCTGCCTCTGGGGCTCAAGTGATCCTCCCAACTCAGCCTCCCAAGTAGCTGGGACCACAGGTGCATGCCACCATGCCTGGCTAATTTTTGTATATTTTGGAGAGACAGATTTCGCCATGTTGCCCAGGCCGGTCTCCAACTCCCGAGCTCGAGCAATCCGCCTGCCTTGGCCTCACAAAGTGCTGAGATTACAGGCATGAGCCACTGTCCCTGGCCAGGTTCCCCAATTTTAAAAAACATGCTTATACTGTTTCACTATCATTGCAAATAACTGTTTCGTTATACCCTATGATACAATCTTCATAGTCCTCAATGAAACAGTGGAGAGAAGGTCATGAATGATCTGGTGCTTTTTCTGGGGAGGACAAGGGGTCAAGAATGATTCCATCAAGTGGTGTTGGATAAGGGAGCTCCTATACTTTCTTTTCTTGTTATTAATGATTTGAGATGAAGGCTTTTTCTGATCCTTTTCTACCAACTATTTGCTCTGACAGTTATGACAAAGAAAAGATAGAAATACAATACTATCTTGGCACTGCTTGCTAGTTTTAAGAAGCAAGTTGAAAAACAAATCAAAGAATATAACACTTTAGGAGTTTTGAGTCCTTACCTAAATATCAACTAAAACTCATCTGACCGAGCTCCAAAGAGAAATTGACTACACTTCACTGCTGGGTATCCCAACTGTGATAAGGTATCGTATCATAAGGCTCATGCCACTGGATTTGCATTTTCTAATTCACTTTCCAATGCAAGATTACTTGGACTTCTGAAAATATTCCTCCAAACAACCAAATCACCATCAGGTTTATAACCAATTCAGTGTGCGATAGTCCTGACACCATCACCCACCCTAACATGGCAGTGCAGACCTGGGGATGCGCTGCACATGGTCATTTCACTCTATGGGATGCGGATCAGTTTTAGGTCTCTCTCAGCTACACCTTTAAATTACACTTGTGCTGTACTCAGATCCTAAGGGCTTCGTACTAAGACATGTAAATTATACCCATAAGCAAGATGTTCAGTTGATAGTTTTTTTAAGGATTAAAAAAAATATGCAAACCAAAACTTGGCATCCCATTTTGGATGATTTCAATAAAGATCTCACAATATCCTCAGATACATCTCAGAGTCAGGAAGAATACATTTACGGTGTTTGGTCTAACGTCAATTAAGATTCTTTTGGGAGGCGGAGGCGGGCAGATCACCTGAGGTCAGGAGTTCAAGACCTGCCTGACCAACATGGCGAAACCCTGTCTCTACTGAATATACAAAAGTTTGCTGGGCATGGTGGTGCATGCCTGCAATACCAGCTACTTGGGATGTTGAGGCAGGAGAATCGCTTGAATCCAGGAGGTGGAGGCTGCAATGAGCTGAGATTGCACCACTGCACTCCAGCCTGGGCAATAGAGCCAGATTCTGTCTCAAATAAATAAATAAAGTCAATTAATATTCTACCAAATGTATTTACAAGTATTAGACCCACTGCTTATCATCAGGGCAGGTAAATGAGTTTAACTGCAATGAGTTAAAACTGAATTGGAATCCACCACTTACTAGCCCTATGACTTCGGGAAAGTATTTAAGCAATCTGGGTCTCAGTTCCACTCCACCTACTTTCTTTTTTTATTTTTTTTTTAAGAGACAGAGTCGTACTCTGTGCAGGCTGGAATGCAGTGGCACAATCATAGCTCTCTGCAGCCTTAAACTCCTTGAATCAAGCAATATTCTTGCCTCAGCCTGCCAAGTAGCTGGGACTACATGCATGAGCCACCATACTCAGCTAGTTGTCCTTATTTTTTTTTTTTTTTTTTGAGACGGAGTCTTGCTGTGTCGCCCAGGCTAGAGTGCAGTGGCGCCATCTTGGCTCACTGCAAGCTCCGCCTCCCGGGTTCACGCCATTCTCCTGCCTCCGACTCCCGAGTAGCTGGAACTATAGGCGCCCGCTACCACGCCCGGCAAATTTTTTTTTTGTATTTTAGTAGAGACGGGGTTTCACCGTGTTAGCCAGGATGGTCTCGATCTCCTGACCTCGTGATCCGCCCGTCTCGGCCTCCCAAAGTGCTGGGATTACAGGCGTGAGCCACCGCGCCCGGCTAGTTTTCCTTGTTTTTAAAATGGGGGATAGCAATTGTTCTCATCTCCGAGGGTTATCATAGGATTATATGACTTATTTGTCAGGCACTTAGCACAGTGTCTTGCTTCCAATAAGCACTATATAAATGTCTGCTAAGTGAAAATAGAAAATACTCACAATAAATGGCACTCAGAAGGGATTCTATAAATGATAGCTAAATCTGAAGCCAATAGCAATAAAGACTTAATAAAACAAAACTAAACTATAAGGCAAATTTCCTATAATAATAAAGTAAAAAGAATACTCGTCTGTGAGTCATGAAATGACTGTCCCAGTCACACATCCACCCTGTGGCTGTGGAAAAGACACTTCCTCTTTCTGCACCTGAATTTTTTCATCTGCAAAACGAGAGAACTGTACCGCAGTGACAGTAGCTTCCAGATGCTGGTATGTGGCTACAAACCAGTCAACTCTGGTCCAGTCTGTGAGAAGAGAGAAAGCAAAGGGCACAAAGGGCAATGCGCTCATCTGCTTCCTAAAGTTATCATCATTTTAAAGGAGTTTCCTTCCAGATTGATTCCTCCCACCCTCCCTCTTTTCTTTCTTTTTCTTTCATCTTTCTTTTAATTTTCCTTTCTTTTCAATGTAAAAATTTCCTTTCTTTTATGCAGCGGTGATGAAAGCAGAATTTTACTGTGGTAAAATACATATAAAATTTAAGATTTTTAAGTGGACAGTTCAGCGGCATTAAATACATTCACCATGTTGTGCAATCATCACCACTATCCATCTCCAGAACTTTCTCATTAGCCCAAACTGAAACTCTACACTTTACACAATAACTCCCCATTTCCTCCTCTCCCCTGTCTCTGGCAACCACCATTCTACTTTTGCTCCTATGAATTTGACTACTCTAGGTACTTCAAATGAGTGGAATTATAAAATATGTGTCTTTTTGCATCTTGCTCATTTCACTTAGCATAATTTCTTGATGGTAGAATTTTTAAAAATGTTTCTACTTGACAGTCCCCAAGTAATGCTCTTCCTAGTTTCCAATCCAAAAACCCACTGGACTCTAAGGTCTCATCTAGCACTAAGATTCCATATTTCTATGATCAAGGGCAGTGGTCACATTTTCAATGCATCGCGGCACCCAACACATTATGGGTGAGTGCTCCCGAAAGGATACGATGCAGCAAGACCCTGGGACTGCTGCTCAGTCCAGTCATCTTTGTGGGGACAGAATTACATAGAATACGTGTTGGGTCTATCACTTCCCATATTAATTGCCATATCTCTTTTGTGCTCTAAACTAATTATACTATAAATGTAGAAACGAAAGGATAATGGAAAATACAATTTTTGAATGCATGCATCACGTTGCCAGACAAAATCTGGCCCACTTGCCAAAAGCTGGCAAGAAATTGGTGGGTGTGGTTCAGTTTCCAGCAAATTCTACAAAGCACCTCCTTATGTCTGACCTTTGAGCAATTCAGTAAGTCACTCTATTAAGGGAACTATTTTAGGGAAGTATTGGTTTCTCCAATTACCTTAAAAATCACAGATCTCAGGTTTTGCTGTTTTTCACTCACCCAGCCTCATGGACAAGAGGCTTCAGGAGTTGTAGGCTTTCTGTGGCATTCATCATCCATCTTTTAAGTGTAGCGCCTGGTTTTTAAATGTTAACAGAGTGATATGTAAGTCTTTCCCCATGCTACTAACCCCAGGATGTTCTTGCACTTCAAGTCACAAACTATGAAATTATTTTTTAAAACACCTTCCAAAATAATATTCCTTAGGTCAGCCCAAAGCAAGTAGAGACATACATAATGATGGGTGTGGTAAAATTGTTTTGTGTTTTGAGATTGAAGCTATGAGTAACTATCAGAAAGAAGAGGAATACAAAGAACAAAGTCTTAAAACAAGTGTTTCTGAATGTATAAAAATTAGCCCCCAACCATTCCAAACAAACCAAGGGTAAAAAGAAGGAGTAAGGACCAGGGGAACACAGTGGTCATAGGGAGAGGCTGCTGCAGAGTCCAGCAGAGAAATGATGACCTCAAAAGGGCAGATAGAGATGGTGAGAGTGGGGTGGATTCGGGCTGGATTTTGGAAGCAGACTGAACAGCACAGAGAACACTTAATCCTTGTGTCTGGAATCTCACACAATATATAATTAGCCCATGTGCTCTCCCCACTTCACAATGATGCTCACACGTAGCTGAAGATATCTGCATTTTCCAGATAGGGAACCTGGGCCTAGAGATGGTCATTAGCACACAGGGTCCCTGCTCACATGGCTGTGTGGGAAAAGCAAGGCCAAAACCATATGCATGGTTACAGTGGACCCAGATGCAGAGGTGCTCGCCCATATAAAGATGTACGTTAAGACCTCTTTCCTCTAGCAATGTGAAACATGGTTAATCTTAAAGGTAACTAAAATCCATCCATCCATCCATCCATCCATCCATCCATCCATCCGTCCGTCCATCCATCCATCCATCCCAGGGCTTAACTTGAAATGTCCACTTTGTCCCTGGGTACCCTCACCTAGATCTGGGGCACATCTCTTCTTAAATGAATTTTTCACTTCTTACCCCAAGGAATTGATGCCATTGTGGTTTTGGTAGGTTATATATATTTTGAGTAATTCCTGCTTATTCCCTCCCAAATAAATAGCATCTGCTTTCTAATTTTTAAGAAAGAGGCAAATCTGTTTTCAGCTGACTTATTCAAATGGAGCACTAAGGAAAAGTTAACCGCAATATACTACTGGTTATAAAATGTTATTGTAACATTAAATTGTTTCTAATGTTGATCTGATTAATTTAATGATTCGTTAAGACTTGAAAAGTGGCTGATGCTTAGTAGGTGGTCAGTAATGATTACTTAATGAATACTTTTGCTGTAAAGTTTAATAATAATAATAAACAATCATCATCATCGTTGCAAATACTTTTATTTACTTACTATGGGTCAGGAATTGCTCCAAGTGTTTTATGTGCATAAATTCATTTAGTCCTCTCTCCATTTTACAGGTGAGAAAAGTGAAACCAAGTGGTGCCAAGTAACCTGCCAAGGACATAAATCTAGAAAGTGAGAGCCAAGAATTTTAACCCAGGCAATCTGATTCCAGAGTCTGTGCTCTTAATAGCATATTATCTGCTTGTCTTTAGCGAATGAAACATACTTTCTAAAACCTAAGAAGCATATGATAATTTAAATATTTTCCCAAAATATTATATTGCTATAACTAGCTCTGCATGCTTAATTTTTCCGGTAACATAATGGCATTATTAACTTATGATTTTGCTCTGTCTGTGCTCTTTCTACATATAATTCTTGACCTCAAGTCAAGTATTAAAATAAAAACCAGTGAAAGAGCACAATTACAATGTTCTTTGTAAATAAATAAATAAATAAATAATAAGACTAACAAAGTATTTAGGAGCATCCACCATCAGACCTAAGTTGAACAAATATGTAATTTGACAGATGTCATATATCTTGACATATATTTGACAAACATATATATTTGACAGAAGTCAAATATGTTGACTTCTGTCAAATTACGTATAACTCAGAAGGTATTAAAATTCAGAAAGTGAATGGTTCAAATTCATTCTTAAACATATGGCAACACTTGACAACCTCTATGAAAAAGCTTTTTTTCTCCAAAAAGAACAAATGAAAATAGATTGTTATAGGAAGAATTTCTTACTCTCCTTAATCCAATCACTTCAAAAAGTCATAAAAACAAAAACACACTTTTAAAAATACATGCTTGAGGGTAAAAATTCTCTACCATCTGTTTTAGTAAACCACATATGTTCATCTAAATATCAAGTCAAGGTTTTCTTTTAATGAATACAGAGTACACTCTAATTCACAATTCGGTATTTTTGTTGTTGGTTTTTGTGTTTTTTTTTTACAAAGTAGAATAATTTCAAAATTAAGAAAACGGCATCTATTAGGCTAAGAACTCTTCCTTTGGGCATAAAGGCAGCTGAGTCAGCTTCTGCTGAGCTCATGGCAATGTTACACCAATATCTTGCTCTCTTGAGATGTGTATACCAGCAGATCCGTGGAAAGATGGATAGTCCCATAATGCATCACCAGGACTCCTTCCTGGGCAATTTCAGATGGCCTGTGAACTCCAGGAGGTGCTTGAGACTCAGGAAAGTAAAGATAATAAGACATAAAGTATTTGCCAGCTATGCCAAGGTTTAGACTTCTCTTTAAGTGCCTACATGGCTCAAGTCCTAGGCTTAAAAATGTTTTGTATCTAATTTCAATGCTCTTTGGGTAAGTAGGCACCTACTGTTTAATTAACAATGTGCTCCTCCAAAGGGGATGCACCAAGGACCTGTGTTCCTATCTTTGCCACTACTGAAGCCAAACAAGCAATTTAAATACAGCCTGCCCAGCAAAATAACTTCAGGCTCCAACTGAAATAACAGAATGTGCTGGCCTACCATCAGGGGACATATTAGTCAGACTGCCAACCCACATCCCTCCCACTTTCGGTGTCCACTGCCTGTCTCACAAGTCTAGAAAGGGGATGTGTCACCTTCCCCCCACCCCCATACCACGCCACAGGTAACCATGATTCAAGTGACCCAAGGAACTCTACTGACCAGATTCTGTACTAAGAAAATACCATCTATCCCCATCGAATTTGACTCAGCGGTAGTGTAAATAAATAATGAGTATACCTCCTAGCAAAAACTATCTCCCAGTAGCTCACACCTCTTTAATGTATCAGTGATCTCTACTGATGATGGTGACTGGATGTGTCAGAATGGTATCCACCCCTCACAGAGGTGGATCTCCAAAGCTCTCCAATAGCAGGCAGTTTCTTATACTGCACAGTCTAAGTCTTCAAAGAAGACTCTTGTTTTGCTGACCAAGTAGTGTATATTGGTTCTGAGCTTGTTGAGCAGGAGGCCAAGGAAATATCTCTTACTGTACCTGTACTGCACAATCACCTAGTGACTGGGACACAGATCTTGGCCTGAATCATCTTCTTTTCAAAGCTAGATAACACCAGGGTTATCCAACACATTCCTGTGATTCAACCCTCAACATCTAGCTTCTCCAGACCATCTGAGCATGCTTCTTCAACATAACTTGAACTTATATGAGTTGAAGTTCACCAAGTTAAATATACTCAGATGCTCCTAACAAGCCTAAGAGTTGAGTTGTAGTGGAAAAATTCTCAGAACATTAAGTGTATCTTCAAATTTTCCTGCTATTATTAGTCCTCCACTCTCATTTCCTTCCTCTACTTCAGCTTTTTCTGTTATCTCCTTATTATCAGTCAAAGCCATGCTCAGATTGCTAAGTCCTTTCTTTAAACCTAACATGAATTCCGTTTCTTGATTATTTATGAGTGACACGAAAATTGCTTTCAAATAGTGGAAGACTAGAAGTCTACCTGGAGGAGGAATAACATCAAATATCCTGCATCATCAACTGAAGGTGATTTTTCTCCTTTCATTCACTCTGCATCTAAAATTCTATAACAATCTCTTCTTAGTCTACAGAACACAAGATAAAATCCACCAGAGAGCAATGTTAACTGATACCCTAAACACGGGGGCTAATCTTTCTAACATATGAGGTAAGGTTTAAGAAAGCTATTATTTCCTACCCTTCCAAATTAAGGTCCACTGCTACCAATCCTAATATCACATTTCTTTTTCTGTGCTACCAACTTAATGATGAAAAGGAAATGTGAGTAACAGGATAAGGCAGCACCGGTAGGTAATAGATTAAGAAAGAAAATATAATCCTCCTCTAAGTTATGCTTATCACAAAAATGCACAGTTCCTCTGTGGCTTAAAACACAGGAGGGCAACTGTTCTCTGGAGGCAATCAGATTACTATTGATTTCAAGAAGATCTGATGCTAGCTGGAGATATAAAAGGTATTCTTAGAGCAAAGGGCCTCAGATTAATTTATAGGTAACTGTTTTCCCAAAGGTAACTTTTATAATGTCAATGATAAACTTCCTTTCTTTCTAGTCTGCTTTATTAAGATAAAAATCTTTCTAAATCATTCTTTCAGATTTTGTCATTAACCTTTACGTAGTCTGAAAAGGCATGTAGTTATGCAAGAAAAGTACTCCAGAAATCAACATTTCACGTGATATTTTACATTTTTCAACTAAAAGAATAGTCTCGGCCCACCCCCTCTTCTAAAACTAAAGGAAATTATCTCTACCTCTCTGGTGATGAAGACAGATGTGGGGAAACACACCACTCTCCGTGTGTGTCCACATGTGCACATATACTCACTCACCCATAAATACAAACACACCCGAGTCATTTAAGAGCCAGGTAAGTAAGAGCTGGAAATACATTACATCAGCTCTATTAGCACTTTTTACTGGTTAGGTTATTTAATTTGTTTATTAATAAAAACAATTAAAATCTTATTTATTCTTTACACACACACACAAATGTTTGCACTATCCATAATATATATAGTTTGCCTTTTCAAGTTCTTCCACTAAAATATTTGCTTTTGATGCAAAAGTAATGTTTTATCCTTATTAACAATGCTTCACATTGGAGATCACAAACCCCCTCCCAAAATAAGGGAAATCAGGTTTGTTTGTATCATTGAAGAAATGGCAAATTACTCATATTCCCCGACAGAGATATTTCATACCTTATGGTTACTGAGGCTGTAGAAGTCAAAAAGCTGCCTTGAGACAATGCATGGGGCTTGGTTTTACAGATTATGCAGAATACTATATTCTCTCTCTCTCAGTTCTCTTTCTATACATTCAGTCTCTTTCTCTCCTTACTTCAGTTTCATCTATCTTGCCAATTAAGAATTATTACATCTTTTTTTTCAAGTAGGGTCAGGGTCAGTGGATCAGAGCCAAGGAGGCAGCCCGTAAGTGTGAGAATTGGGTGTACACTGAGGCTTAAGCAAAAAGTAAGTATATTGACAATAACAGAGGTCCATTTCTTCTCAAAGAGGGAGTTACAAATATGGAAAGAGGAAAGACTAGAATAAACCTAGAGTGTCAGATTAGAATTGGAGTACCAATGTAAGCATAAGATTTTTCAAGGATAGACAGACATCTAGAAATTGATATAGACATGAGTGTGCAAGTGTATACGTTAAAATATTTTTCTATTTCTGTTCCCTAATTCCTAGAAGCAGCGACCTTCCAGTAGCAATGTGCAAACCTGGCACCCAGATCTTGGTTAATAAACACTATTCTCTACGAAAAAGAACCAGACAGCCTTAAAGAAATAGCTGATTACAGTGCAGGGAACATAAAAGGTGAGTCTGAAACATCTTGTTGTATCATAAAGTAAGGGATGACATGGACATGTAGAAAGAACACAAGACACAAATTGATGAGATTCCCACTGGCCAAATCTGGGAAAACATGAGCATCAAAATAAATGCGGATAGTAATGGATTATAGACCATTAAATCAAGTAAGATGCCATGAACCTACACTGGTAAGGATAAATGAATGAATAATATGTAAACGGGGGAGAAAAACTTCTACTTCACAGCAGAATACCAACTTATAAATCTACAAAGAATGAGAAGGTAGAAAATCACTATTTGGCAGCAATTTGGTAATAACAGCATCCATTTGGTAATAATGGATTCTGACGAGAATCATCAATGGATGCTAAAATGAGTAGATAAAATTCTAATAAAGAACAGAATATTTACATAGTTTTTAGTGGCTCCTTATAAAATATTTATTAACTACCTGTTAGTTACTAAGCGCAAAATACTTGTTACTTGAATTTATAATGTAGAAACTTGGCAGATGCCATTTTATTGAAGTCATGAAAGTTAATATCACCAGTGATAAGACAAGTTAGCCTCATGTACTTGCTAACATGATGCACTGAGAACTCAGCCTCCCTTCTGCATTATTTATTTCTACAAAAAAGACAGCATAATTTGCATCTAACTATGAGGAAACATCTAACACTACCAAATTAAGAGACAAGGTAATTCTACAACATTATTGGCTTAGACTTAAAAAATATATATATACTATAAGACAATTATATGTAATACATGATCCTGGATCAGATTGTGGATCTATACAAGACATTACTGGGATACTCAATGAAGTTTTTTTGTTTTTTGTTTTTTTTTGAGAGAGAGAGCCTCGCTCTGTCGCCCAGGCTGGAGTGCAGTGGCGCAATCTCAGCTCACTGCAAGCTCCGCTTCCCACGTTCCGCCTCCCACATTCACGCCATTCTCCTGCCTCAGCCTCCCTAGTAGCTGGGACTACAGGCGCCTCCACCACGCCTGGCTAATTTTTGTGTGTGTGTTTTTAGTAGAAATGTGGTTTCACTGTGTTAGCCAAGATAGTCTCGATCTCCTGACCTCGTGATCCACCCACCTCGGCCTCCCAAAGTGCTGGGATTACAGGCGTGAGCCACCTCGCCCGGCCTGGGATAATCAATGAATTTTTAATGGGGTTTATGCATTCAATAGTAGAGTTATATCTAGGTTAACATCCTGTTGTTCTGTGGTTAGGTAAAAGAGAATCCTGAACCTTTTAGAAAACAGATTTTTAGAGGGAAAATAAGTTTTAGAGGTAAATGAGGCACTGTATCTACAACCAACTCTCATATAGTTCAGAAAATTAAATAAGAATTATATACAGAAAGAGAATGTATGTATATGCACACATACACGTGTCTTGAGAGAGAGAAAACAAGTATGATTACCTTGAGTTTTGTGGCATCTGAGTGAGGGCATATGGGAATTTTTTGTTATGTTCTTGCAATTTTTCCATAAGTTTGTAATTATTTCTGAATAAGTATATTTAAAGGAAAAAGATTAGAGGATTTTAGTATGTCGGTATCTTCAAATGGTTGTCACTAAGCACTTACTGCATACCAGGCTCCGCAACACAAAGGAGCCAGACCTGACCTTTAGCTACCTAGAGGAACAGGGGAACACAGATGATACAATGTGAACAACCTGAGACTAAGCTGGCACCCAGAGGGAGAGTCCCCCACGGGCACAGATGGGCCTTCAGAGCATTCTAGAAAGAAATAGCAGCTCCTGGAAAAAGCTGAAGGGTATAAACCCCAGAAGAGTTAGGAAATCAGAAGCAGAGTTTAGTGGAAGGAGGTGTAGATAATAAGGCTACTCTTAACCAGAACTTCCAATGGAAGATGCTATTTTTTTCTTTTTCGTACACAAAAAGATTCCAGGCAGGCTACATTATGTTTGGTACAATGAAAGAAGACAGTGTTTACTGATCTTGATGGTCATACTCATTATTTGCTAACATAAGTTATTAGTGATACATACACAAAATAATGCTTTTTAACAGCCACAATATACAGACTTTTAAAACACAATAGCAAAAAATACAACTCCAGTTCTTAACTTGTTTAAGAGCATAAAATACATAATTATCCACCTGGATACCCCTTCATCAGAAAAGTTACAAAGTCTGTATAAGTTGTCAGTAGGTGAACAAGACAAAGTCATCTAAGAGACTCCTAATATCTTTCTATCTCTAAGTCAGTAGATTTTCCAGTCCGATTCGAGTCATAGTCTTGATTACTTTTGCAAATGTAAGAAGTATTAGGTAACAGGGCTTAGTTTTCTGACCCCAGGGTAACCACACAATGAACATTATGTCAAATCATATTTTGTTCTACTGAGTAATGAGAAAGCATACATCAAGAACCCACCGTGGTATTTTTACAAGTTTTTTTTCTTTTTCTTTTTTTTAACATTTAAACCATACTTGCTTTGCATTTCATTATTATCTCTGCTAACAGGATCAGTAATAGAATTCAGACTATTTTTCCGGCTGAAAAGCAACCTAAATTGAAATCTATTACTTTCTTCTGCAAATCTGCCCTACCTTTGTGATGCAAAGTTCACTCACAGAGCCCAGCGGGGTTTGCTTCAAATGCAGCCTCTCTATGAAAGTGAAAACTCAGTGAGTATTAACCCTTCATTTCTGAGGGCTGAACTCATTTTTTTCCCCAAAGAGTGGTCTTACATTACATAAGAACCCAGATTTTTATTATCCCCAGACAGAAAACCAGGATACTATATGGGCCTGAATACCTCAGCAGTTGGGCACTGAAAAGCAGGAAGAGGGGAGCAGACCACTTTCTCCTTTCTCATTTCTCCCTCTCTTTCAAGATAATCCTCAGGTTATGAAGTTCAGACACAAAAACACAGGTATGAATGTTCACAAGTATACAATTTGAGTGGATTCAAAGGATGTTAATTTATCATCCCAATCACATCCAATGAACAACATAATCCTGTCCTCAAATAACTTAAAATTGCCTCAAATAGTTCACATTTTTCTTAATATTTGGCAAAGATTCTTTGAACTTGGCTACCAGCCTAAAATTTCCTTACAATCACAGAATTTGCCCCAGGGTTAAAAGCCAACCACCCAGGTTTGAAACATTTACGTCTGAACCTGCAATTTGTTGGCCACCCACACTGGCTCATTAAAATGCTGGAACCAAATTTGCTTTGCCAGCTTAATTATCAAAGCCAAGAAATCCATTTCCCACCAACTGAATTAGGGACAGAGTTCTCTCTCAATGGAAAAATGAAGACCTGTGTTTTACCCCCTTCTCTAGGTTACTTAATTGCACCTGTCTACTTCCAATGAAAAGTGATATTAGAACAAGTTTTGTGTACACACTGAGCGCCCAACCCAGCATGAGGCCAGGCCAGGTGTCTCCTTCACCCCAAGTCACACTTTGGCAAATAAAATAAATCATTTATTTCAGTGGCCTAAGACACATCGTCTACTGCAAGATTTATGCCACTTAACTTTAATCTTCTGTTTTGAACGTGTTCCATTCTAGGTCATTTTATCATATGTGGCTATTGGAGGCAGACTTCCAACAAACTAGCGAAGTATCAAAGTCTCCTGGTGAAGGTCTTATTTGTTCTAAGGGGAGTAAATGTAACATATCAGGTAAATGTTCATCCTTTAGCAGGTGGTTGGCAAACTTTCTGTAAAGGGTCACATAGTAAGTATTTTAGGTTTTGTGGTCTCTTTTGCAACCACTCAACTCTCATTGTAGTGTGACAGCAGCCACAGACTGTAAATGAAAAATAAAATTCTAAGGTCCCCCAACTGTCTGAATGAACTTTCTTGTCAACCAGGGCGCTTTAAAAAATGTAACCTGAGACTGGTTCAGGCTAGGATGGAAGTAGGACATGTCTCATGATACCTCTCCAGCATTAATCTCAACACAGACCTTAGGTCTCATAAGAAACACTTTACAACCTATTATCTCTAAAGCGTACTGCCTGAAGGCTTCCTCTGCAAATAAGAACTCTGGTCTTCATAATCCTTTATCTTAACCCAGACAATTCCTTTCTATTGATCCCAGGTCTTTAGATAAACTCAACCAATTGTCAACAGAAAATGTAAATCTACTTATAGCCTGGAAGCTCCCCCACTCCTTCCAGTTGTCCTGCCTTTCTGAACCCAACCAATGTATTTCTTAAAGGTACCTGATTGAAATCTCATGTCTCCCTAAAATGTGTAAAACCAAGCTGCACCCGACCACCTTGGGCACCTGTTCTCAGGACCTCCCATGGCCCATGCTCACTCATTTGGCTCAGAATAAATCTCTTCAAATATTTCACAGATTTTGACTCTTTTCATCAACAATACCTAAGCAAATGTGCATGGCTGCATTCCAATAAAGCAGTATTTACAAAAATAAAAGAAGGGCTAGATTTGGCCCCCAGCCAAAGGTTTGCTGACCCCAGCTTTAGTACTTCTTGGCTTTGCTTTCTAGTGAAAGTTAGCCTTTATTTAGCCAAACCAAAACCAAAAACAAACCAACAAAGAAACGGAAACACTGGAAAGGGGTTTCTGAAAGAATAGGCCATGTGCCACCTGCACCAAAATCTCCGAGCATACTTCAAAACTATTCCTATCTCTGGGCTCCAATCCCAGTTTACTCAATCTGGATCCCCAGGAGTGGGGCCCAGGAATCTGGATGTTTACAACTTTCCTGGTTAACTCTTACAGCGACAAATTTAAGACCTTAAGGGCCATGACTTCAAGGTAAGATAGGACTGCATCTGTTGGAGGTAATGGTTTTTGGGGCAACTCTATTATCCAAATAGTAAGCTCAAAAGAGAGATGCATTCATTCCAGTGACTATTTGTTACCCCACAGATGAGTACTACATTTAGCTGTTTGTTGAAAAAAAATTTTTAATACAAAAAAAGGAAATAAGTGTTCCATATTCTATTCTCTGTTTCTCCCATATCATAGCCATTTAAACTCAGCTTTGATTTTCTTATTACATGTAAGTAAGTGGAAATAAACCTTAATTGCTTAATTCTTTACAACTCATTCTTCACAAGCCCATGCGCGTATACTTGAGAGCATGACTCTTTGGTTTTGGTTTCTCAGAAAACTTTTCTTTTAATAGGAATCAGCTATTTACTATGTTGCATAGAATTCTATTAACTCCTTTTACACATTAGGCTTTGTAGAAATGTCCTCATCAGGGGTCTAAAGACAGAGCTGCTTTTTATCCTGTCTCTCCTTTCAGTAACATGCTCAATTTGGAATTTAATTATTCTTCCCCAAACTAAGACACACCTCTCGAGTGGGTGCAAGGGTTCCTCTCTTTCCATAATCCCTTTGTCTGTCTGGGTGTCTAGTCATATTTTTCCTGAAATGTCATGTCGATATCAGCCGTCATTCATCCTCCTCCTCATGGTGAGTATGTGGCTGCAATTCACTGCTTGAGACTAATCAGGGGACTAAGGTGCATTACAAAACATTGGTTTGCTTTTCTTGACATTTGAGAATTTTAACTCAAGTGTGCAAATCCTGGTGAAAACAACACAGTGTGTAATTTCAAGTGGTCTATCTACATCCCAGCTGGCCCATCCTGAGGCACCCAACAATCCCCTGTGTTGCAGAATGTGGGTGCCATGTAGGTCACAGCCAATCCCCCTTAAAGAGTTTATGCTTTGGCATGAAACACGTCAGGTCTGCAGCTCATAAGCAATGAAATGTCCCAGACAGGAAGATAAGAAAAAAGGTGGGAAGCTGAGTATAATGAAAAGAAAAGCAGACTCAGGACTTAGCCTGTCTCTAACCACAAAGCCTAGGATAATCCGATTAGCAATGAAATTCTCCCATTCTACAATTTCAGTTCATATATCAGCTATTTAAATCTGAAGACAGGAGTTCACACAGAATAGGAAAAACATGAGAAACACTGATAAAAATAATGTATCCAAACCCAAACTCACTTTCTCCTGACCAAGACTACTATTTATTCTGAACTTCTTTTTTTGTTTTTGTTTTTCTTTCTGGCCAAGACAATTTTCATATTTAATGGCAATGATATTTTTAAGTATGTAATATATACATTAAAATAAAAATAACGGGTGATTTTTCCATGTGGTATGTATTTTTTCTGTTAACAAATATTTATGGAGGATCTACCACATGCTAGCCACATCTACACTGGGACCGTATGGTTAAAAAAAAGGAGAGGAATGGGGCAGAGGATTGGCTTCCTGCCCTCTTGGGGTTCACTTGTCACCTCCACCCCAAGCTTCAATTCCCCCAGGCCTTATTCCAACATTGTCTTCTTTCAATATTTTATTTATTCAGCTCAATATTCAAAAGGCATAAAAGGCTGTACAGTGAACAGCATCTCTTCCATGCGTGTCCTCTGGCTCCTCAGTCTGCTCCCTAGAGGCAACTAATACTATTAGCTTCTTATCTAGCCTTCCAGACAAATGTTATACTATTTAAGCAAACAAGCATATTCTCCCTCTTTCCTTTTCTTTAAACACAATCAATATTCATATATATGCTCTACTTTGTACCTTGCTTTTTATGAGTAAGTATTGGAGTTCATTCCATATTGGCGCATCTTGTTTATAGCTGCATAGTATTCCATTGTGTGGCTATCCCATGGTTTATTTAATAAGTGTCTTTAATGCAGATTTATGTTGCTTTCAATCTTTCATTATTACAAACTATTAACGTATATCCTATCATTCACATATGCACACACATCCTAATATACAAAGCCATGCTATCATCATTAATGGAGTAAGTTGGCTTCATGTATTTCTTGCACATACAGGGGGTCTCCAACCCATAAGCAGAAACAACAGGGGCTGACCCTGACCCCTCTACACCAGTGAAGCCCTCATCACTCTGAAGAGATATGTTAAAGAGAATTCACTGCTGTTCAGATCCTGTTGTGCTCTGTATCCTGGAAAGTTTCCTTGTGAGAAAGGAAAGCAAAGAATCCAGTAGAGATTCTGGAAATCTGTAAATAATCATCGTGCTTTTCTGAGGTCTACAAACAACCACAGTGAACTGCATCAACCCCTAGTGCAGCCAGAAGCTGACCGGGTTCCGCTGCAGGGTTAAGAGCTTACAGAGCCATAACCCTCATGTCACACACAGAGTTCAGGCATCGGGTGTCATAAATCTGGAAGAATTTCTTGCTCAAAGGCCCTCTTGGCATGATTTTTTTTTTTTTTTCCAAAATGCAATTAAATGTTCAGTTTTCTTCATCTCTCCATGCAGCTGCAAACTCTACTGGCTCACATGCCCCTACAAGAAGGCATAACTGGTATGTTTCCTTTTAAATCAAACACCTTCTATAGGTACTTTGGCAGCTCTTCTAAGTCTCTAAAAGCAGAAGGGGACAGAGAAAGGACCACCCACACAGTTAGGTTTATTCGTACTGCATGATCCTTATGGCCCACTGTAAAGGGCAGCCCCTCCCCACACACTCCTCATACAGGTGGCTCCTCCTGCCCTCTGTTCTGGGGACTTCATCATCAGTGCAAACTGTGTCATTAGTGTGAACAACCAGAGTGCTGTCCTTATTACCCCATCACTTAACTTGGTGATGGCAATTTATTGAGCGCCCATAACATGGAAGGTGCTATAAAATTTATTAAATTTTGAAATGATGGAAAGTGCATCGTGTAAATGAATCCAGATGGGTTCCTGGAAAGGCTGAAAAGATTTTTACAGACATGAAAATGAAACAGTTATATTTTATCTCACATAAATGGCAAAGGCGGGCGTGTGGACTCAAAATGTATGACTATTAATTGAGTATTCATTTATAACATATTAAATTAGTTCACAGATTGTAATAAAGCCTTCAAAAATTGCCTGATATAGAATGGCCCTTTCAGTACCCTGGTCTAGAGCAGGTTTGCTTTACATTGCCTCAGAAATATAAAGATGGCACAACTGAAATTCAGCATAAATGGTGGAGGACACATTCTATTTTGTAATGGTCAAGTTTCTTGCCAATTAAAATTTCTTCTGGGCCGGATGCAATGGCTCACTCCTGTAATCCCAGCACTTTGGGAGGCCCAGGTGGGTGGATCACAAGGTCAGGAGTTTCAGACCAGCCTGGCCAACGTGGTGAAACGCTCTCTCTACTAAAAATACAAAAATTAGCTGGGCATAGTGGTGGCAGGCACCTGTAATGCCAGCTACTCGGGAGGTTAACGTAGGAGAATCACTTGAACCCGGGAGGTGGAGGTGGCAGTGAGCTGAGATCGTGCCACTGTACTCCAGCCTGGGCAACAGAGCAAGACTCCATCTCACAAAAAAAAACAAAAAAAAAAAACAAAACAAAAAACAACAAAAAAACCTTTATTCTGTTATAGGAACTATTGGTGGCAATGACTTATATTAGGTTGGGGGCAGTATGGCCTAATTTATAGAAACCAGGCACAAAATTTAAAAGAAAAAAAGGGTTCTGGGAGATAATAGGACTCAGCAGCTTCCCTCTCTCATTTCTCATCCCAAACCATAGCCAACTGAGGGCAGTTTCAGGAAGTTTACTAGCAACTACATGCTTTGTAAAATGTAGTTAATTTTATGTGCACATTAAAACCATAAGAATAATTACATAAAAATATAAAATATAAACATATAAGACTATCTTACAATGTAAATACATGGGTGTGTGTATATCTGTGTATATCTGTGAATACCTTAAGATGAAAAAGGGGCACTATTAAATGGTTGATCTGTATCATCTGATAATTCCGCATTGGGGGATATACTAAAAGTAAATGCCCCCTTATCATTTATCAATAAAAAGGAATTTTTGGAAAGATGTTTATAGCAATGTGTAGTATCCAGGCTCCAAGATGACCTGTCAGTGATCCCCACCTCCTGCCATTCACAACCATGAATAGTCCTCTCCCATGCTGTATCAGGGTTGGTCTGTGCGACCAATAAAATATGGTAGAAGTTAAAGTATATTACTTCCAAGATTAGGTTAAAAAAAACATGACTTCCATTTGAGGGCTCTCTCTCTTTCTCTTTCTCTCATCACTCATTCCAGGGGAAGTCAGCTACCATGTCATGAGCACCCCTTATGGGGAGACCCATGTGGCCAGAAACTGAAGTCTCCTGTTGGCTGCCATGTGAGTGAAGTTGGAGGTGGATCCTCCAGCCCCAGTGAAGCCCTCAGAGGAGACTGCAGCCCCAGGCAACAGCTTGACTGCAATCTCATGAGAGACCTAATGAGCAGCTAAGCCACTCTTGAATTCCTGACCCCCAGAAACTGCATGAGATAGTAAATGGTTATTGCTTTAAGATGTTATATTTTGGGATAATTTGTTGCATTGCAATAAATAACCAATACATGGTGCTATCAAGTTAGTGTAATTGTAATAACAGAAATACTCAAACTGGGAAGCTGCTAAGCAAATTATGATATATTATCTTGATGAACTCATGAATAATTATTTTTAAAATTACAAGCATTTTGGTGTTTTCCCTAAGCATGTGTATACAAAATGGCTTGAAAAACCAAAGTGCAGATACATGCACTAATTAAACAATAGAGAAAGTATGCACGTATGCATTTTCTCAAAGATCACTGAGAATTTGGAATGAAATAAATAGCTACCCTTAATCATTTCCTGGATTAGTTTTAAATATATAGAACTATACAAAGAAAGAAAAAAATCTGCACATATAAATTGCAAATGCACTATTTAATGTGAATGGTGAATGCTAAAGATAATAGTGCTGTGGCCTGACATTGCAGAATGAGGGAACTGGTTTCTCTCTATGAATAATCGTGGTAGATTAATGGAGATTTTAAAACACTGCCTGCAACCTCTCTGACACTCCTTGCATCAAGAGGTGAGATGTATTTTGCCTCCCTTTGAATTGGGGCGTATTAATGGTTTGTTTGTTAGCAGTAGAAGTTACTGGAAGTGAAGACCTGCAGCTTCCAAGACTGCATCACACAAGGCCTACAGCTTCTGCCTGGTTCACTTGGGACACTCATTCTGAGGGAAGCCACCTGCCATGTTGAAAGTCTGACTACCCACATGCTGCGAAAGTCATGTGTAGACACCAACTGCTCTCCATGTGGGTGAGCCAAGTGACTCCCAAATGAGAACTGCCAAGCTGAGCCCTTCCCAAATGCCTAAACCACAAAGCTGTGAACAAAATAAGATAGCTTCATAGCACTAAGCTTTAGGGAATGTGCTAAGCAGCCATAGTAACCAGAAGGAGACCAATTTTTAAAATGGTGCCAATTCTCACCCATTCCGATATCCATACTTTTTGCTATAAGACATTGAGAAGCAGAGTCTCTTTCCTCATTTTTTGAATCTGGGCTGGACTTGTGGCTTGCTGTGGTGTGCAGAGAAGAAACGGTGTGCTGGTTTTGAGTTTAGCCTCATATAGCCCCTGCCTTTCCACTCTCATAAGACCCAGGCATCACTAAAAGAACAAGCCTAGGTTTGTCTGTTGGAAGACGAAGGACCACGTACAGGTGAGCCAACTTATCCTAGCTACTCCCAGACCAACCAGCTGGAGAGTCACAACACATAAGTCACTCCCCCAGGTACGACCAGAAGAACTGCCCAGCTGACCCACAGATCATGAACAATAATCAATGTATCCTTTTGTATACCAGTGAGCTTTTGTGGTTGTTTGTTACACAGCATTATTGTGGCAATAGATAGCTAATATAATAATCTCATTAAATCAATGTATATGATAAACTGGTGTATCTTTCACAAAACTTGAAAATGCCAGCTTATAAAAACTCAATAATGTCACCTTACATATGTCAATTTCTTTTATGACTTGATGCAGATTAATTAGTATACAATACTCCCAACTTTCTTTGGGGAATTATTTTGTATTTTAGCTGACAATCTGTAACTCATAAGGACAAATATGAAGAGATACTATTTGAGAAGCAGTTTTAACACCAGAGTGAGGTTCACTGGCAATGCATGGTGCTGGTAGTAATAATTTTATAGGCTTTTTAAAAAAAAATTGCTCTTTGTCTCTGATGGCACCTTGTATTGTAGCTTTAGGGACTGTAGAGAGAAAAGAGAGTTGAGCCCACCTCCAAAAAGGCCAAGGCCAGAACTACCCTGGTACTTATTTTGACCCTGCATTGCTTAGCAGATTGGCAGCAAGGTTCAAACAGAGCCAAATAGCAGGATGGTTTTTACCCACACAATTTTCCTAATAATAGACACGCAGTAATTATGTGCATGGCAACTATGTACCAAACTACTGTGAGGATCTATTTAAGTAATAGAAACGGAAATCTCTACATACAATACTTATTACTCATAGGAAAAGACAAACTTAAATACTATTTACATCAATTCAGATAATGCACCACCACTAAAGCCAATAGCAAAGCATATAATGAAGTGTTGAAAGAACTTTTTTTGAACCATATTTATGGCCTTTATTCTAATCCTGATCTATGGAAGTTTACCAAAAATTTCCAAAGGCAACTATAATTCTAAGCAGGCTAAAAATATATTGCTACTCAGTCCACTCTCTTCTTAACCTTTTAACCCCATGATGGTCAGCCATAACGTTCAATATTGTGGTCAGAGTCCAAAAGTTTTAATGTTCAGCTTGCTTCTGGCTACTGGGTTTTATCTTCTAGCTACTAATTTAACCCAACTGCATCCTAAAATTGACTTTGGCAATGCATTTTAAAACGTGGGAAAAACAGATGAGATGGCTCTATCTTCTCCCTGTCCTCCAGCAGAGAATGCTCCTTCCCTCTCAAATTGATACCAACTTTCTGCACATGATACTGTCGCAGCTGCCAATTTATATCCAGGAGCAGAATTGGGGTGAGGATGGATGTATATACATACTGGGCTGAACAATATAATATTTAAATAAAAGATTAAGACAACCACTGGAATGATGTCACAGGGCAGTACATGTGAACTGGAGACTAAAATGTGGCTTTGGACAAAGTGGCATTTATGGTGTCTTCCAACCCTGAGACTCACTGATGTACGGTAGCTACATGAATGGCAAAGGTATTTAAAAGAGACAGAAGCTTCCAACAGGTTGAAATAATCTGAAAACGTAGGACTGCTAGAAACAATGATACCTCAGAGGCAATCAGCATACTTAGCTCCTAGCTTCTGCTTTCCAAATACCCTTCCCAGTTCTGGTTCTGCCAGAGAATGCCACCACTCCTATCCTAACAATAAGAAAAAGAAAAGCAGATAATCCATGAAATCTAATTTTTTGAGCCCGTTAAGAGTGTTGAGATGGAAAGACAACCAAGTGAACTGACTTCCAAAGAGTGACACGCACCTCTGCGGGAGAAAAGACACAAGCACTGTTTCAGCTTCGACAGTGTAGGGCAGAAAGAGGTGGCAGCAAAAAAAGCCGGTGAGAAAAAAAAAATTACAAAAAAACGAAGGTTTTAAGAAATTCTGTGTGGGTTACTGTGACAGATTAAGACTTCTGAGATCCCCAAACATGAGAAGTCTTTCCCTACTTCCTACTCTTTTTCCACAGGACTCTGAACTACCCTGAGAAACTCAAAGGCCTGAGTGAGCTGTGCTCAGGGCACAGGCCCTGCTGAGGTTTGAGTTGGCGACAGGAGTCTCCTGACAAGCCCATCTGCACTTCAGGCCTTCCTCGAGTACAAGGGGTGCTTAGCTGCCAATGAAGGACAGTGTCTTAGTCAGCATGGGCTGCTATAGCAAAATACCATAGAATGGGTGGCTTAAACAACAGATATTTACTTCTCACCTTTCTGGAGGTGGGGAAGTCCAAGATCAAAGGGCCAGCAGATTCAATTCCTGGTGAGGGCTCTCTTCCTGTCTTGCAGATGGCCACCTTCTCACTGTGTCCTCACATGTTGAAGAGAGAAAGTTCTGGTGCCTGTTCTTCTTCTAATAAAGGCACTAATCCCATCATGAGGGCTCCATCTCCATGATTCATCTAAACCTAATCACCTCCCCAAGGCTCCACCTCCAAATACCATGACACTGGGGGCTGAAGCTTCAACATATGAATTTGGGGAGACACTAGAACATTCAGTCCATAACAGGTGGTACTAAGTCCACCCACATCCCAACCTTTCTTTAATTTATATCAAGTGAAAGCCATCTGCTTCTGGAGAGGGACAGAAACCTGCCCACATTCCACACCTGACCCTGCTTCAGCATGAGGCAAAAGCCATATGTTACTAGGGGTGGGGCAAGAAACCCTCCCACCCACCTATCCCCATCCCAGGTGAAGAGTGGCGGCTGCCAGGGCAGGAGTAGAAAACCTACTCCCCTCACAAGTAGGCAAAAGCCATCTCTCCTGGGAAGGGGCATTTGCCTGTGAGGGTGGAGGAATAGGGTCTCTGTTGCTCTTGCTGGTCCCAAAGCCACAGGACATAAGTGACTGGGTAAGAAAAGTGAATGTCCCCGAGGAGGCACTAGGCTCCCTCATGGCTTGCCTGGAGCACCGTTTCTGTGAGTGGACACCCACTGATTCCACCACGAATACCCCTTACTCCTCTCCACCTTAGAATGCCCATGGAAACTCCAGCCACCTCCAAAACAAGGGTGCCTGTCCTTGGATGTCTTAGCCGTACCACTGATACCTGTAGCCCCAACCAGCCCCATCCCTGCCTCCCATCCTGGCTTCCCCACCGGCTTCTGTTCATGGCCCACAGTTAAGTGCTCATCGACCAGGGCTCAAAGTCCAGTTCTATGACCAAGGCGTTATCTTGTTGCTACTTCCTGGATGGTTACTTCTCAGCTAAAAGTGAGTTCAGGGGGCTTATTCCCATTCCCTTCTGCAGTCTTTAAAACCACAGCATCAATAGATATCCACACCTGACATCTTGTTATATCAAAAGCATCCAGGGTGATTCTGCAGTCCCTTTCAGATACACTAGACACATCAAAAGCTGGTTGTGGGCCACCCCATCACGATTTCCCAATATGAAAATACAGCCTTTCCTTCTTGCTTCTTACCCAAGCCCCCTAAACACCCTTGCTGAAGAAATCTACAGCTCTATCTGTAAATGTACCATGCACTGTCTCACCCTGAGTTCTCCCTGGCATAGTTCATCTTACTGCTGCAGCCCCGCCTCCTACTCCTGACCTGCTTGCTGACCTTCCAGAGGGAAGAGAAAGAAAAACCAGTATCTACTGCACACGCGCTAGGCAAATATACATTCCATTCTCATAACTTCATTATCATCCCTCAAAAGAAACAAAAGCTCAGGGAACTTGTAAATGACCACATGGCTGGTAAATGGAGACCTGGGATTGAAACCACTAACCCCATAGGCCTGGCTTTTCCTCCATTCCTTGATTCCTCCTTTGAAGGCCTAAAGAGGTAAGGATGATGACAGAAGTGTTGCTCTCTCCATTCCAATTAGGCAATGTGGCAGAGGCTGAATCCGATGTATTTTTCCAGTTTTCTATCCAATGTATCAGTAAACGGGCTAATGCTTCCCACTCTCTGCAACTGATGGAGGAACTGACCAGACTCATAAAGGAGGTATTTTCTAGACTTTGACAAAGTAACTCTCCCTCTTTTGGGGGACTTTTCATTTGCTCCACTCCTTTATACCTTAGAAACTTGAATACTTGGCTACTTTCAATACACAGAGATTAAGAGAGAAATAAAAAGGAAACTGCTGTGGTTTAATGTCCCCTCCACAACTCACATTGATTGAATTGCCCTTGCAACAGTGTTGAAAGGTGGGGCCTTTAAGAGGTGACCAGGTCACGGGGGCTCTGGCCTCATCAATAGGTTAATATCGCCACAGTGGGAGTGGGTTAGTTATCAAGGGCATGGGTTCCTGATCCAAGGATGAGCCTGGGCCCTCCCTCTCTTGCTCTCTATCTCATGCACTTGCATCCTTGCTATGTGATGCCTTCCACTGTGTTTTGATGCTGCAAGAAGGACCTCACCAAATGCAGCCCCACGATATCGGACTTCCCAGCCCCCAGACCCATGAGGCAGCTCACGCATGCTGTTACAGCAACAGACTAAGATAAAAATGAATTCGAAAGGCACGGGGCTGGGTGCGGTGGCTCACGCCTGTAATCCCAGCACTTTGGGAGGCCAAGGCAGGCAGATCACTTGAGGTCAGGAGGCCAAGACCAGACTGCCGGGCAACATGGTGAAACCCTGTCTCTACTAAAATACAAAAAAATTTTAAAATAAAAAATAGCCAGGCACAGTGGTATATGCCTGCAGTCCCAGGTATTGGGAGGCTGAGGCTGGAGAATTGCTTGAACCCAGGAGGCGGAGGTTACAGTGAGATGAGATCGCACCGCTGCACTCCAGCCTGGGTGACAGAGCAAGACTCTGTCTCAAAAACAAAGAAAGGCATAGGGAAGGTAAATCCTTTTAAGTTTCAAGACTAAGCTTGGATAGTGATCACTTTTAAAATCATATAGCCATGAGGCAAATGCCTAAAGATTAGTCTGATTTAGCATGAGTCTACAACAACCAAAAAGTGAACCCAATTCAATATTCTCCCCAAAATTCACTTTGAATAGACATGGTTCAGGTTATAAACAGTAAAGCACTGGCTACTTTCAAACTAAGCAGCAATTATACTATATGCATTGACAAAAGAAAAAAAAAAAGTGTCCCTTTGATTTCTCAAAATATATATTTAGGCCAGCAAAGAAACTGGTCCTCCTAGTTCCTGTAAAGCTGAGCCCACATCTTTTTTTTTTCCCTTGAATAAGCTCTAGTACATCTGTAAAGATAATAGAAAAAGACTTAGAGTTGCAGTTAAAGCCTCTACTCACGGGCTCCATAAAGTTTTTTAGTAGAGATAAGAATGTGAAAAATGTTTTGAAGTTATAAAACCTGTGTTCTAACCTCCTTCATAATCTGGGTGTTCCAATCATTCACTACTTTTCAAGACACAGCAGAGGAAATTTAAAATTTCCAAAGTGCCAAATGATTTGAAGGACTATGAAAAGTTTAAGAAAATGAAACTTGAAAGTCCGTATTCTGAATCGTGTTGGAAAATTACATCAACTTTCAATTTCCTCTCCAAATGTGAATAGCCTTAAAAAGAGAGGTATTCTCTATTCTGGGAAACTCATTCCAGAAATCCTCACCATTTTATTGCCATTTTTACTTATAATCAAATGACCTTTTAGGACACTGAGTTTTAAAGACAGAATTTTTCTCCCCTTTTTATGTCATGCCTTTTCTACATACCTTGTAGAAGAAGAACAAAACAAAAACAGCAAAACTTCCACTAATTTTCCAACATCTCAGGCTTTTTCCAGTTGACTTTGGATAGTTGATCATGGAATGAAAACTGCAGGCAGATTATTCATTTCCTATTCTTTTTCAAATTAACATGATTTACGAACATTTCTATACAACGTAACAAACAGTGAAATATTTCTTGTTCAGAATCCCTTGAAGACATTTACATAAACAACCAAATTGCATAATGACTTGGGGATACTGAAGAATATCCTTCAAATGTGAAACTGGAAATAAACAAAATTACATGGGGAGAAAAATGTGAAGCCCGTAGCTATACAAAATGGTCTATTTTATGTACATGTGTATATCAACCCTCGGATACAGGATTTTCATCATGTGAAACTAGAAAATATAAATATACAAACATAGAGGGACAGACACTGGAAAAATACTATATGTAAAAATTAGAATTTTATATATTTTGCAAGTATATTTTCATTTTATGAAATCCATATATACATGGTTTATATACTAGAAAAATATATGCAAAAATTAGAATTTTATATATTTTGCAAGTATATTTTCATTTTATGAACCATAAAATGAAATACATGGTTCATAAAATGAAATACATATATCTATATACATTTACACATAAAAATGGTAAGCACACCAAAAAAGTGCTTAGTAATTACAGTTTCACATATTTCCCATTAAATATTGATTTTATGAATCTGAACTCTGATTTCAAAATAATATAAAATAACATTTCCAGCATATGATATTCTCACATAAACCTTAATTAAAGACAAATGTTTTTAATACTCATTGGAAAACAAATGATAAAATTCTAGCTGTGACTTCTCCCCACTGAAACACACTTCCAGAAAGCCTCGCCTGTTTAGGGAGGAAATGTAAGGGTGGCACGTACATGGTGCAGGCTGCTCACATGGGACACTCATTAATTGTATCCCAGCACTTTGGGAGGCCGAGATGGGCGGATCACAAGGTCAGGAGATCGAGACCATCCTGGCTAACCCGGTGAAACCCCGTCTCTACTAAAAAATACAAAAAACTAGCCGGGCGAGGTGGCGGGCGCCTGTAGTCCCAGCTACTTGGGAGGCTGAGGCAGGAGAATGGCCTAAACCCAGGAGGCGGAGCTTGCAGTGAGCTGAGATCCGGCCACTGCACTCCAGCCTGGGCGACAGAGCGAGAGCGAGACTCTGTCTCAAAAAAAAAAAAAATTAAGCCTTGTACACACGTAGAGGAGTACCAGGCCACTTCACCCTTGCATGTGGCACTGCAGTCACCAAGGGTGGCCTTACAGCAGGTGGAATAAGAGGGACCCATGACCCCCCCCCCCCACACACACACACACAGTGCAGACAGACAACAGAGGATATGGAGCTGAGTGGGGGAGGGGAACATTTAAAGGCATCATCTCGCAGGGAGAGTTTATAAACACAATCAGCTGTAAACTCCTGAATGTGAAGAGAAGGACCGTTTCCGTCTCTCCATCTCTGAGATCAGAGAATTCTATACTGGCCACTCCATCTGACTCCTTCTGATACGACTATGACTCAGAGATTCATACAAGTCATGTCCTGAGTTGCAAGAGTTTTTCAAAAGGAGGCCAGTTGCCCTGTCTTCATTTCCTGCATTTCCCTCATTTCTTTTATTTATTCATTTAACATACATTTATGGGGTCCTTATGTGCCAGGCCACTGTAGGCCTTGAGGATACACTGGAGACAAAACCCAGACATATTCTCTGGCCTCGCAAAGTGCATAATCAAGTCGGGGAGATGATGGAGTGTTAGGAAAGAGTTTCACAAGGCAACTCAGGGAAGACTCTCCTGAGATCTGAAGGACAAGTAGGGGTTAAGTAATGTCATGAGACTTTCCTATGGTGAATCCCACATGTGCAAAGGTCCTGCAGCAGGACATAGCAGGGGAAAATCAAGAAGGCTTGTGGGGACCAGAGCCAGGACACCAAAGTGAGGAAGGATGGAGAAGCAAGAGGAGCAGGCAGGGCCTCCTCAGCCACACTGAAGGAGTTCTGGGAGTCAGGGAAAATCTCTGAGGGTGTGGGAGCAGGGTGGGAGAGGTGTGGGGGGTGGGAGACGTGTGGGGGCTGGGAGGCTTTATCTGATTTACTGTTTGGAAAATTTATTCTCGCTCCAGAGGAGAGAACATTCAGCATGAAATCTGCCTAGATATAGGTAAGCTAGTTAGAAGACTACTACAGAAACCTACGGGAGATAATTTTGTGGCTTCTATAATGGTGTTAATAGAGGAGTTGGACAGAAGTAATAACACTTAAGAGGTATTTAAGAAGTAAATCCATCAGGACTAATGATAGATTGTGTGTAAATTTTTGTTAGGGTTGATGCCCAAAAATTAATTGGACTCTGGCCAATATGGAGGAGAACCAGGTCACTAGAATATCCCAGGAATGGTAAGAACCAGGAATCAATATCTTGTATTCAGTTTGATACCATGCCTAAGGTTTCTTTCTTCCCTTTCCAAGAAGGAGAGTAGAAATGGATTGAGAAGGAAGAGATGGGAAGGAGAATTACGCCTGATTCTAGGGAGAATCTATGAAATCTACAAAGTACCAGGCTTCTTTGGCAGAAAACACTATAATCTGAAAAGTCAGCAATTCCAACTGTATCATCTTATTCCACAGACCCTAAAATCAGAACTCCAGCCCCTGCCACAGAACTTATTGGGAAGACACACTCTCTAACGATAACAAAAATGATGATAATAATAAAAATGTTCATACCATCACCATCATCAATAATATAAAGCAATTACCATTTATTCAGAGCCTTGCAGAAGACAATATAACAGGCATGTTTAATCCTTACAAAACATTGAAGCTCACAGATGTTGAATCAAAAGCTGTGCTAGCAAGGGGACCAAAATAGCCTCCTTCTGGGTCTACTGTTCTGCTCAAAGCTCTAAGGCCCCTTTTACGATTTCAGTTCTAAAATCGTTCTTGCCTATTTGGGTAAAGGGATATGTTTACTCCTGAGAATACTTTGGTCTCTTTGAATTTCTTCATGCTTCCCAAGCATAAAACCTGGGACAATATATTAGCACTTCCTCCCATCCTGGCCCTCAATTCTCATCACTTACAAATCTGGCTGTAGTTAAGAGCCAAGAGAGTGTATATAAAATTCTCCATATGAGAGGCAGAGAGCACGAGAGAGAGAAAATGAATCAATGTGTGACATAAAGTGATCTCTGAAGCCCTTATTCCTTAATTTTGAATTGGGTTGGTGCAGATAATCTTTCCTACCCATACTTTTATGTCCAGATCCATCAAAGTCTTCCTCCATTGAGCCTTAAATAAACTTATATATACGTTGTGTTCTCACAAGTGAAAATTAAAATGACAAAAAGTTAGATAATTTCAAAAACATGCAGACGGTTTATTCTTGATTCGCTGATGTATTAAATTCTATCTAAACTTTCAAAGTAATTCATCTTTGGAAGAACTACAATTGCTTGGGGTTGGGGGGAAGCATTGTGATGATGCCTTAGGTTAGGTTCCCTAGAAGCAGAGTCTGGGATGGGGATTTGGATGCATTTCTCCAGAGAAGCAGCAGCTATGAGCCTTAGCAATCTACACTCACATGTGCTGGGCAATGGGGGCATTTGCCCCGCATGGGGACTTGGGTAGGATGTCAACAACATGCACTACAGGCTGTTTTCACAATGTGAACTTGCTTTCATGGAAAACTTTTCAGTATATTAAGTGTCTGTGAGGTATTATGCACCCTCTCCCTTTACAGAGGAGAAAACTGAAATTTAAGAGTGATAGAATCACCCCTGCAAAGCCAGAGAAACAATGAGCAGAACCAGTACTTTAACCCAAATCTTCAAACTTCAACTTCCATTTATTTGACCTGACAGATAGAGTCAACCTGACAACCTGGAAACTCTCCCAAGAAAAATTACCTAGAAATGTTGGATAAAATGTAATAAACATCCTACTACAAGCTTGGTTGGGCTCAGAGAGAGAATGGGATATGCTGGGGTCAAAAAGAAAAAGGGAAGAGTGACTGCTAAGCAGGTGCTGATACTCAGGCAGCCCCAGGGGGCTGAGGGTGAGAACCCAGGAACTTGGAAGCTGATGGCCACAGAGGCTTGAGGGTTTAATCTTGGCTGCAAAAGTGGAGTGGAATGAGAAGCAAATACCTCCTGTAAAACAGAGACCTTCGCACATCTGCCACGCCCTGTGCAAGGATGCTGGCCTCAGTACGGGCTCTGGGTAGAAAAAGAAAGAAAAAAGAAAAATTCTCCCAGAAAATTCATAATTGGAAGCTCACTGTCATTTGGGTTGTGAAAGGGAATCTACCCTACCATCTAGTCTAGGAACCCTCATTATAAGAGCTTAACATAAGTGGTCTCAGGTCAAAGATGTCCTGGAGCACTTGTCAGAAGTAAACACTAAAACATCTCTGTAGAGAGACACACTTAACCAGACCCCATGAAATCCCACAGATGAAGTACACTGAAGATGAATCCACAAATCAAAGCTATAACATACCTCAGGGGGAAAAATCCAACTGAATGCATCAACAGACACAATAAACAGCAAAACTAGATTCTCATGTTCTCAAAACCCGAATGTTCTTTCTACTATTTAACTTCCAAGAGACTAAGCTGAAGAGGTAGCTTCACTCCTGATCAACTTCATTGATGGAGTTGCAAGCTACGCTGCAGTTCATTAACTTCAAAGATCTATTCAGCTTGTCAAAAAAGTTGTTCTCTGAATTTGATTTTAAGAGAAAAGTGGACATGCTCCTCTAATTCCTAAAAATAGAAGAATTTACCAATATCTTTCTTAGATAATTTAAATATAGATGCAGCCAGAGACAAGCAAGTGGAATAGTTTTCTTCTTGAATTCCCTTAGGGTTTTAAGATTCCATGAGGATTCCTCTAGAGCCACATGTCTCCAAAAGCTTTCCAAAAAAAAAAAAAAAAACTGATCTGAAAATGTTATGTAATCATTGGCTGTAATCAAAAAAAGAGGGTGGGTGAGGAGGCTGCATTCTGTGCCAACCACAACAGTAACTATGCAAGAAAAACCCTACTCCTTTGTTTTTGGCAATCCCTCCAATTGTGAATCAGAGATGATGCAAATATACCTTGCAGAAATCTAAAGTGGCCCAATGTAACCAAATATATAATCATTCCTGATAACCAGTAACACAGGTCACAGACGATAGCCCAAACTCTCATACGATAAGACAAGGACACTTTCCAACTCAAACTCAAAGCAAGATTCTTAAATAAATAAGGGGAAAGGAAGTTCTTTTCCTGCATAAAAAGATTATTTGACTGATTTTCAATGCTTTGCCCTAATTAAGTACAAAAGATGGGGGAGGAAGAAAGATGAAGTAAAAATGTGAAGTAAGGGAAGGAAGGGAACCTTCAGTTCTGACTATGATACAGGCCCTGTGTTCGGTAATTTGCAAATAGTTTCTCAGTGAACCCTACAAAATCCTCATGAGGCTGGCTTCTGAACCAGACTTACAGATTTAAAAACCCAGTGATGGTCAGTAACTGCCCACAGAGCCACTGAGGAAGAGCCTTATCCATGCCTTTCTGATGTCAAAGCCCAGAATTTTTATTAGACTGTGTTCATAAATCCATATTCAAATTAAAGACTCATGGAAACTAGGAAAGTAAAGAATCTTCCTCATCAGGATGCAGACAACTCTCATGTTCACCTTAGGGTTTGCAATTTTAATGTCAACTATTTTTATAATGGTACCTGACAAATTTAATAGCATTGATATTTATTGAAACACGAGAGAGAGAAAGAGGGCGAGAGGGAGTGAGAGTGAGAGTTCCTCTGATACCTCCTTCTAATTCTACTTCCCCATACAGGCCAAGATTAAGATCCAAAATATTTCACAATGAACACCACCACCAATCAAAAGGATGCCAGCAATATTTTGCATATAGGTAAAATAAAGGATTAAGTACAAGCTTTATCAGCTTCTAGGTACTTTCTGATAAGAATGAGTACATAAATAGGAACTACAGTAAGAGAGAGATAAGAAACTGGCAAGAAAAAAAGCGAAAAAGGGAAGGAGGAAGGGAAGGGGGTTGGAAAAGAAAAGGAGTGACAGGACCTAAGTGCAGATAAAAGAGGCAAACTAGAACACTGTTTTTATTAAATGGTTTAAGTAGGGAGGGATGCACATACATTCCCCGAACAAGAAGGGGCCCCTGAGAGTGGAGTTTTACCACTCAGTTGCTGGGAACCACCAACTTCTCCCACCTTATCAATGCTTCCAGCTAGTATCTATTAACTGACCACGGGGAGCTGAGCATTGATCTGTGGAGATCCAACTTGTAAGCAAGTAACTCCCCCATCCCACGCTTCAGAGAAGTCTTAGTGTGTGACCAAGGTAAATTACGACCTTAACCTGGGATGCCTGCCCACCTTTCCTCCATTATCCAAACCTACATAAATTTTAAAGCCTTTATTGAAATCCTATCTCCTGGCCGGGCACGGTGGCTCATGCCTGTAATCTCAGCACTTTGGGAGGCCGAGGCAGGTGAATCACCTGAGGTCAGGAGGTCGAGACCAGCCTGGTTGACATGGCGAAACCCAGTCTGTATGAAAAATACAAAAATTAGCCGGGCATGGTGGTGCATGCTTGTAGTCCCAGCTACTTGGGAAGCCGATGCAGGAGAATTGCCTGAACCCGAGAGGCAGAGGTTCCAGTGAGCCAAGATCGCGCCACTGCACTCCAGCCTGTGTGACAGAGCGAGACTCCATCTCAAATAAAATAAATAAATAAATAAATGCTATCTCCTCCTGCATTGCTTTTCCTGACCACTCCAAGCCTGTGTGACAGAGCGAGACTCCATCTCAAATAAAATAAATAAATAAATAAATGCTATCTCCTCCTGCATTGCTTTTCCTGACCACTCCAAGCCTCGTTCATTTCCCTCTCCTCTCTCCTCCTAACACTCAAGAGTAACAAATGTTTATGAGCACTGACCCTTGGCTAAGCACCTTTGGCAGTGTTTGGCCCTGGTGAGCATCCCTTCTTGAAGCTCTCCCCTTCCCTGGCCCCCATAACATTACTGTTCTGGTTGTCCTCCAGCATCCGTGTCCTTTTGAGGCTCATCACTTAAATATGAGTGGTCCCCAAGGATCCATCCTTGGTCCTAGTTCTCACTTACACTCGCTTCCTAGGCTACTTCATCCCCATTCTCTAATTTACAGGGCAATCATGCTGATGACTCCACAGCCTCTATCTCCAGGCCACAGCATGCTCTGGAGAGCCTGATCTGTACACGATCATCTACTTCTAATTTCCTCTGAGATAACCCAATCCACCTGCACCACAAACTCAGTATTCCCCAAACACACGGGAGCCTGTTAGCTTCCCTCCCATTCCCCACCACTAAGCCCACTCCTCTTCATGTGTTAGCAAACGAGGAAACAGAACAAACCAATGAAATCCCTTCTTTCTAAAAGTAGCCACGCCTCCCCTTGGCTCTGAGGGAAGCTCAAAGCTGAGCTGTGTGGTGTAGACTCACCCCGAGTCCCCATTCAATCTACCAAGTCCAGGAGATTCTCATTCTCTAATGGCCCGTTCTGCCCTCCATCATGTGCCTGCTCAGTGCAGGTTCTTTTCTTCTCTGGGCTGGATTACTCAGATATCTGCCCCCAGCCTCCACCTCAGTCTCTTGCACACCATTCCCCCCGACACTGGCTTCTGGGCAAACACTCTCAAATTCAAACCTGACCATGTTGCCCAACTACTTCAAATGTTTTGCCATCCATTAGAGCGATGGCCAAACTCCCAACCCCTTAATGGAGTACACCCGTGTGCTCTTTACAAACTTGCCTCTGCTTACCTATCTGGCCTCATCATTTGCCACCACTCCTACCCTCCTAGCACCCATCTCTTCATCCACTGGGCTCTAGACATGTTGAATGGTGGGCTGTTCTCAAAATCATCACACTGACCTTCTCATATATTGTTCTTCTCGCCTGAATTGCCTTCCTTCCCTCCTTCCTATGAACAACTCCTCCTTGTCCTTCAAAACTCAATGCAAATATCACCTCCTCTGGGAAGACCTCCATGTTTATTCCAACTACCACCCCTCTACACTCCCACAACATCCTAAGGATACATTTTCCATCACATACCTTATCACTGTGTACTCTGAACACTCACTTATCTTACTGTTTTCCCTTCAGAACAGGTGCTTAATGATTTTAGCCTTTGTATTTGTAATGCATACCACAATGCCTAGCACATAGCAGGAGTTCCATAAAAGCTTGTTGAATAAATCAAGAACACATAAGGAATGTTTTCTGACACAGTTCTTTGTTTTTACAACATATTGACCTTTGGATTCATTTGCAAGAACTAAAATATATAAAGCAGTATACAAAATAGTGCTTTTTATTATCTTATTGTTGCTGTTGTTTTTGTGGGGTTTGTTTGTTTGCTTGTTTGTGTGTTTTTTGTTTGTTTGTTTTTAGAGACAGGGTTTCATGCCCAGGCTGGAGTGCAGTGGTGTGATCATAGCTGACTGCAGCCTTGAACTCCTGGGTTCAAGTGCTCCTCCCACCTCAGCCTCCTGAGTAGCTGGGGCTACAGGTGCATGCCACAACACCCATCTGACAGTGCTCTCTAAACTGTTAAGAATTATCAGAGAAGGTTGGGTGTGGTGGCTCATGCCTATAATCCCAGCACTTTGGAATGTCAAGGCAGGTGGATTACCTGAGGTCAGGAGACCAGCCTAGCCAAGATGGTGAAACCCCGTCTCTACTAAAAATACAAAACATAGCTGGGCATGGTGGGAGGCACCTGTAATCCCAGCTTCTCAGGAGGCTGAGGCAGGAGAATTGCTTGAACTGGGGAGGCAGAGGTTGCAGTGAGCTGAGATCATGCCATTGCACTCCAGCCTGGGCGACAGAGGGAGACTCCATGTGAAAGAAAGAAAGAAAAGAAAGAAAAGAAAGGAAAGAAAGGAGAGGAGAGGAGAGGAGAGGAGAGGAAAAGAATTATCAGAGAAAGTTGGTTTTTAAAAGGGCAACACTGCAGGGTGAAGAGAGCCTGTACTGGGGAAGCAGGTGTGCCTGGGCTTCACCTTGAAGCCTAAGGGGGTATCCGTTTTTCACTTCTGTATGCTTCACTCTCTCCCTTCCAGCTTTTTTTTTTTTTTTTTTTTTTTTTTGAGACAGAGTCTTGCCCTGTCATCCACGCTGGAGTGCAATGGCATGATCTTGGCTCACTGCAACCTCCGCCTCCCGGGTTCAAATGATTCTTCTGCCTCAGCTTCCCAAGTAGCTGGGATTATAGGCCCGTGCCACCACGCCCAGCTAATTTTTGTATTTTTAGTAGAGACAGGGTTTCACCGTGTTGGCCAGGCTGGTCTCGAACTCCTGACCTTGTGATCTGCCTGCCTCGGCCTTCTAGAGTGCTGGGATTTCCCTTCCAGCTCTGAACCTATGATTTGATTTATAAAACTTCAACTTATATACAATTATCCATAAATGTTTCTGTTATCAAGAACAGTTCTGTATATAAAACTTCAACTTATATACAATTATTAAGAAATGTTTGACCAAAATCCTATGTATGAATAAATATACTGAAATAAAGAGCAAAGTGCCATGTTTCTCATCTCAATCCTCATCCTGGAGAAGGTGAGGATTCAAAACCACCCTTCAGTTTCTTGGGCTGTGAAACCACACGGGAGCGGTCTGCCTGTGCATCTCAGTGGGAATTTTGGCGCAATTATCCACCTCGCTGTCCTATCTTGTTTGTTGAGTGATTAAACCACAGTTACTTTAGGCCTAAACAAGATTAACTAAACTATAAATATTTTCCTGAGGATAGCATATGCAGGTGTAGTTAAAAGCCAACCTTTTGTTCTGCTTATAATAAATTGTCTCTGGAAATAAAACAAAATTAATGGTTGTTTATCACTTTAACTGGCCCATAATGAATTGGCAAAATAAATGAGTCAATATTATTACATTAACATTTATCATACCCGACATAACAGGTATACAAATCAAGTCTGTGTCGTGGTTTTATAGCTCTGTTAGAAGGCAAAAATACATCATCTCAGCAAAGATGGAAGATTTTAGAGCAGAACAAACCATGGACTACAGACCCACGCCCATCCCACAACCCCACTGGAAGAAGCTCTTCTATCTAAGCATATAGTTGGGTTTTATTTTAAAGTCCCTGGGTAAAATATGGCAGGCGTTGAGAGGACTTTTTTTCATATACAGTAGAGAAAAAAAGCTTTTTAAGACTTAGTAATGTGCCCTGCCCAAAACCTACTCTTTAAGAAAACATGTTCACACTATGTCCAAGAAATCAAACAAGGAGACACTTGGTATCACAAATCAGAAGCACATCTGCCATGAGACGCAGGTGCTCGTGAGCAAAGTGGCAGGCCAGGCCACCTTTAAAGTTAACCAGCCAGGACAGGCCTCTCACTGTCAGGGCACTTCCTGAGTGCATCGAGGACCAGGCAACTGAGCCTCTGTCTCCAATCACGCATTGGTACCATAAGCTGGGGACACCCTCCTGTCCCTTCTCATTCAGTGCACACCTCCATCCCAAGCCTACTTCTCAAATATTTCTTACTACAGCTTTGTAAAATTTTGAAATTTAATTTTCCACGATGAAAAACAGTACATATCACATTACAGAAAATTACAGAAAGGATTCTTTGCAATTGGACCAGAAGCAGAAGTCAGGAAACTG
The DNA here is from genome assembly GCF_049350105.2 of Macaca mulatta. Classification (NCBI taxonomy): domain Eukaryota; kingdom Metazoa; phylum Chordata; class Mammalia; order Primates; family Cercopithecidae; genus Macaca; species Macaca mulatta. The sequence continues at coordinate 67,289,310 of NC_133409.1, read as the reverse complement.
AAGATTGGTTAGACTCTGCCTCAACAACAGTGCCCTTTAATATTTAAAAACAACATGAGTCAGTCTTTAGTATGACTGACTGCCTTCCCTTAGGATGTGGAAAAGACAACGCAGCCGTCAAAGAGGCTGTGGACCTGTGTTCTTAGCCAATGAATGCTCAGAGACGAAAAGGAGTGTTTAAAGGATGAAGGACACCCACAGCAGTGTGGTAGAAACAGAAGGAATAAGTTCCCCATCTTCCACACTTCATTAATTATTCCATGTATTTAAGGGCCTCAAATGAAAGACCTTCCACACAAAGCTTTTGTTGGTTCATCCAATGTTCTGAGTTTGCTGTTTCACCTGATGTTCTTTCTGTGCAAGAAGCCACTTCTATCTGGCCAGAGCCAGATAAATGGTCTGGCTCTCGGATCGAGCAAGGAAGATAGGAGCTGAATTTTCTGGCAATAGGGCTTGCTGGTCTCCCAGGAGTTCATCAACTATTTCTAAATGGCAGGACACTGACTTTTAAAAAAAGGTTGTCTACAAGATCATCGAATCTCCTAGTCTAAAGCTGATGACACTTTAAGAAACAAAGGGATTCTGTATTTTCTAATCATATCACTCTACCATTTTTTACTCAAAAAGCAGCTTCATTATAAATAAATTTCTGTTCACTGGAATAAAAAAGTATGATACTCTCAAAATTCAAATAATGCAGTTACTAGAAGAAAAACATTGTCACCTGTTCTGCAATCACAAGAGGTATAAGAAACTTAAAGCTGTTCTGAGGAAAGAGAAGGTTCATCTTGAGTCATCAAACACCACTCACCTAAAAAATGTAGGTAATGACTCAAGAGTTTTCTAGAACATCTATTTGATATTCAAGTTATAGCTGTAACCATAACAGAGATAAAAATTATTCCCAATATGACAGCATCAAATAATTCAGGAAAGTTGAAAGTATCTTGGAGAAATCTCGTGATCAGCACCGGAAAATACAGAGATGTAACTGTGTGTTGGTACAACCACTCCGGAAAACTGTTTGGCAGTATTTACGAAAGCTGAACAGAAACATATCATACGAATCAGCATTTCCATTCCTACCTACTCCCCAACAGAAATATGTGCTGATGTTAACAAAAACAATGTTCACAGCAGCACTATTCAGAACAGTGCCAAACCAGAGACAACCCAAAAGTCCATTAATCAACAGTAAAATGGATGAACGCAAGGTGGTATATGCAAACAATGGAACTCTGTTAAGCAGTGAAACTGAACAAACTGCAGCCACAAGAAACAATATAACGATTCACAAATATAATGTTGAGCAAAAGAAGCCACAACCCAGAAGGACACATACTATATTATTCCAATTGCAGTCATGAGCCACATATACAATGGTGGGCCCACAAGATTATAATGGAGCTGAAAAACTCCTATGGCTTAGAAATGTCATAGCCATTGCCATGTAGCGCACTGCCTTACTCACCTGTTGGTGGTAATGCTGTTGGAAACAAATCCGCTGCACGGTTAGTCATATCACAGTCTAGCACATAACATTTCTCAGAACGTGTCCCCATCATTAAGCAACATATGAGTGAATATGAAGTTCCAAAAAACAGGCACTCACCTCCGCAGTTGGGGGACCTGGTCTATCCTGTTTGAGCTGGGTTGAACAGCCCAACCAGGATATACAGGTGAACTCACTTTGTGAGAATTCAATAAGCTGTCGTCACTTATGATTTGTGTACGTTTTGTTTTTTTTTTTTTTTTTTTTTGAGACAGAGTCTCGCTCTGTCTCCCAGGCTGGAGTGCAGCGGCACAGTCTCGGCTCACTGCAAGCTCCGCCTCCCAGGTTCACGCCATTCTCCTGCCTCAGCCTCGCGAGTAGCTGGGACTACAGGCGCCCGCCACCACATCCGGCTAATTTTTTTTTTTTTTTTTTTTTTAAGTAGAGTCGGGGTTTCACTGTATTAGGCAGAACGGTCTTGATCTCCTGACCTTGTGACCCGTGCGCCTCAGCCTCCCAAAGTGCTGGGATTACAGGCATGAGCCACCATGCCTGGCCTGATTTGTGTACATTTCTATATGTGTTTCACAAACATCACCCTTATTTTTAGTAACTTTTTTTTTACTTATTACAAAAGTAACTCCTATTCAATGTAGAATATATTAAAAATACACATAAGAAAAGAAAAGTACGTGCTCATAATCTCATCACCCAGAGATAACCACTGGCTACATTTTTAAAACAAGTATGCAGGGATCATTCCCCATCACTATAATCGTGTTTCTCTTAATATTAAAAATCATTTCATGTCATTAAGTGGTCCTCTCTGTCTTTCTCAACTGCTGTATCACAAGTCATACCATACACGTACAGTACAATAAGTTATTTAATTACTCCTTGCTTTTCTTGACGTTTAGGTTGCTTATAATTAATCATTATTGCAATCGACACTGTAAGAATCATATCTTTAGCTAGATATCTAACCACATCTATGATTATTTCCTTAAGATAAATTTTCTAAAGAATGTTTAGATCAAAGGATATGTAAAAAATTATCCCCAGGAGGAAGTTTTGCTAATTTACTTTCCTATCAGCTGAGTTCCTATTCATGTAACATTAATTTTTGCATAATACAGCAAAAGACAGTTAAGTGTCAAACATTAAATTTGTCTCCCTCTGCATAAAGGATTTTTAAAATAGATCCCAGAAAATGGCTAAAGTTAAACTATAACATTTCCCATAAATTGAAAGGCCCAGCCACACGAGACACACATCTCTGCCTGAAACGTGAGCTCCAGCAGTTTTGGACAATATCCTTGAGCCACGAGCTAACAGCAAAAAGGTGACACAGGGAAGGCACTTTATGGCCAGTTGGACCTCATGTCCCCTTTCTGAAGATATTTCAAAGTTGTCTTGATCTCCAGTCCGAAGTATCTGGGAGGCACAGTTTACACAGTTCACAGGCCCAGGCAACTTCGGGGTTTGCTGAGCACTGAAGCCTGGAGCTTAGTGTTAGCAGGAGAGCAAGACTGTGAGCCCTCATTGCCAGCCCGGGGTCAGCTCTGGATGACGTGCAGCCTCTTGCTTTTTTGTCATGTATGAAATTCACACAACTTGAATCTATTTTGGTCTGCATAGCGCCAAGCATAATTTATTCAAGGATACAAACTATTTTAAAGCTCACATTAATGGGAAGCATCATTCGCCAGGTCATCAGCAACAATGAATCCCAATATCCTGAAATTCCATAAGATTGGAAAGAAGCAGAGAGAGACATCCATCTTCTCCTTGGAGCTACCTGCTGACTCCTAGGCTCTTGTGCCCTCTTCTCAGACCCGCTTTCCCCGCTTCCTCTGAGGATTTTACAATCTCTTTCCTCTTGGATGCTGCTTTCCAGAACCAAAGGTCATTAGATTAGACTATTTGAGAATGGGGTTTCCATTCGAGTTTCCTAAAGTAAGTGTGCAAGCTTAGATATAGCATCCTGCATCATGTGATTGACATGTTGGTCCGGGCTTACTCGCTCAACAATCGTTTACTGAGTTTTGTGCTAATAGATAGGAGTTCCCATGTAATATGTAAGACTAGCAAGAAGAAAACAGGAAAGCTAACTTCCAGGATCCCGGTATGAAATTCCCGGATTTACATTTCCCCCTTATTGTTACTCTACACAGACAGGAGGCAAGAGGAAGGATTTATTATTTCCATCCCAAGAAAAACAGAAAATCTAGGACAGGTGGTCACAGGATTTAGAACAAGAGTATTGTATTGAAATGTGCTTCTCCCAGGTACTTAGTGATCAGTACTGCTGCCAGCCTCGGGATTACAGAATAGAACCCATGTTTGTTTTTTCCCCAAGGAGCAAATGAGTGGAAATAATGACCTCAAGTGGCATTTCTCTGACCCTGCGCACTTCTTATGTGTTGTCCGCCAGTAAATGTAAACTCCAGAAAACATATGTAACAAAACTACATTTATTCACATAGTAGTTTTAATATGGAAGATTGTATAAAACATAGAGTCCACATCCTAGGAAAATGGACTATACAGGTGAACTCACTTTGTGAGAATTCAATAAGCTGTCACTTATGATTTGTGTATGTTTTTTTGAGACAGAGTCTCGCTCTGTCACCCAGGCTAGAGTGCAGCGGCACGATTTCGGCTCACTGCAAGCTCCGCCTCCCGGGTTCACGCCATTCTCCTGCCTCAGCCTCCCAAGTAGCTGGGACTACAGGCGCATGCCACCATGCCCGGCTAATTTTTTTTTTAGTAGAGACAGGGTTTGACCATATTAGGCAGAATGGTCTCGATCTCCTGACCTTGTGATCCACCTGCCTCGGCCTCCCAAAGTGGAATAATGGAAGGGCAATACTGAATTCTTACTTCGCCTCTATCTTTGTGACCAATGCTCATCCATGCATTCAGCAGAGTTTCTCAATCTCAGCACTACTGACATTTGGGGCCAGATAACTTTCTTGTGGGGACTGTCCTGTGCATTGTAGGACATGTAGCAGCATCCCTGGCCTCTACCTACTAGACGCCAGTAATAATCTCAAGTCTCCAGATAATGACAAATGTCACCTGGGGAACAAAGTCACCTCTGTTGAGAACCACTGAACTTGAGGGAGTCAGAGTGGTGGAGTCAGAAAAGCACTGGATTGAAAAAGGTTCCAGTCTAGATTCAGTAGTCAGCAAACTGTAACCCTGGTCACTGAGGTGTTGTGAGTTTCCACTAACGCATGTACCTTTAACTGCCGCGCAGACCCTGAGGGAGAGATGTGCATGTACTCACATACAACCTATGAAGGAGTGGAGAGGCAGGAATGGGAAGAGAGAGAAGGCAAACTGCGATGCAGCTGCAACGGAGCTCAGCCTGTCCCACAGGAGCTCTGGAACTGGGAAGGCCCATCAGAGTTGTCCTGGATCGACCCAAGGAGATCAGACCTTCGTATCCCTACATCAACCAGGCATTGGATGTGGGATGCCCGGAGAGGAAAGGCATAACCTTGGGCAAAGAGGTTCCCTTCCATACGGGGCACAGCACTCCTTCCAGGCTGAAGGAGGGACCCAGCCATGAGCCATTAGTAGTCATGCTCAGAAGCTGGCAGCCTGAGTGCCTCTTTGAAGGGTGGCACACCACAGCATCCGCTACAGCACCTGAACAGTGCAGGGCTGACATTCACCAGGCACGAGGTGGGACGTGAAGGTGATTCAGGGCACGGACTTCAAAATCAGATTCACCAAGAAGGAATGCCATCTACCCTTGGGCAACTGCCTTGCCCTCATCTGAACCACTGGCCTCTTTTTCAGACCCTTGTGGTCTCTACTACTCCAGAAACAGCAAATATAGTGAGGGATTATTCTACGCTTGACATGATGAGGCGCTGGAGAGATCAGACAGCAAAATGGGGTCTCTACTCCCAAAAGTTTTCATTCCAGTTGGAGGCACAGAAGAGCAACGAGTGAGATTAGCACGGGCATGAAAGGATCCGAGGTAACCACTCAATCCACCCGGCAAGCCTGCCGTGTTAGGAGGAGATGCTGCATGAACACTGTCAGGGAATCAGCTACAGAAAGCAGCTAAAGTCTGACACCGCTGCAAGGATAACTACCACAGCAATGTGAATGCATTATTCCCAGAGAAAGAAAAGAGCTAAAGAAACCAGCCTTCCCAGACAAAAAGGATAGACATTTAAGGCTGAAAAAAAAAAAAAAAATCCTGAAATCTTGATGACACAGAAAAAGGCTTTTGGTTTTCACTGACATGTGTGATATTTATTTATGAGTCTTCATTATGAAAATATTTTTGGCCAGGCGCGGTGGCTCATGCTTGTAATCCCAGCAATTTGGGAAGCTGAGACAGGTGGATATTTTGAGGTCAGGAGTTCGAGACCAGCCTGGCCAACATGGTAAAACCCTGTCTCTACTAAAAATACAAAAACTAGCCGGGTGTGGTGGTGGGCACCTGTAATCCCAGCTACTTAGGAGGCGGAGGCAGGAGAATCACTAGAACCCAGAGGTGGAAGCTGCGGTGAACTGAGATGGCATCACTGCACTCCAGCCTGGGTGACAGAGTGAGACTCTGTCTCAAAAAATATATATTTTCAATGTTGCATTATTTTCTTTTAATTCAATGATCAAAACATTCATATAAATAAAATACTTTTGAAAGAGTGTGTGTGTGTGTGTGTGTGTGTGTGTGTGTGATCTGCACAAGAACTCTCGATCCTTGCTACTCAAAATGTGGTTCATATAGATGCTTCCACTGGATGCAGCTTCTAAGAAATTCAGTGGGGTTGGCGTGGGCCTGAGATTCTGCATTTCTAGTAGTTCACAGGTGCTGATGCTGCTGACTCAGAACATACATTGAGGAGGACAGTTTCTAGATCATTCAACTAAAATGGTTGTTAAAATTCAGGTGAAGAAAAAATTGAGCCTTCTGGAAAGAAAAAGAAATATGGAAACAATATTGTGCCAAGAACCTAGTAGCTTAAATGCTGCTGTCTTAGCAGCAAAGTGAACCCTAATTAAAACTTTCAGCAAACCAAAAGATATTTCCTTCAGCATTTAAATGTTATTGCCACTGGATCTAACACAACGCTAAGTAGGTATCATTCGCGGGCAGGTATAGGTAGCTACATGGACTCTGGATGTATTATTTACAACATAAATACCACAAAACAAGACCTGAATAATATTATTCCGTGTGAAAATGGGCCAGCCCTTAACCACAGTATTTTCCTGAACTGAACTGGCACTCACAACCATTCACTTCAAATGTCAGAGCTGAGTCCTTAAGTAAAAATAATTTGCTACAGAAATCATGTTGATGAGGTTGTTACTGAACATTTGTAATAAAGGAGTAAGATTTTATCTTAAAATTAGACAAACACCATTAGAGCCAAAATTAGTTGAGTTTCTCTTGACAATTTTATTCCAGGTGCCTGGCATCATTCAAGGATTTTATCTTTTTTTTAAAGAACTCTTAAGACACATTATAGGTCAACATTTGGGATCATTTTTTTATCACAGCCACGCAGATTGGATGTTTCACAAAATTATTATATGAGGATAATAAGTGATTTGTGCAAATGGCTCAAGTTTATGGATGTAAGTAGAACTTTATGAAATGAATAATAGCATAATAACATCATTTTTAAAGAAATTTCTGATTATTTCAGTGATATTTCCATATAATAACCTTTCCTCAAAGTGACTCATATCTAAATAGTTTAAACACCCAATAAGGCTTATCCTGGCTAATTAATAAAATAACTTTCACTAAATGTGTGTGTATATAAAAAGAGAGATATATATTTATGTATATAATATATATATATATTTTCTAGTTGAACGATGATATGGTTTGGCTGTGTCCCCACCCAAATCTCATCTTGAATTGTACTCCCATAATTCCCACATGTTGTGGGAGGGACCCAGAGGGTGATAATTGGATCATGGGGGCAGTTTCTCTCATATTGTTCTCGTGGTAGTAAATAAGTCTCACAAGATCTGATGGTTTGATAAGAAGAAACCCATTTCACTTGCTCTCATTCTCTCTTTTGCTGCTGCCATGTAAGAAGTGTCTTTCACCTTCCCTCATGATTGTAAGGCCTCCCTAGCCATGTGGAACTGTAAGTTCATTAAACCTCTTTTTCTTCCCCGGCTTGGGTATGTCTTTATCAGCAGCATGAAAACAGACAAATACAAACAATCTATTTTTTAAAACTGACTTAAAAATTCAAGAATGTAAACTATTTAAAAATGACCTAACAGGAAGAAAGTACTCACAAAGATTAACCATGCAATATCAGTGACTTTGATTACAATTGTTTAATAGCACTGTCACTATTTGGGTTGCTCATGGATAGGAAGAATCAATATTATGAAAATGACCATACTGCCCAAAGCAATTTATACATTCAATGCTATTTCTATTAAACTATCATTGACATTCTTCACAGAATTAGAAAAAAAACTATTTTAAAATTCATATGGAACCAAAAAAGAGCCTGAATAGCCAGCGCAACCCTATGCAAAAAGAACAAAGCTGGAGACATCATACTACCTGACTTCAAACTATACCACAGGGCTACAGTAACCAAAACAGCATGGTACTGGTGGAAGAACAGACACATAGACCTATGGAACAGAATAGAGAACCCAGAAATAAAGTCACACACCTGCAACCATCTGATCTTTGACAAACCTGAAAAAAAAAAAAAAGCAATGGGGAAAGGATTTTCTATTTAATAAATGGTGCAGGGAGAACTGGCTAGCCATTGCAAAAAACTGAAATTAGATCCCTTCCTTACACCATATAGAAAAATCAACTTAAGATGGATTAAAGACTTAAATGTAAAACCCCAAACTATAAAAAACCTAGAATAAAACCTAGGCAATGTCATTCAGGACATACGCACGGGCAAAGATTAATGATGAAGACAACAAAAGCAATCGCAACAAAAGCAAAAATTGACAAATGGGATCTAATTAAACTAAAGAGCTTCTGCACAGCAAAAGAAACTATCAATAGAGTAAACAAACTACCAACAGAATGGGAGAAAATTCTTGCAATCTATACATCTCACAAAGACCTAACATCCAGCATCTATAAGGAACTTAAATTTACAAGAAAAAAACAACCCCATTAAAAGAAGGCAAAGGACATGAACAGACACTTCTCAAAAGAAGACATACATGCAGCCAACAAACATATGAAAAAAAGCTCAACATCATTGATCATTAGAGAAATGTAAATCAAAACCACAATAAGATATCATCTCACACCAGTCAGAATGGCGATTACTAAAAAGTCAAAAAATAACAGATGCTGGTGAGGTTGTGGAGAAAAAGGAATGTTTTTACACTGTTGGTTGCAGTGTAAATTAGTTCAACCATTGTGGAAGACAGTGTGGTGACTCCTCAAAGACCTAGAGGCAGAAATACCGTTTGACCCAGCAATCGCATTACTGGGCACATACCCAAAGGAATATAAGTAGTTCTATTATAAAGAGGCATGCACGCATATGTTCACTGCAGCACTATTCACAATAACAAAGACATGGAATCAACCTAAATGTTCATCAATGATAGACTTGATAAAGAAAATGTGGTACGAACACACCATGGAACACTATACATCCATAAAAAGGGATGAGATCACGTCCTTTGCAGGGACATGGATGGAGCTGGAGGTCATTATCCTTAGTAAACTAACACAAGAACAGAAAACCAAATACCATATGTTCTGTCTTATAAGTGAGAGCTAAATGATGACAACACATCAGTACATGGGGAGGAACAACACACTGGGGCCAGTTGGAGGGCGGCGGGTGGGAGGAGGGAGAGGATTAGGAAGAACAGCTAGTGGATGCTGGGATTAATACCTGGGTGATGGGATGATCTGTGCAGCAAACCACCATGGGACATGTTTACCTATGTAACAAACGTGCACATCCTGCACATGTACCCCTGAATTTAAAAGCTGGAAATTAAAAAAAAAAAAGAAATAATAATATAAAAACCCTTTCATCTGAAGTCAAGTTAGTCTAAAAATCGAGAGTTGAAACTCTCTGAGGCAAATTTAATGAAAAGAGAATCATATATATCCTGTTAGAAAAAAACAAAAAAGATTTGTCATGGTAGAATTTACATTAAGCAAAAAATGTCTTAAGATTGAGTTGCAATTATACTACATTATTTAAAAAGCTAACATGATATTTTTGTCTGAACAGGGCAAAATAAAATAATTCTTATTTTCTACCCCTCAAAATATCCATAAAAAGCAAATTCTATAATTCTACTTCTCTATATCCAATGACAGTTCCTCAATTGATACATTTTTTATAAGCAAGGGATCAATAATGAGTAAATGTATATTTTAAGGAACTACTTTTTTAACATACGTGGTTTGGGGTATTCTTGTTCTAAGCATTTTTTTCTGAACATTTTATACTATTCAAGTATTCAAGTGCTGCCCATGAAATATATAGAAATATCTTGAAATCTCACCAAATGATTGTGTTAGTATAGCTTTGATGTTAAGGATATTTTATTGTAATTCCTTTTAACCAGAAAGACATGTACTATACTTCTATTATCCAGAATGTTCAAATAATCAGCATGCCATATTCTTCAACCATTTTGCACAAATGGCGGTTCACTGGTCATTTTAATAGTATGTAATTTCAATAAAGGCAAATTAATATAGCACGTTAATCTTTATAAAGCAATTTTCATTTGCATTGCTTCATTTAACCCTCACAACAACCTTTGAGGTAGGCATTATCCTAGTCCTCATTTGTATATCTAAGTAGTCTCAAAGAGATTATGCAGTTGTCCCCAAATCATCTAGCTATTGAGTAGTAAAATCAGGAATCAAATCTTGGGCTGAGATGCTTTTCTCTTCTTGATGCATAATGTGAAGTGTGACATAGACTATAAAAGATAATGGTCTATAGCTTCTTAATGCCTAAATGTGTGTATGCTTTTTTTTTTTTTTTTAGATGAAGTCTTGTTCTGTCGTTAGGCTGCAGTGCAGTGGCTCAGTCTCGGCTCACTGCAACCTCTGCCTCCCGGGTTCAAGCAATTCTCCTGCCTCAACTTCCCTAGTAGCTGAGACTACAGGAACACGCCACCATGCCAGCTAATTTTTTGTATTTTAGTCGAGACGGGGTTTCACTGTGTTGCCCAGACTGGTTGCGAACTCCTGAGCTCAGGCAATCTGGCCACCTCAGTCTCCCAAAGTGCTGGGATTACAGGCATGAACCACCGCGCCAGGCCACATATATGCTCTTCATTACCTGTTAAATATTCTATGGCCATGCTCTGCTCTTCCTGAGTCTGCTAAGTCTTCTACATTTCATGTCCACTGCTGAGACATTTCAAAGTGCCTTGAAACAAAATGCAGCAACTTGCTTTTACCAGTCTGTTGTTTCTACCTGACTTGAGATAGCACCGCCATTCACCAGGCATTCATCCATTCATTCAACAAATATTTACAGAGCTTTTACCATATCGCAGGCACTGTGCTTTCAGTTTTTCTAATGGTGTCAGCGGACACACACACAAGATAAACAGCCAATATATATACAACTTCCCACTCGTTCCTTCCAATAGTATACTCTGATTGCCACCAAATCTAATACCTTACAGCCAGCTTAGATACAGACAGAGGTATGATTTGCCCAACATAGCTTCCATTTTGGGAGACAGTTCCTCATGAATGGGTACACAACTCACTGACTGGTGGAACTTCAGGATTTGAGATGGTATGTTGGTTAGTAAATATTGCCTGGACTTATGTCGAGAGAATGTTATTTCCTTCAAAATTTTCATTCAGTAATTCTGATTACATAAAAGATGTTTAACCTCTACATAACTTGATAATCTCTCTTTTTAGCAGAGAGAAAGCTTCAGGCTCAGAAACTTAAGCAGGCAACTTTAGTTAAAATTTCATATATTTTTTCATTGCATTTATTTTTAGTGTTACCTTTTTCTTTTCTTTTCTTTTCTTTTTTTTTTTTTTTTTTTTGAGACGGAGTCTCGCTCTGTCGCCCAGGCTGGAGTGCAGTGGCCGGATCTCAGCTCACTGCAAGCTCCGCCTCCCGGGTTTACGCCATTCTCCTGCCTCTGCCTCCCGAGTAGCTGGGACTACAGGCGCCCGCCACCTCGCCCGAGTGTTACCTTTTTCATAGTGAGTGAAATGTGGTTACATTTCCACATAGAATATGGATTAAGTTTCTCTTATAAATTACTCACATTTAAAAGTCAGTCTATATTTAAAATGATGAAGCGTATGATGGTTGGGGTTTCGTGACATGCCGTAAATTACGGAGGTAGGACAGAAATCACTGACATTGGGGAAAACTCATAGGCAGAAAAAGCAGCGGATTGATCAGCAGCAGCCTACTTCTAGGCCGGGTTGTGTGACTTTGAAGATATCATTGAATCTTCTAAGAGCTCATCATCTTCATCTGTAAAATGTGGGCTTGGATGAGATCTCTAGTTCAACATTTTTCTGGCCCCAACCCCCTAGGGACAGAAAATTCCCACTGTACAACGGAACCTTACTACTGCAAGGATGGCAGACTAGGAATTAGAAGGTTAGCAGGAAATGTGTAGTTATTTCAAGTTCCCCAGGCTTCCACTCCCAAGTGTATTCTCTTCATCATGTGAAGAAAATGCTTAGGGGTTGAGAATCACCAGACAAGGTCATTTCTAAGGCCTCTTCCAATTCTAAAACCACAAGAAGCTCTGATTTTACATATAAATGTGCATACACAGATATCAAGGACATTTGGTAGCTGTGAGAAGAAAACAGGACTATAATTTTTCCTAAGAAGGAAGAATTATTTAAAATAATGATACGTCTGCTTCTTTAGGGGAAAGGTGTACATGGGAAAAACTCCAGGAGAGAAATGCTTTTTACTGGGTTGATTAAAACTTGAGCTCTGTTAGTCAATGAGAATATGACTTATCTGGCAAAAACTCCTATCAGATTACAGAAATGTATTTGTGTATATGTGTGCCAGAGATAATGGAGGTTCAGTTCCAGACCACTGGAATAAAGCAAATATGACAATATAGTGAGGTTTTTAGTTCTCCAAGGCATATAAAAGTTATGTTTATGTTACACTATAGTCTATTAAGTGTGCAATACACTTATGTCTAAAAATAATGTATAAACCTTAATATAAAAATTTAAAATGCTTAATTGTTAAAATGCTAACAAATATCTGAGCCTTCAGTGAGTCATAACCTTTTTGCTGGAGGAGGGTCTTGTCTCGATGTTGATGACTACTAATGGATCAGGGTGATGGTTGCTAAAGCTTGGGGTGGCTGTGGCACTTTCTTAAAATAAGACAACAATGAAGTTTGCCACACTGATGTACTCTTCCTTTCACAAAAGAGTTCCATAGCATATGATGTGGTTTGATAGCATTTTACACAGAGTAGAACTTCTTTCAAAACTAGAGCCAATCCTCTCAAACTCTGCAGCTGCTTTATCCACTAAGTTTATGAAATATTCAAAATCCTTTGTTGTCATTTCAACAACGTTCACAGCATCTTCGCCAGGAGTAGATTTCATCTCAAGAAGCCACTTTTTTGTCTTATCCATAAGAAGCAACTTGGCTGGGCACAGTGGCTCATGTCTATAATCCCAGCACTTTGGGAGGCTGAGGCAGGTGGACCACCTGAGGTCAGGAGTTTGAGAGACCAGCCTGACCAACATGGTGAAACCCCATCTCTACTAAAAATACAAAAATTAGCCAGGCGTGGTGGCAGGCGCCTGTAATCCCAGCTTCTCAGGAGGCTGAGACAGGAGAATCTCTTGAACCCAGGAGGTGGAGGTTGCAGTAAGCCAAGATCGCGCCACTGCACTCCAGCCTGGGCGACAGAGCGAGTCTCCATCTCAAAAAAAAAAAAAAAAAAAAAAGAAGCAACTCCTCATCTGTTCAAGTTGTATCATGAGATTGCAGCAATTCAGTCCCATTTTCAGGTTCCACTTCTAATTCTAGTTCTCTCGCTATTTCCACTACATCTGCAGTTACTTCTCCACTGAAGTCTCGACTCCCTCAATGTCATCCCAACTTCTTCCAAACTCCTGTGAATACTGATATGCTGACCTTCTTCCATGAATGACAAATTCTTACCAGAGGATTTTCAATGTACTTTGCCCAGATGCATCAGAGGAATCACCATCCATGGCAGCTATACCCTTATAAAAACTCCAGCCTGGGTGACAGAGCTGAGTTTCCAAAAAAAAAAAAAAGAAAAAAGAAAAGAAAGAAATGTATTTCTTAAATAAAAGGACATGAAAGTCAAAATTAGTCCTTGATCCATGGTCTGCAGAATGGATGTTGTGTTAGCAGGCATTAAAACGACATTCATTTCCTTGTACATCTCCATTCAGAGATCTTGAGTGACTAGGTGCACTGCCAATGAGCGGTGACCTTTGAAAGGAATCTGTTTTTCTGAGCACTATTTTTTTAAAGCCCAACAATGGGTTTAAAATAGTCAGCAAACCATGCTATAAACAGATATCTGTCACAGGCAGAGTAGATTTGGCAAATTCTTAAGGGCCCTACAATTTTCAGAATGGTAAACGAACATTGGATTCAACTTTAAGATACCAGCTACATAAGCCCCTGACAGGAGAATCAGCCTGTCATTTGAAGCTTCGAAGCCAGGCACTGGGTTCTGCTCTCCAACGAAAGCCTAGATGGCATGTTCTTCCTATAGAAGGCTGTTATGTCTACATTGAAAATCTGTTGTTTAGTGTACCTGCCTTCAACAATGATCCTAACTGGATCTCCTAGATAACCTGTTGCAGCTTCCACGTCAGCACTCGCTGCTTCACCTTGCACTTTTATGTTCCAGAGACAGCTTCTTTCATTAAACTTCATGAATCAACCCCTGGTAGCTTCCAGCTTTTCTTCTGCAGCTTCCTCACCTCTCTCAGCCTTCACAGAACTGAAGAGAGTTAGGACTTTGCTCAGGATCAGGCTTTGGCTTAAGGCAATGTTGTGGCTGGTTTGACCTTCTGTCCGGACCACTCAAACTTTCCCGGTATCAGCAGTGAGGCTCTTTAGCTTTCTTACCATTCATGTGTTCACCAGAATAGCACTTCTCATTCCCTTCAACATTTCCTTTGCTTTCAAAACTTGGTTAACTGTTGCTAGAGACCCAGTCTTCAGTTTATCTCAGCTTTCAGCCTATTGCAGCTTTCAACATGCCTTCCTCACTAAGCTTAATCACTTCTAGCTTTTTGTTTAAGGTGAGAAATGTGCAACTTTTCCTTTCACTTGAACACTTAGAGGCCACTGTGGGGTTATTAACTGACCTAATTTCAATATTGTTATGTCTCAGGGAATAGGGAGGTCCAAGAAGAGGGAGAGAGACAGGGAACCACAGGTAGGTGGAGTAGTCAGAACACACACATTTATTGAATAAATTTGCCTTCTTACATGGGTGCAGTTTGTGGCTCCCCCAATTACAATAGTAACGCCAAAGATCACTCATCACAGATCACCATAACAGATATAATAATAAGGAGAAAGTTTAAAATATTGCAAGAATTACCAAAATATGATACAGAGGCACTAAGTAAGCATATGCTATTTGAAAAAGTGGTGCTGACTATTCGCAATAGCAAAGACATGGAATCAACCTAAATGCCCATCAATGGCAGACTGGATAAAGAAAATGTGGTACATATATACCATGGAATACTATGCAGCCACAAGAAAGAATGAGACCATGTTCTTTGCAGGAACGTAGATGGAGATGGAGGCCATTATCCTTAGCAAACTAACACAGGAACAGAAAACCAGATACCACATGTTCTCACTTATAAGTGGGAGCTAATTGATGAGAACACAGGGACACAAAGAGGGGAACAGCAAACACTGGGGCCTCCACTGGAGGGTGGAGAGTGGGAGGAGGGAGAGAAACAGGAAAAATAACTATTGGATACTAGGCTTAGTACCTAGGTGATGAAATAATCTGTACAACAAATTCCCATGACATGAGTTTACCTATATAACAAACCTACACATGTACTTCTGGACCTAAAATAAAATATTTTAAAAAGCTTTAAAAAGAGAAAAACGAGAAATGGTGCTGATAAACTTGCTCAACATCAGTTTGCCATGAATCTTCCATTTATTTTTTAAAATGCATTATCCGTGAAGCACAATACAGTGAACCACAATAAAACAAGGTATTCCTGCATAAGTGTGTGCGTGTGTGTGTGTGTGTACATGTATTTGTATATGTATGTGTCTACAATAAAATACAGTAATACCTCACTGATCTATAACTCAGTGTCTGGAGACCTCCTGTATCTGGAATAAACCTGAGTAAATAAGCAGTCAAAATAAATATCACAAAGTCTTTCTGCTGAGTTCACATGCCCTCCAATAACTCCACTCACAGCAGTTCACAGAGGCAGCTAACAGGAGGAGGACAAAACATTGAGAAACACTAAGTTAAACAGAATTGAAGAGGATTTCTTTCCTGCAGGACTTAGGGGAGCCTTTAAAATGTTAAGATGTGTTGAGAGCCCGCAAGGAGAGAATAATTCACTATTCTGTAAACTTATTTGACCAAAAATGTCCTTTTCTCTCAAAGCTATACTAATATTTCTAGTCATGATGATACCTACATTTCTAGAGCCACTTTAACATTCGAATTCTCCAAGTGTTTCCACATATATCACATCTCATTTTGTCCTTACAACATCCCATGGAACGGGCTGAGTGGGAATTATTATTTCCCTGGGGTGGTGGGAGCAACAGAGGCAGGCCTAGGACCAGAATTCTCTCAGCCCTGCTCATTCCTCCAGATGTCAGCAAGTTCACGGGTGTCAACGCATGACATTCTCCCAGACTTCCCTCACGAGTCTTCCCCAAAGTTGGAGATTTCCTTTTTCTGGTGAAGAACCAAGAGGAGGAACTAATGTCAAAGAGATTCCCCTGAAAACACCCTGAAATTCTCAAAGTATTCTTGGAGAGTTGTGATGAAATTTAATGTTACGTAACGCTTCTCCTTAAAACTGTATTTCATTTGCTCAATAGAATGACAAGGGTCTGAAATCCACACTTGAAAACGAGACCAAAGTGCTGAGTCAACGGAAGGAGGTACAGTGATGTTTCTGAAATAACGAGGAATTTTCCAGGAGGCTTGAGGTAGCACTTTCTGGTTGAAAAAAATGTTCCACAAAGAACATTCTTTGGTTTTTTGTGGAGAGAAAAAGAGAGAAGTCCCACAGTGGCATCCACAGTGGGTAAGGACAGCCACAGCTGTGGCTGCAGCCCACGGCGGTAGGCTCGGCCTTGCAGAAGAGGGCAATGGGCTGAGCTGCTGTGACCCCCATGAGGATGGAAAACAGAGGGAAGAGAGGGGTGATATGCTCGACCAATGCAATTTGGATTCTGGATGGGACGGAGGGGGGCAGGCCTTGGTTATCATCAAAGGCCAGAGCTCTGGCTCAAGGCCCCACTCCCTACCATGTAATGGCTTTATAACCCTTGGCAAGTTGCCCCAGGCCTGGAGTTTCCATTCTTAAATCAACACAATGTCAGTGATGATGGCTTACCTACAGGTGCTCCGGACAGATCCTGCAAGCCTCAGGACTCAGATCTGTGAGCCTCCGACCACGTTCCTGCCAGGCCCCACACTGATGCAGGGACTGTCACAGGACTGCACCCCACACCAGAGTGCCCTGCCTGACGTGGCCTGGGAGGAGGGGTCAGGGGCTGAAAGGGAAGCCATGCTCCATTCACAAGCCATGGTGCCAGCGTCTGCCTCAGGAAGGGCACCGCTGCAGAATTAGTCCCAAGGAGTTCCTTTTTCTGTTACCCACAAGGCACCAGTATGTCTGCCTGGGCCCTGGATCCTCACTCAGGACTTTCATTCCTTTAGTCAAATCACTTGATAGAAAATAAGACCAAGAAAAAAATCTCTAATAGGCAAAATCTCCACACCTTGCTTCTGAAATTCTTGTTTAAAAGAGAAAACAAAGAAGCTTAACAACGTTTTCTGAGTGGCTTCGGAAAAAAATTTGGAACTGGGGCTCTGTACTGCAGGAAATCCTTATGGGAAAGGAGACTACACCTCTATTCTTCTATCTAAGGTGAAAGTTAAAAGTTCAGTTTATCATTACGATTACTGCATTATTTTTAATTTCTAATTTTGTTGATATGTAACTGCCACCATGCATTGCTTAACAATGGGGACACATTCTGAGAAATGCACTGTTAGGGTATTTCGTCACTGTACAAACACCAAAGCATGAACCTGCACAAACCTAGATGGTCCAGCCCACTCTACACCTAGGCTAGATGGTATAGCCTACTGCTCCTAGACTACAGACCTGGACAGCATGTGACTGTACAGAATATATTGTAGGCAACTGTAATAGAATGGTATGTCCTCATGCATCTAAATATACCTAGGCCAGGCACAGTGACTCACGCCTGTAATCCCAACATTTTGGGAGGCTGAGGCAGGTGGATCACCTAAGGTCAGGAGTTCGAGACCAGCCTGGGCAACATGGTGAAATCCCATCTCTATTTAAAAGGTACAAAAATTAGCCAGGCGTGGTGGCGGACGCCCACAATCCCATCTACTCAGGAGGCTGAGGCAGGAGAATCACTTGAACCCGGGAGGCGCAGGTTGCAGTGAGCTGAGATTGTGTCACTGCACTCCAGCTTGGGTGACAGAGCGAGACTCTCTCAAAAAAAAAAAAAAAAAAAAAAAAAAAAAAAAACAGAAACAAAAACAAAAAACAAACCAAAAAATTAACATGGAAAGGTACAGTAAAAATATAGTATTATAATCTTATGAGACCACCATCATAACAAGCGTCTATCCTTTACCAAAACGTCATTATATGGCACACGACTATATAAAAAAGTCAGTTAAAAATAATCACACTGTGTCTTGTTTTAGCAAAACGAATCTTTTATGTGTGTTTGGCTTCACATTTGTTTGATTTGGTATTATTTGAGAGAAACTGAAAATTGCATAATTCAATTAAACCTTATTTATTTATTCAGAGTCATCCACAGGCTTGCTTATGTAAAACACAACTGAGAATAGGAGCTCATGGCCTAACGTCTAAAAGAGGTAAACAGACAAAGATGAGGCACGCTGTTCCCTTATTCATTAAGAGCAGTCGGTATTAAGTGCGGTAAGTGAGCCGGCACACCAGGATAAAATGGCTCCTGTCTCCAGGAGAGGAACCATCTAGCAAGCATTCGGAGCGCCAGTGAGGGCCATTCCCGCTGCTTTACAAATTCCAACACGTTCTGTATTTGCTCCCTGAATTTACTGCCTGTTAGAAGCAGCAGGTTAGCGGGATGGGGAGGAGCTGCTACTACCAGCCACCTGATTACAGGGCGAAGGCCAAGGGACCACACAGGAGATGCAAACCTACAACAGACCCAAGAGTGCACCCAGCAGCACAGATCAAGGCCAGGTAAGGGCGGGACAGCGGGTCCCACTCACCATGACGGACCCAGAGGAGACAGCTGGATCACAGCCAGATTCCAGAAACGATGTCTTACAAGATTCAAACGATGACTAATAGTTCCATTGGAGAAGAAAACCATGTGTAATACGTTTTAAAGAGATTTCCAACAAATGGTTAAATAAAAGGGGGGAGGGAATGATGGTTAAAGCTCTAAACTCTCACTTTCTAGAAAACATCGTTATCTGGGGCTCTTCACTCCACGCTATTCCAGATAAGTAAGGCCTTACACTATGTTTTACTACAATTATCTCCCTTTACCTCTTTTCAAAATGCCCAACTCCAGCTGCTGTATCTCATTAAACTTTAAGTTTCACTTCAAAACTCACCACGTGCAGAAAAGAATGAGATGATTCTGCACAAAACTGGTAGTCACAATAAAACAGCTTTATTTCCAAGTCCCTGAAATGCTCAGTTGCGTCACTGACCACACTCCCACCCTCAAAAATCCACCACAAACACTTCTGCTGAGAAAAGGATTGAACACATAGGAAAATGTAAGCTAATGGTCATATTTTTCAAAAACTTGGAAGAAGATCCACTAAGTGCCTGAATGAGAACCAGAAAGTGCTCCTCTTCTGCAAACCAGGACTGGAGGTCTGAAGCAAAAGCCAGAATTTCTCCAACACAGAACAACACCAGGCTGGTATTTGAACAGATCTGTCTTTGTTGTTTATTTTTTTTCTTGCAGAGGAGGCAAATTTGCCCTATTAATTCAGCCAAATAAATAAGGACAATTCTCTGGAATGCACATGTCTTTTAAAAAATGCAGAAAATAAAGTGTAAGTAATAAAATTTCAGCTCATAATTCCTCCGAGTTATAAAACAATAGCAACAACAATCAAATATGTATGTCCTGTTCTCCTACAACAAGGTATAAAATTCATATTTTACCAGGCCAGGCGCAGTGGTTCATACCTGTAATCCCAGCACTTTGGGAGGCCGAGGCAGGCGGATCATCTGGGGTCAGGAATTCAAGACCAGCCTGACCAACATGGTGAAACCCCATCTCTACTAAAAATTTCAAAAAAAATTAGCCGGGTGTGGAGGTGTATGTTTGTAATCCCAGCTACTAGGGAGGCTGAGGCATGAGAACTGCTTGAACCCAGGAAGCAGAGGTTGCAGTGAGCTGAGATCGCACCACTGCACTCCAGCCTGGGGGATAGAGTGAAACTCTGTCTCAAAAAAAATAAAATAAAAAATTTAATTAAAAAAAAAGTTAAGGCCGGGCGCGGTGGCTCACGCCTGTAATCCCAGCACTTTGGGAGGCCGAGGCGGGCGGATCACAAGGTCAGGAGATCGAGACCATCCTGGCTAACACGGTGAAACCCCGTCTCTACTAAAAATGCAAAAAAATTAGCCGGGCGAGGCGGCGGGCGCCTGTAGTCCCAGCTACTCGGGAGGCTGAGGCAGGAGAATGGCGTGAACCCGGGAGGCGGAGCTTGCAGTGAGCCGAGATCGCGCCACTGCACTCCAGCCTGCGCGACTAAGCGAGACTCTGTCTCAAAAATTAAAAAAATAAAAAAAATAAATAAAATTAAAAAAAAAGTTAAAACCAACACAGTTTTCAGGGATGTATGCGTGTATGCTTCATGTATGCACACCCACATGCACACACATACACATACATAGAGGTAGTTTCACAGTCACTGCTGAAGCTTAAATTTCAGAAGCCCTTACTTTTATGTGCTCCTTTCCAAGTCTGAGGAGGGACTCTAACAATAAACACACATGCTCACATTTTTTTGTAAAATCTGAAAAAGGAAGCTATTTCACTGCCATTGGTAAAGACCACTGCCTCGCTCCATCCTAACTTCCCCTTCTCCACACCACCTCTCAGGCTGAGTGACACTGCACTGGAGTGGGCATTTTTTTTTTTTTTTTTTTTTTTACTGACAATGTTTTATTCTTTGTCCTATAGGAAGCTCTCAAATTTGCATCATATTCAAGCCCTGCAAAACTTGGCAGAGAACAATAAATACAAGACCAAGAACACTAGTTACCTCAGGTAGAGGGGGGGCCCTGGGAGGGATGGAGAGGAGAGCATATGTTTAAGTTATTCTCAATATTGGGAAACCCTTGTTAGAGGTGAGATCATTATGAAGTCAAG
Organism: Macaca mulatta; assembly: GCF_049350105.2. Classification (NCBI taxonomy): domain Eukaryota; kingdom Metazoa; phylum Chordata; class Mammalia; order Primates; family Cercopithecidae; genus Macaca; species Macaca mulatta. The sequence continues at coordinate 67,268,169 of NC_133409.1, read as the reverse complement.
GAGGAATTAACAAGCTTTTCTTTCAGGCACTCTTTCTTTCTTTTTTTTTTTTTCTTTGAGATGAAGTTTCACTGTCACCCAGGCTGGAGTGTAGTGGTGTAATCTCTGCTGACTGCAACCTCTCCTCCCAGGTTCAAGTGATTCTCCTGCCCCAGCCTCCCCAGTAGCTAGGATTACAGGTGCCTGCCACCATGCCTGGCTAATTTTTTGTATTTTTAGTAGAGACAGGGTTTCACCATGTTGGTCAGGCTGGTTTCGAACTCCTGACCTCAGGTGATCCGCCCGCCTTAGCCTCCAAAAGTGCTAGGATTACAGGCGTGAGCCACCATGCCTGGCCTCATGCACTCATTTTTCTCTGAAATTCAAATCCTCTAAAAAACGCTGAAAAGAAAGTCCGAGTAACAAACTTTTCAGCTTGTGTTTTCATTCCATTCCCCCCACAGATTTTTGTTCTAACAGATTACACTTCATGCTTGAAATGATTGTATTGATCTCTCTGTTCTATTTCTATACGACAAATCTATGTAGGCAAAGTAAAATTCATTAAAAAAAATTCTTGTGACCATAATGCTTTAAGAGTTTAAACTATATATCCTGAATCTGAGTTATTACCAAGATTACCTTTGTTTCACAGTTAATCAAAACAACATAAATATTTTACACATTTCACAAATAATTAAAATCAAAAGTGGAATTTGATCATAAATACATTGAATAGGGCCTTTTCTATAAGTGAATTTCACTGATTTCAATTTCATTCCTATTTATTCATTATATTTATCATATATTATAACCTTGTTCACATTAACAAAGAGAGGAACGGAGAGTGTTTAGTTATAGCTATGTCACACGCTTCTTTAACATCTTTCTAAATCCCATAGTGATCTGTTGGTGATCTACCTGAGGGGATAACTAGATTAGATCCTCCTTCACTTTGGTTGAAAATCAAGAATAGGAACCATGTGACCTGCAAAAGGGTTTGTGGTAGTCACTAGTCATTCACTTTCTTCATGCCAGGATTTTGAATTCTTCCTTTGGCACTTGGAGGTGTTTGACACCAGGACAGAGTCAGATAAGTTTCTTTATAAAGTCAGGGAGGACAGAGGGGGAGCTGGTGGGAATTGGGCTGCAAGGCAAGTTCTCAGGGAGATCAGTTTTAGAGAAGAATAATCTGGCAGCAGACATTTGGCAATTTGATTCCTCTTAGACAATCCCTACTTGACACCCGCCCCCCCGGAAGTCTTTGTGTGCATGGCGCCCCACGTACAAAAAACCCCTATTCTGAGCCCTAAACCTGGCATTTGGTGCAAATTCACACCTTCACTGTGACATCTGTCCCTCACACTGTTCTTTTCTTCAGTGTAAAACAAAAGTACGGATGCCCTATAAAAATATGTCAACAAAATGTCACCCAACGGAAAGGATTTGAATATTTACCTTTTCTTGTATACTAAAAAAAAAAATGTGGTTTTGTGTGTGCATGGAAAACAGTCTTCTGGGATTTGCATTTACCTCATTTATACTTGAAAAATAAATTAGACTCTTAATACACATGTCATATAATTCCAAACATGAAAAACAATGACCCTTTTTTTTTTTTTTTTTTTTTGAAACAGAGTTTTGCTCTTGTTGCTCAGGCTGGAGTGCAGTGGCACGGGTTCAAGTGATTCTCCTGCCTCAGCCTCCTGAGTAGCTGGGATTACAGGCATCTGCCACCACACCCCGCTAATTTTTGTATTTTTAGTAGAGACGGGGTTTCATCATGCTGGCCAGGCTGGTCTCAAACTCCTGACCTCAGGTGATCCGCCCGCCTTGGCCTCCCAAAATGCTGGGATTACAGGCGTGAGCCACCGCACTCGGCCAACAATCAGCATTTTAAAATTCATATAAATTTAGGTAAAAAGTAAAAGATATGGAAGTTTAAGTCTCAAACTGTAACCCACTTTATAATTATTTCAAAATAGATCCTATTTTCTGTAATTTTTTTAAAAATTCCTTACTTTTGTGAGATCACGCACCTACCAATGCCTAGACTATGTTAAGACTTGCAAAAGTTTGCTGAATTAGAAAAAGAAGTTCTCAAAAAAAATTTTTTAATGTAGAAAAATAGCAAAATGAATTCCATCCTCTAACTGACAACTATTGTAAAACTGGAAGTATGTTTGCTCTTTTCTTAAACGTTCCTCTAACGTTTTATGACATTCAAAATACATTCATTTAGAATTTCCCCCTCTGAGAAAATATTCTGGCCCAGATCTCATGTCTTAGGGATGGGGAGCAACACTGAAAGCTCAGAAGGGGCTGGACACGGTGGCTCAGCCTGTAATCGGTTTGGGAGGCTGAGGCGGGAGTATCACTTGAGGCCAGGAGTTTGAGACCAGCCCAGCCAACATGACGACACCCCATCTCTTCTAAAAATGCCAAATATTAGCCGGGCATGGTGGCATGCCCCTGTAATCCCAGCTACTCAGGAGGCTGAGGCATGAGAATCACTTGAACCCAGGAGGCAGAGGTTGCAATGAGCCGATATTGTGCCACTGCACTCCAGCGTGAGCAACAGAGAAAGACTCCAACTCAAAAAAAAAAAAAAAAAAAAAAAGCTCAGAAGGGCCACCCAAGGTAAGTTCTCCATCAGGCCCAGTCAACCCCAAGCAGGCTGCTCAGTAAGAGGGAAGAAGGAACCAGCACATCGCCTGGCTCCTTAATCATCCACCCAGTGCGATTCACACTGAATTTTTATACCTTGGGCACGTAGCATCCTTCAACTGACTGCTGTCCTATTCCTGCCAAAAATAAGGCTGCAGAAACCGATAGAGAGAAGCCACCAGGCACAAACTCAGTATTCTACTGCTCTCTCCTTTCTAAACACATAAAACCAATGAAAAGTAAGACACCTAAACTATAAAGGCTCAGCTCCCCAGGGAAATACCATCGCTGAGCTGTGGTTTGATATTATGCTTTTCACTTTTATAAAGAGCCAGTGTATAGTGCAGCCTCATGAAGAACATGTCCCCATTTCTGCAGAAAAAAATACTGAAGAAGGTATTGTCCCTACGATACTCTAAGATTGAATAGATATCTCCTTTTAGGGGAGGTAGGAAGAGAGAGGAGAGGCCATCCTTTCCCAGTGAGCTAGTGTGCACCTTAGACTGGACAATGGTAACATATGACACATTTCATTCCCTTTTTGCTTTGGTTTCCAGAAAATTCAGCTGTAATAGTAGTTAGCTGCAAAAACTCTCTCATTTCAGGTACATGTTATAATTACCTTAGTAAACATATATCATCCAATAAATACTAGACCATGTGTAAGTCCGGACAGGGTCACTTGGGGCATGGAGCACCCGTCTGAACTGTTTTCTTCTTCATCTCTTCTCTAACAAGATGCCTTTAAGTTCTAATAGTCGAGTCATTATCTAAAGGACTATCCACCTACCCACTCCATCTCAGCACCATTCAATTTTCTGTGACCTAGACTTACTCTCTTCCAACTATATTTTAACACGATTAAAGATGTAGAAACTTGCTTCTGGTTTAAAAACAAAAATGACTGGAACATTTTGCTTTAGACCTCTCCAGAGCAGGTGGCAGAACAGGGTGGGGCTGGATGTCATCCAACAAGCGTTGGAAGGCTGAACAGCTCTACAAAAAGCTACGCTCAGAATGCAAGCTCAACAGCCACAGCCTATGCGGCTTAAGGTAAGATGGAAGCAGAGCCACTTTTATAATCTTCAATAATGGCACAAGAAAATAGGTCTGCCTTACTCAATAAAGAGTCATTTTCAAACAGCAAGAAATTACAGCCTCAATGCCAACTTAGTCTACGACAAAATGGTATGATCAAAGTTATTGAAATAACTGGAACGTAAATTCAAGATATGTTATATCCTAACCTAATAAAAGCACACTGGAGATTTTTCTTTCCATTTTAGCTAATCGGAAAAAACAAACCATCAGCTTGTAGAATGCTATCATAACAAGAAAATGTCAGCAACAAGGCAGAGCAACATGACTCTGTTCTACTAAATCAATACCTGCAGGGTAAAAGTTGTTTGTCTTGTCAAACTTTTTTTAAAATCAAGATTAAAGGTACTTTGAAAGTCAAATCTCATTTTAAAAGTTGGGAAAATATTTCAGTATTTTGCTGAAATACGCTTCCCTGTGCGTGAGGCGAAAAGGTAAAGGGCCTGGGTGAGATGTAGACCTCTCCCTCTGCCCACTGCACCAGCTGAGCAACCCAGGGCCCTTCATGTCTCTGGGCTCAGGTTCCTTGTCTGCAAAGAGAGCTTAAAACCCAGCACTCAGGAGAGGGAAGAGGTGCACATGACAATAAAGGTGCAAGTACTTTATAAACTGTAAAGCACTGTTCAAATATGAGGACCGTATCAGACACCTGCCCTAGGCTCTCCCATGGCTTCAGCTCTTCCTTTCTGTTTATAGAGTTGAGTTTGTGAATAAGAAATCTGCTCTCACTCTGTGGTCTAAAAATGTTTGGCGGCTTCCCATTGCATACCAGTTAGTGTAACATACAAGTTCTTTTTACTGTAGGCGCCTCCCTTGCAGCAACCCTCTTCCCTTCCCCTACCATGGTTTCTGGCCAGCCACTCTGTACTGCTTTGTGTGCCCAAAAATGCCACAATTTTGCCCAGTGGCTTGCCTTTGCACGTGCTCTTCTTTCTAGAATCTAGAATGCCCTTTTCTCACAGCTTTACATAGAAAACGCCTATTTATGCTTCAATGCCCACCTCAAGTGTCACCTTTTCCCTGAATCCTTCTCCCTTCTCCTCTGTGCTCCCCATGTTATGTGGGCAAATCTCTATTACCAATCATGTCTGCATGAAAATGATGAATTTATATACATCTGTATCAGAGCCTAGACTAGCAGCTCTTGCAAGAACCTTTGTCATCAGCACACTCAACTTTTTTAACCTTGAAAAAATTAAAATCTTATCCAATGATCGCAGGGTGAATGTTTTAGAACTTTTAATCATTCTTTACAATTTAAAGTGAGGCATTCTTTACAATTTAAATTTACAATTTAAATTTAGGTCTTAGGACATACAGAAAATTTTTATCTAGTCCTTTGAAAGAACAGGAAATGCATAAGAATAGCCAGTAACTAAAATGTAATTTACATAATCTTAGAAGGTCTTTTCCTATAAAAAAAAATAAGTGACAGAAAGAGTAGGGATCTATACAACAAACAACCACTGTTTGTGAATGCCTAGCTGTAGAATTTTTATGAGTTTGTTTGAAGACAACACACACACACACACACACACACACATGGGCTCCTACATTCCTATACTCCCATTTGCCACCTGCTCTGCTCAGGCTTCTGAGTGACTGATTAAACTGAAGGCATGTATGTGTATTAACAGGTATTACAAATGCAAATTTCCACAATATTCCAGGCTGGAGAATACCAGACAGCAGTCTCTTTATAATTTGATGGTGGTTGTTATAGAACAGAAAGAGTCCCTCTAAAGGTCCAACAGAGACTCAGAGAGGTTAAGTGAATTACCCAAGGTCACACAGCTGCACGGTGGCAATGCCAGGATATAAACAGAGGACTTCTGATTTGAAGCCCAATGCTTTGTTAACACTACACTGCCTCTTGTGATATGAAACATCCTGTTAAAGGCAAATTCACAGAAGAAAATTTCCTAAACAGAAAATGCAGCTCTATTGGTCCACCTTGTTGGCCTTTAAATGTCTGTGGTGCCTTGAATTTTGTAGACATTAAAAAGGACTACAATTCACAGGAGCTAAACAAATGATCACCATCTAGCTGCTTATACAAATAGCGTTCAAATGAGTGCTGTCTCTGTTCCTGAGATACCCCAAATAGACAGCCAGGCTGTTGTTGAGGAGCTCACCAAAAGGGTGTATGTGTAAGGCTGCAAGCAGCTGTCCAGGGGTTACATTTTTTGCTCAAGACCCAGTAGGAATCCAGGAGGCTGAGATCCATACAGTTGCCCAATCCTGCACATGGGCAATCCAGGCAACAGAGGTCCAGGGAGGACAGTGGCCTTGTCTGTCTGGCCTAAGAGCTAGCAATTACAGGTTCCACTGATGTGGGAACAAAAGTTCTCTCCAGAAACAAGGGCATCTGTGGACCTGTGCTGAGAATCATAGCTGAGAGAGGCAGCAGAAGGGGAGAGGCCAGAGCACAGGTTCTAGCATCGTGAAGAGGGACCAGAAGCACTCCCACTGCCAAAATTTAGCCTCAAACAACAAACAGGGCTTTCAAAAGTCCTCTAAAAAGCTTTCAACTCAAATCAATTCATTTTAATGTTTTAAGAATTCATTTACTGTTAAAGAAGGATATCATTCAAAATGACGACTTTGTTCCCAGATAGACTTGCAATATAATTGAGTTAATTTACTTTACACCAAAATAAATGCCAATGGAATTTAAAAAGTAAATGAAAAGTGGAATAACAACAGAATGAGAAGAAAATATAGAGAATATGTATCTGATGGTATATAAGGCTTTTCTAACAAGCAAAGAAAAGAATAATAAATGCGAAAATGTAACTAATGCACAGGAAAAATAAAAGAAACTGACTTTTAGAACGAAAGGACAAATAAAAAGTCAGGAAATTATTATTTGCATGTATGTCAAAGGGTTAATATCCTTCATCTCTAAAGAGCTCTTAGAATTGATAAAAGAGGATCATATATACAGGGAAAAATTGCAAAAGCAGTTTAAAACTGCAATTCCCAAAAGACCCATGTCTTACAAGCATAAACTGGTTCACTTTCACTAATATTGAAAGAAATGCAAATTAAAGAATAAGAGTATCATTTTCACCAATCAAATGAGTAAGGGATTTTTAAAAGATTGCATCCAGTGTTTTTAAGGGTATAAGCAAAACAGGTAATAGACTCCTAGTGAAATATACAAATCTGTATCAATCTGTATCAGTGTGCCAATTTGTAAAATCAGTTTAAAAATTGTTTAAACATTTTTTAAATGTTTAATCAGTTTAAACATTTAACCAGCAATTCCAAGTCGAGGAATTTATCCCAAGGAAATAGGGAAGTCTGCAACAATTTAATAATGTTCATCACAACCTTATCTACAACCACAAAAAAACTGGAAATAGGCCAACTATCAAAAAAGCCTTCTTATAGGAATTAATAGTACATTCACAGGCTACTCTACCACCATGAAAACCAATGTTGTAAAAAAGTATATAAAGATGTGAAATGATACTTATGATACTACAGAGTGGAGGAAGCATGTAACCAAAGCAGTTGTGAACAAAGAAATTAATGTGCGTTTTATTTTCTTCTTTGTGCTGTTTTCCTGTATCCCAATATTTCACAATGAGCATGTATTAACAGTTTTAATTAATTCTTAAAATTGTGTTTTAAAGAATTACACAGAGTCATTCTAATTATTCACTCTATGTGCATCCAATTATTTTCTCTGGCTATAAAAAAAACAAAAACAAAAAAAACAAAAAAACCTTTACCTGGAATATTTGTATGTTAGGAACCTGTGGTAATGAATTCTGATACTATGCCTCACCATCACAATGTAAAACGGTACCGAATCTGCAATAACTATTTGAAGAAACTTCATCTCTAAGACCAGTTAGTTTGCTCTCAATGCTTATTAACAAACTTGACATTAGGTCAAAATCTACATGTTCACAAAACTCCAAATAGCCTATGTTTTAATACTACAGTTTCCAAAGATGAACAAAAACAGACATTTTAAACTTGAAATCACACAAGGGTGTGATTCTCACTTAAGAAAAACTTACTGTTCTTAAATTGGTACAACCAAACTGGTGAACGAAAATTCAGTTTAAAAGATACCTATGAAATGCTTAACAGCACAGATCTTTAATGAGCTAAGCTGAACCCTGACACATTGGTTGTTTACAGGTATTCATTATTTCCCAGAAATGCTATGGTATAGACCCTTGCTACTCAAAATGTGGCCCTCCAACTACAACCTCAGCTACACCTGGGTGCTTGCTGGAAATGCAGAATCTCAAGCCCAGCTCCCGACCTACTACATCAGGATCTACAGCTTAACAAATCCTCGAGTGATTTGCATGCACATTAAAGTTTGAGAGATGCCAACATAGAGAAGCTGTAAGCTAAAGTGTTATAAGTCATAGACAAATAAAAGATTATAGATTAAGATAAAGCATCCCTAAATAGTACCGTAAAAGGATTTGCTGCGCAAACAAAACTCTCCGCCCTGTATCTACTACAGTGGTTCTTTACTTTGGTTGCATATTAGAATTACCCACGGAGCTTTTAACACGTACACCCTTGACCAAATGAATACATATCTGTATTCTCCAAAGTTCTCCAGGTTATTCTATCATGCAGCCAGGATTGAGAACCCCCTGATCTACTAGCATCAACAGGGCCTTTAGGAAAGAGATAATCAGTCTAACCACATCCAGCCACGACCAGTCTCTGCCTCTACTACCTCCTTTAACTCTCCCTGTTCATCACACCTCATACGGGATTTTAAGTCTTTCTCTGTCCCTCCAGGTACAACACAGTCCCATGAGTATGGTGATTATCTCAGCACTCAGCACATCACTGGTACTCTATAAGCATTTGTTGAAGGAGTGAACCTGTATAGATGGAAAAGGCAACAGAGGAAGGCTGCCAAACTAAATGTAAAGGAGGGCAAGTGGGTGAGTGGGTGAGAGCAAGTGGAGAACGTGTGTCTCTGATCCTTTAAGGCTCATTGATGTGAGACTTCAATGAAGAATAAGCCTGTGAGCAAGACTTACTCTGCAATTAACAAAGTCAACTATCATTCTCACAAGGTGACAGGGAAAAAATCTGGCGAAGAGGGGCTATATTTTGGCACAGAAATGCATTATGCCATAAAACAAATGAAGTACGAAGATATAAGCCTAACAAAAACCATACAATCATCTCAATAGCTGCAGAAAAAGCATTCAGTAAAATCTAACATCTTTTCATGATAAAAGCCCTCAACAAACTAGGTATCAAAGGAACATACCTCAAAATAATAAAAGCCATATACAACATACCCATAGTCAACATCATACTGAATGGAGAAAAGTTAAAAGAATTTCCCCTATGAACTGGAACAAGACAAGATTGCCAACTCTTACTACTCCTATTCGACATAGTAGTAGAAGTCCTAGCCAGAGCCATTAGGCAAGAGAAAGAAATAAAAGGCAACGAAATCGGAAAAGAGGAAGTCAAATTGTCTCTGTTGGCTGATAACATCATCTTATACCTAGAAAACCCTAAAGACTTCTCCAGAAGACTTCTAGATTTGATAAATTATTTCAGTAAAGTTTCAGGATACAAAATCAATGTACAAAAATCAGTAGCATTTCTATACACCAACAATGTTCAAGCTGAGAATCAAATCAAGAACTCAATACCATTTACAGTAGCCACAAAAAATAATAAAATTACTGGGAATGCATTTAACCAAGGAGGTGAAAAATCTCTACAAGAAGAATAACAAAACATTGATGAAAAAAAACTGTAGATGACACAAACAAATGGAAAAGCATCCCCTGTGTGTGGATTGGAAGAATCAACATCATTAAAATGCCCATACTATCCAAATTAGCATATAGATTAAATGCAATTCCTATCAAATTACCAATGTTATTTTTCACAGAATTAGAAAAAAAAAAATCCTAAAATTCATATGGAACCAAAAAGAGCCTGAATAGTCAAAGCAATCCTAAGCAAAAAGAACAAAGCTGGAGGGATAGCATTATCTGACTTCAAATTATACTACAAGGCTATAGTAACTGAAACAGCATGGTACTGGTACAAAAACAGACATACAGAGCTATAGAACATAGTAGAGAACCCAGAAATAAAGCCACATACCTACAACCAACTGATCGAAACAAAGTTGGCAAAAATATTCAGTGGGGAAAGGATACCCTATTCAATAAATGGTGCTGGAAAAATTGGATAGCCATATGCAGAAGAATGAAACTGGACCCCTTTTCGTACCATATAAAAAGTTAACTCAAGATGCATTAAAGATTTAAAGGTAAAACCTGAAACTGTAAGAATCCTAGAAGAAAATCTAGGAAAAACTCTTCTGAACATTGACCTAGGCAATGAATATATGACTAAGCAAAGCAACAAAAATAAAAATAAACAAAAGGGACTTAATTAAACCAAAGAGCTTCTGTACAGCAAAAGAAACAATCAATAGATTAAACAAACAACTTGTAGAATGGGTGAAAATATTTGCAAAAATGAATCCCACAAAGGACTAATATCCAGAATCTATCCAAGGAACTCAAACAACTCAACAAGAAAAAAGCAAATAACTCCATTAAAAAGTAGGCAAAGGACATGATGAGACATTTTGCAAAAGAAGACATACAAGCAGCCAACAAAAATATGAAGAACAAAATGCTCAATATCACTAATCATCAGAGAAATGCAAATTAAAACCACAATGAGATACCATGTCACACCAGTCAGAATGACTAGTATTAAAAAGTCAAAAAACCACAGATGTTGGCAAGGATGGGGAGAAATGGGAACATGTATACCAGTGGGAATGTAAATTAGTACAGCCTCTATGGAAAACAGTATGGAGATTTCTCAAAGAACTAAAAATTGAACTACCATTCGACCCAGCAATCCCACTACCGGGTATCTACCGGAAGGAAAAGAAATCATTATATCAAAGAAACACCTGCCCTTGTATGTTTATCACAACAGCAAAGTCATGGAATGAACCTAACTGTCCATCAACGGATGACTGGATAAAGAAAATGTGGTCTATATACACCATATCTTTTGCAGCAACATGAATGGAGCTGAAGACCATTGTCCTAAGTGAAGTAACTCAGAAACAAAAAAATCAAACACCACACAATCTCACTTCTAAGTGAGAGCTAAACAATGGGTACACATGGACATATGGAGGGAAATAACAGACAATGGGGACTCTCAAAAGCAGGGAGGGAAGAAAGGCTTGATGATTGAAAAATTATCTTTTGTGTACAGTGTTCACTATTCGGGTAATGGGTACACTAGGACCCAAACCTCGCCATTATGCAATATACCCATGTAAAAAACAGGCACTTATTCCCCCTGCATCTATTTAAAAAAAAAAAAAAAGATAGAAGCCTGCCCAGCAACCAAATTCAGCTCTAGTAGTTTCGCCTGACCTCGCTAGGATGCACCCCTGAAAACATGGCTAAACACACACTCTATGCCAGAGTTTGGGTCAGAGACAGAGTACCACCATGGTAACTGCATACATTTCAAGACCCTCACATAAAAAGCACATGCCTCTCTTCAGCCACAAGGAATAGGAGAGAAAGACAAAGATGTTTGAATAAAGTATTCTCCAAATACATTTGAACAATTCACCATCTTATGAGACCCAAAATATTATCACTGAATGGTAGCTCTAGATATCCTTTGCCCACGTGAAAAGAGGAGACAAAAGCCAGAGGTTATGGATCTTAACAAATATTTCCTGTTCCCTCCCTTTAGTTTCCAGGAAAACTCTTTATCTCGCAGCACGAATGAAGAATGTAACTACAAACATTTCAGGCTCTCTCAGGCCTTGGATCTCTGCTCTACAAGCAAACAAGAACAGGCTTTTGAGTTGGGAAATGCATGAGCAAAGAAAACAAGGTGGCCTTAATCCTGTCATCTACTAAAACAAAATAAAGATACTGCGCCATTTGGTTTTTATATTTATGTGGTTTTCTGGAATCGTTTCTCCATTTTTACCTTTGTGTCCCATGCAGCTGTTAGGGAGCTGCTTCTATGGGCTGTTGGGAGAGCAGGCAACACATTTTCAAGAGTAACCCATGTTAACCCCGCACTGCTGAAGTTGGCTCCACACTCGGGGGTTATGTCAACATTCTCCTCCTTCGAGCAGATCTTCCACACAGGAACTCCTCCCTCCACCTGCTAAGAGGTGACCGCACTACAATCCCTGGGCCAGGCTGGCAAGGCTGCAGGGGTGAGTGCACCCAGGCCCAGGTTGCTCAGGTGCCCACCCTCCTTCCTCAGCCTTGCCCGGCCTTCTCCACCAATCGGCACTTTCTGGTTTCTTCCCCACTGTGGTAAAAATAACTTCCTCTTGAAGTGTCTAAATCTGTATGTGATTTTACACACATTTTTTTTTTTGGCACGTTGTCGGATGAATTCTGACACTAAAGCAGAATGAAATTGCAAGAGATCTGCAATCACATTTCTGTAAAGCTCTGACCAAATGAGTCAGTTCCACTGTTTTCTCGAAGATTGAGAAAATACTTCCAGGCAAGACGCTGCATTCTAAGCACCACAGCAGTTCCTTCTCCCCTAAGCTTCTTAGGAACTTAGCAGTGTGGTAGATGGAGGGAGGCGGAGCACAAGGCAGGGTGCTGTTTGTTGTGATCTGCCCATGGCTTACTGGCTGTGTTCTGAGCAGAGAGGGCGTCTCAGAGGACCTATCAACCCACACTGACGTGGCTCCCAGAATTTGGCCACACGTGCTTGGAGGAGCTGAAGCAGGGTTCCAGCCAGCCCACTGGGGGCCTTGAAGCCAGACTCTGCTGCACTCCTGCCAACACCCTCAGAACAGCAGTGGGAGGAGCAGTCATTCTCAAAGACCACAGCTTAGAAGAGGATGCCTTCTAAGAGTAACATACCACTGCACAAAGTAGGCTCACAAACTGAGGGAACTGGAAAATTGTTCAGTTCTGTGGCTTTTAAGGGCCATGTAGACAGAGGAAGGGGGTTAAGATGTGTAAGGGAATCAAAACAACTTCATTTCTCCTTGTGCTTACTGGCCAGCCGTGTCTCCTCTTCTGTGACTGCTCCTGTACTCTGCCCATTTATCTCATGAGTTATCTTTTTCTCATTGATAAACTGAACTTTTAAAGATCTGAATATTAATTCCATTTCCTGGGGAGATGTCTGTCCCCAGTTTGGGGTTTTTTAAAATTTTTTGCTAGGTTTATGGGGTGTTATTGTTCAGGTTTCACTTTAATATAGTTTTTTTTTTTTTTCTTTGTGGTTTTTACTTTCTGTGTCTTCAAATGACTTCTGATGAGAAAGTACTGGTAAATAGACCTATTTGTCCGGACAAGATTTATGTGTGTAACGGAGCGGGGTAGACATAATAGTCATTTTAATATCTTCAATTATTTGAAGACTATATAGTCCAATAGACAAGCCTATGTAGCTTCCAGAAGAACTAGCAAAAAATGGATGGAGGCTAGAAAGGAGTAGCTCACCACACTGTGAAGAACCATCTTATCCACTGGAGTTGCCCACAATGAAATGGGATGGCCAGTAGCAGGCAACTGGGAGGAGGTTATGCAAATCCTCATCAATAACACAGCTTTCACCTACCACACAGAGACTCTAAACTCTGGAAACCCATGTCTTACTCTGCTGCTTCTCTCTTGGACTTCCTGAGGTCATTCTGCTCCCCCTAATGTCTGGAGCAAGTTCTAGTGGAGTTGGAGGAAAAGCGACTCTGAACTCTGGAAACCCATGTCTTACTCTGCTTCTTCTCTCTTAAGACTTTCTGGGTACATTCTGCTTTCCCTAATTTCTAGAGCAAGTTCTGGCGGAGTTGGAGGAAAAGCACTGCTGATTTTAATTTTAGAAAAAATTTAACTATGATTAAGGCTCAGAAAATGACGACAATGATGGCCTAAAATGTTTTTGTGTATTCTACTTGTCTTAGTCACTGGACTTCTGCAATTTTTAAGTAAGTGTTTAGGTCTAACAAAAATAGCATTATAATTGTTTCAGTTGCTACAATTAAATGACCTCTTGTCTCTTTCAGCACATGATTTTAAGAACAGAAGAGATCTTAGAACGATCTACTTCCATGATTCTAAAGAGAAAAGAAACGCTCTCCCCTGGGAGTGCACAGAAAAATTACCTCAGGGACTTTTTTTTTTTTTTTTGAGTTGGAGTCTCGCTCTGTTGCCCAGGCTGGAGTGCAGTGGCGTGATCTCGGCTCACTGCAAGCTCTGCCTCCCGGGTTCACACCATTCTCCTGCCTCAGCCTCCCTGGTAGCTGGGACTACAGGTGCCTGCCACCATACCGGGCTAATTTTTTGTATTTTTAGTAGAGATGGGGTTTCACCGTGTTAGCCAGGATGGTCTCAATCTACTGACCTCGTGATCCGCCCACCTTGGCCTCTGAAAGTGCTGGGACTACAGGCGTGAGCTCAGGGACTTTTGTTAAAGGACTTCCAATGCCATGCCCTTTCTCCCTCTCCTGGCCACTGAGATGTATCCCCATAGTGGCAGTCAAGACCGTATGGAAACACTGCTATGGATGAGGGTCCTAAAGAACGAAACAGCTGAGAATCATGGATCTGAGGAAACTCCTTCATTGTAGAGATGAAGACACTGAAGCCTAGGAGGCTCACATGACTTAACACTGACCACTGACTTATTGTCGGGACTCCTTGCACACCCAGGCCTAGTGCCCCTTCCATCCAGCTGCATGGCTCTGCCTGACAGTTCTCCTTATCCAATGGAAAGGCATTCATGTCAAACAGCCTTTGTGTTAAAGCAGGAAGCTGTGTGCTGGATGGCAAGGTCAGGGTTTTTAAGGTCCCCAAACCAAATACAACTTTCTACGAAATAATGTAAAATCAGCATTTGCCTTCAACTGCTGAAGGAACTGGGTGACCAGCCATGCCAGATGGTATGGCTCTCACTTGCCCCAACACCCACTGGAGGCTAACAGAGCAAGGCAACACAGAGAGGCTGAGCATGGGAAACAAGCAAGTTCACCAGCCTCTTGGTGAAGACACAAGATCTGCTTCTGCGGTTCACTGCTCTTGTTCTGACTACCAACGAGAGGGAAGTGGGAACTGAGAAAAGAAAGCGGGCATACTACTGGATGTGGTAGTTTCGTCATGAATGGGGGAAGTTCTGGGAGCAGGCACAGTGTATGCCTGGCATTGTGATTATTTCTGAAAGGGTGTAGCTTATGGATCACTAGTGCAATCCTAGAACAGCTGGCTATCCCAGAGAGTAAGCTCCAGCATACTCCCTCCACACAGCTATTTTTATTTTGTGAATGCAGGAACAAAAAAAGTAGTGTGAATAAATTCAAAACAGAGGAAATCAGGCTGTGCAAAGAATGTGTCCTTTAAAGACTATTTCCAGGAAGCAGAAGAGAAGAAGCAGGAAGGTGTGCATATATATAATTAGTGGGATGGCTGAATTACTAGAACCTGTCAGGTTTTGAAGAGCCCTTGCCAATCTGAGAGTAGCAAGATAAGCCACAAAAATACTAGTTAAGTAATTGTGTATTTCTGGGTTTGATTGATTCTTTCCATTGGAAGCCAGGTTATCAGTGAATCTGCATACTCCCCCAGCTGTGTGCTGGTAAGAGTGTGTGTATGCACTCATATGTCTATGTGTGCTAAATGAAGAGGGAGTTAAAGGGAAGCAAAGAACAAGCTCAGAAAATTGACAATTGTTGAATTTAAACGTCAGGCCTTGGGTCAGAGAAGCATCCTGTAAAACAGCAATTATTGATCCTATTGTATCTATCGAAACATCAGAGGTTCAGAGAAGTTAATAAAATTGCTCAAGCTGTCCCACATAATAAATGGTAACACAGTGCTTCACACCCAGAGCTCTGCTCCAAAACCTATATCCTTCCTAGTTCCTGATGCTTCTGCCCCAAGGAAGGCCTTCCGTGAATATTTGTTGAATGAACAAAGGAATTCATATATCTCAGAATATTCTCATTTTTCTTTCATAAAGATTATGAAAATTGTACTCATTGAACTAAAAAACAGCAATGGTGTTTCCAGAAATGCAGTACAGTTAAAGGTAATCATTTATTTAGATCATCTATTAATGAATGAACTAAGAATTGCCTAATCAAAGCCATGATTTAAGGTTATTATTGCCTAATCAAAGCCATAACTTAAGGTTATTACACCAAACAAGTGTAAATGGCTTGGTGCATTGAGACCTAATTTTATAGTATGGTCATAGTGCAGTTCTAGGTTAAACTCTGTTCAGTCCCTATTTCAAAAATCACATCATTCCATGGTCTCATCTCCTTCATGACTTAAAGTCATGCTTGAAACACAGTGGCTAATTTAACACAAATTGCTACCTAAAGAAGACGCTAACCTACAGAAATAACTGCTATTCTGCAAACTCCCAAAACAACTGTTCTAGGATTTCAGAAAATGACAAGTAACAAGAAGTTTGCATTCTAATTGCATGCACACAAATCTCTAAATTAACCTCAGATATTCTTAATTACAGAGAGAGCTCTAAAAGTGTAATTCTAAATGCCCAAAGGTAAGAAATGGACAGTTATCTCTGTGCACAGAAGGAAATGTTTGTGTTACCAGGTATGATGGTTTATGCCTGTAGTCCCAGCTTCTCAAGAAGCTGAGGTAGGAGGATGGCTTGAGCCCAGGAGGTTGAGACTGCAGTGAGCTCTGATGGCCCCACTACACTCTAGAATGGGCAACTTTCTCTAAACAAAACTATATGTACTCATATGTCATAAGTGGTTGTAATGTATCTGCTTGGAGCATCAGCTTCAAAGAGCAAGGAAGAAATAAGCTAAAGACATCAATTGGGAAATAAAATTCAAGATGAGATTTGGGTAGGGACACAGAGGCAGACCATTTCAGAGAGTGTTACCAATTATTCAAACTGAGGCCAAGCAGCATCTAACTGACTGTTGTTATTTTAGAGCTTCTTATTTTGATTATATATATATTTTTAAAACGTACTAAAATGTTCTGTAATTTTTATAAAAACAATATTTCTTCTTAAAACTCATAAGTTACTTTACTAAAGAAAAATAAACATAGCAAATATTATTCCTATATATTTGTCCTTCATATTATACCACAACATGAATACAAAATAAATTGTATATGAATTCCAATTTCATGAGAATGCTTAAGATTTCCTTGGTTGCTTCATATATTATATAAGGAACATAATGGACCCAAGTGTTTTCCCCTGCTGAGCTCATCAGCTCCATTCCAGTGAGCAGATATAAAGACAAAACATATCCATTGTACTATAATCTACTATTCAAAAATTAGCTACACTCATATTCCACATACAAGTCACAGCAATCTTTATGACAGTTCTAAAACAGGTAAGTGTTAACTATCCATGAATTATCATATCTTTGAGATAAATGTAAAGTGTTCAATATTCAAAGTAATCCATAACTATAAAACAAGACCCCCAGGATTCTTTAGAACAGGTCCTTGTTTTCAATCCTCTTTAGAGTTTGTTTAGGTTTTACAATATACTCAGATACCGTACTTAACACTTTAAAACTCATTTACATAAAAAACTAATTTCTTGCTCCTTGATAAGGTGAATACCTATAATGTAGTGAACAATACATAACAGAACATTTAAGTCAGTTTATTTCCCAACCCTCAAATTAATAGCAAGATCATATATCTGAAAAGGGTCTAGTGTTAAGAATATACAAATCATGTTTATTATATGGCAGTGAGGATGTGAAGAAATTGGAATTCTCACACATTCCTGGGGGGATGTAAAATGGTGCAGCCACTGTAGAAACAGCCTGGCAGTTCCTCACTAAGTCAAACCTAGAATTACCATATGACTCAGCAATCCCACTCCTAGGTATATACTTGTAAGAACAGAAAACAGGTGTTGAAACAAAGGCTTGCAACACAAATGTTCATAGCAGCACTACTTACAGTAGACAAAAGGTGAAAACAACCCAAATGTCCATTAATGGGTGAATGGATAAACACAATGTGGTATATCCATACAGTTTTATGGAACATTTTACTCCATAATAAAAAAAATTCTTAGGAAATATTATTCAGCCATAAAAAGGAAGGAAGTACTGACACATGCTATAACATGGATGAACCTTGAAAACATTATGCCAAGTAAAAGAAGCCAATCACAAGAGACCACATATTATATTATTATATTTCTATAAAATACCGAGAATAGGCAAATCTATACAGACAGAAAGTAAATTAGCGGTTGCTTAGGGTTGGGGTTGATGGTGCAAAAGTGTTGGATAAAGGGTATGGCGTTTCTCCTTGTGGTGATGAAAATCTTCTAAAATTGTGGTAATGGTTACACATATCTATAATATATTAAAAACTATTAAACTATTAAAAATTTTAAATGGGTGAATTATATGGTATATGAATTACATCTCAACAAAGCTGTTTAAAAACTAATAGCAAATGCCAAAATGTACTTCATTTGGAATTCTCTTGCAAAACAGTTGCTACATTGACTTTTGCAAATAAGAATTTTTGTGAAATGTTAGTGTTTTTGTCCCTATTTCTGATAAAACAAGGGATTTATGTATATCACTGTTTGCTTAAAGCCGAGTTTCTATTTAATACAAATAAATATACTTATGACAAAATTCATTTGTGGTAAAGTCTTACTTCTTTCCGAAAAACAAGTGGTAACTCCTAATAATTCTAGCAGCTACAATCCATCAAATAAGATGCGTTTTCATTGTCCATCATGGACACCCACCAGTACAGCTGCAGGCCAAGTTACTGTTTCTGCTCCTTCAGCCTCCCTCTGAGGAAGCAAAAGATACTATTTCTTTTGGGACTCAAAAAGCTTGACCACTTTCTTTCCAGTTTCTCCAAAACAAAACTAACCACTGTCTTAAGCCTGGATTGATGACAGGGAATTTGAAGAAAGACAGTATTTAGATAATCCACATTTATATGTGTTCTTAGACAATTCATACTGAGACTAGTCTACATTAAAAAACAGTTTACAAGGCAGAGTGCTTTTCACCATTCATGCTATTTGTTTACAGGACGGATTACCATAGCTGAATTCCATTTTCTATCCTTTCTCTAATACAGTGCCACTGTGTCCCCAACCAACCCCACAATATAAACTTGTAACTATGAACAAGAATATCATTTTTTCTATGTCAACAATTTCTATTGATAACATCATATTTTATGCATTCAATTCCTAGATTACTGTTTGGAGCCGAAAGTACTATATTTATACCATGTGTGAAATGCAGAAGAAAAATAAAATTCGGCTTTTAAGGTTCAAAGAAACTATTTTGTAACAGATATGGACCTCTATTTTCACATTTTCCTTTAAATGCACTTAAACTTAGAGAATTTCAAATTCAATAAAATGACATACTTTTCATTTTTTGACTCTAAATTGCCAGGCTCATATATAATATATGTAAAGATTGGCAATTCTGAGAACTAAAGCTCTATATCTCCATTTAAAGTGGTATAAATTAAAAATGGAAAGGAAAGCATATCAGCTTGGAATGAATCCAACAAGTTTAGCTCCCATAAAGTCTAAATCACATATCCAAGGCTGGATGATAAATCATTAGAGCTTCTCGGTTGTACAAGATCAGTAGTAAGCCATCTGGCTTATTCTGTTTATATCAATGTAATGAGTGTTATTCCAAGTTTTTGATATCTCCACAGCTCATAAGTAATAAGGCTACTGGCAGCAAGGCTGCATCATAACCTAATTTCTGGGGGAGATTTTATTTGATTTTTTGTTTGTTTTCCATAGCAAAACAAAGTTTGAATGCCATTTAAAAAAAAAAATCACTGAATTGGAAAGACTGTGGTCTCCAAGTTTAAGTGTAGCATTTGCTATATATTTCTATTTACCCCATTGTATGTTTGTGTTCCCCCTCCATCCAATCTGAGGGTGGGAAGTCAAGATAACAGTTATCCTTGCATGATTTTCCTCCCCACCACTTCCTTTACTCTTTTCAAATGTGTTACAGCAGAACATTCTTTAAGGAGAACATGCTCTGCCTTTCCCCAAACTGACTAGGAAGAAGGACTGTTCACCGCTGTCTCCTGTGCGGAAGAGAAAAGATCATCAGTGACTCTGTTCTCTTCCTTCCCCATACTATGCTTTCCGGTTGCCCCACGTCATCCTACTCCCCACATCACACCTCTCCTAACCTCGGAAGGTCTAAAGCCAGCTGGGGTGGGTGCTGTTGGCTGGTCCTTCCCTCAAAACAGTGGAGCTTAAGTAGCAAAGAAGGTGCATTTTTAAAAGGTGAAATTAAAAAGTGAAACCATGTACATTATTACCTTTAAATACTTTATAAATCTACCCACCCCACCCCCCCGACATTCCTCCTTTCTCTCAAACACATGGGAAGCCTCCTGAAAGCAATACTTTGCTCAACAACAACGGTTCTCAAATTCTCTGCGTTGGAATCACCTGGACGACTTGCTGCCGCACAGATTGCTGGGCCCTGTGCCCAGACTCATTCAGCAGCTTTGGGATAAGACCTTCGAATGTACATTTGTCACAAGTTCCCAGGTGATTCTGATGCGGCAGGTCCAAGGACCCACATTGGGAACCACTAGCCTAGACACAGCACAACTGCTAAAGAAAGAGAAAACACCCAGGAGATGCGAGTCTGACCAACATTACTCCCAGTTGTTGCCCAGCTCAGGGAGGGTCTAGTTCCCTATGTAAATGGAGGCCGCATAGTGCGGAGTAATACAGGAAGGTAGAGTTAAACCACTTGCTTGAATTATTTCTCTTCTCTGCTGGCTCCTCAAGATACTCAGAGTTCAAGTATCAAGAAAAGGAAGGTGGAATTATGGACATAAATGTGATTGATCGTTTTTAGCCAGTCCAGATCTTTAGATTCCCTTTTGCATCTTGGCTGTCCTTCCATTTTCTCCTTAAACTGCCCATAGTGCTATGCAATGGGTACTGCAATCAGACAGACATGGGTTGAAGTCCTTGCTTGCTATGTGTCCTTCATAACTCTTTGCCTTCATTTTTCCCGTATAGAAAATGGAAATAACAATAGAACCTACCAACAGTGCTGCTGTGCAGATTGAATGTCACCCTGTGTATGCACTGACTGGTACATGCATGATAAATATTAGCTTTTACTAAGAATGTTACTATCTCTTGGCTTTCCTGTGAGAATATTCAATATGTTAAGTATCACACTACCTGTTTGATACAATAGGTTGGGTCATTAATTCAACCAACATTTATTGAGTGGCCATTGTGTGTCAGACATAGAATATTGTATAAGTATAATGAAATAATATTCTGTAAAGAAAAGTGTTTGATATAAACATATGTTGATTTGGAAAATTTTGACTTTACATGAACTCACATTTAAGAAAAATACTTGCTTCCAAAATTGGCTGAGGAAATTGAGAGGATGTGTTTACTAACCACGAGTTTTGTTTTGACAGACACTAAAATAAAAGAATGGAGGAAAACGGGAAAGTAATTCTGCAGATACAGTGGCCTTATATTATTAAAGGTATATTTTAGACCATCCAAAATACCACAAGCCCACTTTTCCCAAAAATCATTATATTTACGTGACAAGACAACAGGGAACAAATTTGGCCAAGGGTATCCTATTTTCAGTTCACAATGATGTCATTTTGAACCTATCACATCAGTCAGAAATGTAATGATCAGCTAGTAACAGAAGCAGCGTTCAATCTTTCAGTTCTTCCTAGTTTCCTGAGCAGAAGCTGAGAATTCACCCTTCTACCAGCTGACCACCCAAATTTATCAGGCCTCATTGTTTGGAAATATAAAGTGAAAATGTTAATGCAATATATGTTGAAATTTCTTGATTTTATCCTCAGTAGTACCTTTGCTCCTTCCTCCTCCCAGAATCTCCCTTCCTCAAGAAAGGTGTCAGAACCCCAAAACTTTAGGAGCTGGGTGGGAAGTTTCATTGACAGTCAGGTCTGGCTTCTAATTCTGCCATGAAACACTAGGCCTATGAAATCTTGAGTACCCTACGCAAGACCAAGTGCTTTGAGGACAATGAGCACAGGCGTTTTCCATTCTGGTCCCTTACACTTTTCCCTACACCCCTAGCCTCCATATATTACTTAAAAAGAACTTCTGCAAGAATTCATTGTCACACTTAATGAAGAAAGACCCTGAGCCTCAACGCTTGCCTCCCAATGCCTGTTAACAGGGATTGCTGCTGGTGATGAAAATACTGTTAACTTTTGTGGCACTAGCAGGTGTCAGAGAGTGGAGGAAGTTATGAGACTCCACAATATAGAACTTACGAAAAGAAAAGGTTTGATTCCCTAATAAAGGGTATATTGCCCCAAATCCTCTATGAAACCAAATGCTTTGGAAATCTACTTGGGCAAACTTTTCCTCTCATCTATAGTTCCCCAAAGTTTATAAAGAAATAAAAGTGTAACTTTTAAAATATGAGGTCATGTACAAGATAAAGAACATTATTTTATCCACGTCTACATTTCCAAATTCCCTAACACATTTGTAACTTTGCTGATGTGGTTTTGTTTTTTTGTTTTGTTTTGTTTGTTTGTTTTGGGTTTTCTTTTCTTTTCTCTATTCTCCAGACGGTCTGCTATCTAGACCTGTGGCTTCTGCCACGAAGCGACATTTGGGGTAACTATGGCAGCCTTCAGCTGGCCCGGGTCATTTGGCCCATTTTCCTTCCAGCACTTCGGTGGCTCTGCTTCCCCACACTCGCTCTCATCGTGCAGATGCTCAGGCTTATCACTTCGAATGCTTGCAAGAAGCTGGAGCTCTCCCAGCCTTCACCCCCGCACGACCTCTTCTGGCTACAGACTTCTGAGGGATCTGCATCCTCCCTTGGCTCGAACGCGCAGGCCAGCATCGTCCTTGCGACCTGGGCTTGCGCTCGCCCAGCCCTGGCACCCCTGGCTCCCGTAGCCGAAACAAGGGAGCTGCGGGGTCACGCCTTCTTGCTGGAAGGGCTTTTTCCCTCCCGTCACAACCCCTTCCTTACTTCTGCTAAAGATAGGCGTCCTCTCTCCTAAGAAATCACACACACACAAGTTTTGACTTGAGCTTGAGACGCACACAGCGCCGAGGATCCTCGGGTTACTGGAGGCGACACTGCTGGCCAGGCTGACCCGCGCCCTCTGGCAGCCCCAAACCCCTAGATGCAGCCCGTTCCCCGCGCCAGGCTAGCTGCGGGCGACGGGGTAGGCAGCGGCGGCCAAAGGACAAGCCAGCCCGGGGACAGCACGGAGCCAACAGGGCTGGCGGGCAGGATCCGCGGGACAGAATTCTCAGAGGGGACCGTGGGGAGGGGCTAAACCCACCCGCACTCCCCGGCGCGCGGGACGGGACGGAACTGTGGTCACTAACAATGCCACGGAGCGGACTGTCCCTTTCCTTCGCCACTCCCCGCGCCGCCAAGCCTGAAGATACACACTCCCGCACACCCTACACACCCATCCACTCCGCCCCAGCCGGGGCGGGGGTGGCGGAGGTGGGACGGGCGGAAGGTGAGCGGTGCCCTGCCCCGGGGTACCTGTAGGCAGTGCAACCCAGCGGCGCCACCGTCTGGGTGAGGCCAGCCGGACGCGCGGGAGGAAAAAGGCGCTCCAGACCGCGGCACAGATGCTCGCGGGCTTCGCACCTGGAGAGCCCCGGGGCGGCGGCGGCCGCGCGCGCGGTGGCAGCGCGAGAAGTCCCCGGCGCGCCCCTCTCCCCGCCGCACAACTTTGCGCAGTAGGCGCCGCCCTAGAGCCTGGCCAGCTTCCTTACCCAAATACTGCCGCAGGTCGAGCAGGAAGCGAGGGGGTCCCCCGCTGAGCTGATAGAGGAGGGAGCCCAGGCAGAAGACCAGCAGGGTGGCCATGCAGAAGCCGTAGTCCCGGAGGGAGAAGCGCAGGAAAGGCAGCAGGGGCAGCCGGCGCTTCCAGCTGCCCAGGCCCGGAGGGGCGCCCCCCAAAGGGGCCCCATGGGGCCAGGGATCCGCGCCGCCGCCGGGATGCTGCTGCTTCTTCTTCATCGCCTGCTCCGCCGCCTCGCACAGCCTGCTCGTGCCAGGAAAAGGTCACCCATCCGCCGCGAGGAGGAGAGCCCGGCTGGCCGGCTGCACATGGGGAGGGCCGCGCGGAGGGCAGCGGGTGGGGGCGGGGAGGGGCCGAAGTTGCCGGGCTCAGGAGACTTTCCTCGGCATGGTCCCCGCCGCCGCGGCCCGAGCAGCCGAGGTGTCCGGCCCCGGTTCGGGGCGCTGCCCGTACCGGGGCGCCGCGCCCGTCCCGCGCCCGCTAGCGTCCCCACGCCCAGCGCCCTGCAGCGCCTCGGGCTCGCTTGCGGCCGCCGGGGCTCGCCTCCAGCGCCAGCGTGGACCCCCCGGCTTTGTGTCTGTAGGTCTCAGCGTGTTTTGTCCCGGTTCAGGCTTCTCTAAAAAACGGCAGGGAGGAACAGGAGGCGGACACCATCCCCTCGCTCCACCTCCTTGACAGGGGTTTTCCTCCTTCTCCTCCCCTTTCTCCCTCCGGCGCTCCGCGGCTCTCTCCTCCCTTTCCCCTCCCTCTCCGCTCTGGTCTCGGGATTTCGCTCGGGTGTCAAGTTACTGCTTTTGCTGGGGGCGGAGGTGGGGGGGCGGCGATTATTCGCAACAAGGAAGAAACTTTCTGGGTTTTTTTTTTTTTTTTTTCCTTCCCCTGTTCTTTACAATCTGGCCGCGGTTTCTGCGCCACCAGCGACCTCTTCGGGGCCCCGCTGACTTCCCTCTCGTAAACAGTCACCGGCAGGAAGAAGCACGACTGACTTTACATTTTTTGAAGTTCAGAAACTTGATTCTCCTTATATATCCCGTGCAAGCTGCTTACACAAGGCCGGCAAAAGGTACTAGGATACAGGCTCAATACTGCTGAGATGGGAAAAGAGTAAGCGGTGCGAGTTATGTTCAAACACGCCCCAGAGGGCCAGGCTCAGCGCCCAGACTCCCGGGAAGGGGAGCAGAAGAGGACGCTCTCTTCTTGCTTTTCTTGGTCCTACAACTACTTCACCTCTCAGTGACCAGAGAGGCAAGTGGGGGGTGCATAGCGGACTCTAGGAGGTCATTGCCCTGGTAGACATGAAGGGGAAAGAGCCCAGTCCCCCTATACGCCGATTTCATTGCTGCCTCTCTTCCCTCCATGGGGAAGCTTCTGGACCCGAAAGAACCTCCCGAGGCAGAAAAGGCTCTATCGTAGGCACAGATCCTCTGATGGGGTGGTTGACCCACGGAAGGGCTGCTCTCATCAGCCACACTTTATGTAAGAATACTATTATCACTATTTTTAGAAGCTGTAGCACCTGAGGCCTGTGTGACTCACCCGAGGTCCCAAAGCTAGTAGTGGGAGTTGGGTTGGGAGTTGCACTCAAATCTATTTGACCCTCAGACCCACTATACTAACCACTGCACAGCAGTACTTCCCAGCCAGAGCTCTTTTCCTCCACTTCCCATAGGAGGATGAGATTTAATTCATTTAGTTCAGGCCACGTTGAGAAATGGAAACCTCAGTTTCTGGTGCCTATCATCTCTGGCTCCCTACTCATTTGTATATTCCAGTAATGAACAATTGGATTTAAGGAGGAACCAGGAGCCACGAACCTCTGTGATTCTAAGACTAGGCTCCTAAAAACCTTCAACAAGTTGGGCATCTGAAGAATTTTATATGGAAAATTACAAAATATTATCCTAGACTGAGAACTTACTCTTTAAGAATATGTCTTAACCGCGTTCACATATGAATATCTCTGGTTCATGATTTGAAACATGTATCATGAGCTAGAGAGATGTGTAGATGAGGTGAGAGGTGCTGCACACACAGAGAGACACATGTACACACACACACACACACAATATTCTTCCCAGTTTTACATTGTCCTAGCCCACTTTCTAAGGGATGAGAAGGCTGTTTTGGGGCCCCAAGACAAGAGAAAATCTTTTGTTCTGTCTCTGAAAACCCTGAATAGAGTGTTAATCATTTGTTTCACATTTATCTCTAGAATCAGGGTTTTATATGGATTAATATGCACATTTTAGAAATGTGACTTCCCCTAAGAGAACTGAGTAGATCAGTCATTGCTCGTTAATGTGAATTACTTTAATCAGTGCAATGAGTAGCCCAGAACAGACTCCCGATTAATAACATTTGAGCTTAAGAAGAGGGACTAGGAGACGGAAGGAGCAAAGCAGTGTTCATAATGTTTCAGGGACCACCTTCCACAACTGGACCTGTATCTGAGGCCTGGCCCTGTAATCTGAACACTCGCTGGATATAAAATAGTGTGCAAGACCCTCTGTGTTCACAAGTCCCACCCCCAGGAAGTCCAGAGAGTTTTCTCACAGCATGCTGTGGGAAATATCCCAATTTTTTCTCCTAAGGAAAGGAATCTGAGGAACAGGGAGATGGAGCAGGAAGAAAGGAAACAAACATCTGAGAAAAATAAGTAAATATGAGAATAAATGTTATTTTAAAAAACAATGAAAATGTTGTGAGGAAAGTACAAGGGGGCAAAGTCCAGCTCAGAAGAAACAAGCTACGACATGAACTATTTTAGGGAGAATAAACAGGTCAATCTTTAAAAGATTGCGTTAATAGACTCGCCGCCTAAAATAACTCACAGAAGAAAAAGAAAAGATATCAAGATACAAAGAAGTTTCACATGGAAAAAAATGCTTTGTATTTTCACCCAACAAAAACTTAGTTGTTTGGGTAAAACTTTGTTCTTTGAAGTCCCATAAATATCCCTTCAGGAAAAAAAATTAAATTTAAAGTACTTAGACTAATGAATGGTATCTTTATTCAAAGCAGATAACAAATCTAATTAGAGGAAGTTGTGAACGAATTTTATTAGTAGTCTTATAATGGAATATACTTTATTCAGCACCTTGACCTCCATTCAATATCTTTAGCTTCTCAATTCCTTCTCTCTCCAGTGACTCATTTGACCTTTGTCCTCAATGATGACTAATTGCATCTCCTCCAACATCTCCTTTTCCCCCTTCACAACCTTCTATCCTTCTCTGTTTGGCTTCTCTGGAACCCACCCTGTTTTTCGGTCTTTTCAAGAACTGTCAACTCTGTGTTCATCCATCTCATGTGTTTACTTCTTTCTTTATCCAGTTTTGATTACTGATCCATCATTCTGATCCTTCTTGCAAACACCCCTTCATTCTCCCTGTTTCTCTCATCTTCTGTCCTACAGTGCTTGTCTGGTGAAACCCAGGCTCAGTTAAACCCAATCATGCAACTGGACTGGATTGCAGAAAAACACACAGCGCTGGTAAGTGGCTTTTCTTTATATTAGAGAGCACAAATTTCAGATGGATGCACACCCATGGCTGCCCAGCAATCCCACTCACTAAAAGGACTATTTTATAGTGTCTCTGTCTTCAAACCTCCCATCTCCACCCTCTGCTTTCTTCCCTTCAGTCTCAGGGGATGACCTGGATCAGACTTTGTTGAGAAAATAGAAGCAGTAGGATGAGAGCTCATTCATTTCCTACCAATCTATGCCCCGTGCTCTTGGCCTCCCTTCCTGTTTCATTGTGTTCCTGCTTCTATCAAGGCCATGCTGCCACATGTGCCCTAGACTGCCGTTCCCACCAACCCCAGTCCCACACCCAAGCCTGTCCCCTCCATAGCCTTCTGCATTTCTGTAAATCATTACACTCTCAAGTCACTTGGGCCCCAAACTGGAAGTCAGATTTTCTATTAATAGTTCATTTATTCTTGTATCTAAACCATCTGCAAATCCTATAGGCATTACCTTTCAAAAAGAAAAAATCTGACCTCCTTTGCCACCCCACCGGGGCCAGACCAATATCTTCTCTCACCTGGATTGTTGCAAAGGCTACTTATATTCATCGTGTTTCAGTTTAGCTACATATAGCTGGAAAAAAAACCAAATTTAAAAACCAGTGGCTTAAACAGAAAAGAACTTTATTTCTCTCTCTCTCTCTCTCTCTGTCTTTTTTTTTTTCTTTTTGAGACAGAGTCTCCCTTTGTTGCCCAGGCTGGAGTGCAGCGGTGTGATCTCAGCTCACCGCAACCTCCTTCTCCTGTGTTCAAGCAATTCTCGTGCCTCAGCCTCCCAAGTAGCTGGGATTACAAGCGTGTACTACCAAGTCTGACTAATTTTTGTATTTTTAGTAGAGACGGGGTTTCATCAAGTTGGCCAGGCTGGTCTCGAACTCCTGACCTCAAATAATCCACCCACCTCGGCCTCCTAAAGTGCTGGGATTACAGGCATGAGCCACCGTGCCCGGGCCATTTCTCTCTCATATAAAACGAGTCCAGAAATAGGCAGTCCAGATTAGGTGTGGTATTTCTATGCTATCCTCAGGGACCCACCTGAGCGTTCTGTTCCACCATCCTCAGCACGTGGCTTCCATTTTAAAGGCCATATTATGCAATGTAATCAGCATTTCGAAAAGGTATGAAATATTCATACCTCTTTGATATGTTCATTGCAGCATTGTGCACAATAGCCAAGATATGGAATCAACTGAAGTGTCCATCAATGGATGAATGGATAATACTATCCAGCCTCAAGAAGGAAATCCTGTCATTTGCAATAACATAGGTTAATCTGGAGGATATTATGTTAAAGGAAATAAGCCAGACCCAGAAAGACAAATACTACATGATCTCTCTTATAGGTGAAATCTAAAAAAGTCCATCTCATTGAAGCAGAGAGTAGAATTATAGTTAACAGGGTTTAAGGAGGGAAGGATAGGGATTGAGGAGATGTTGGTCAAAGGATACAAAATTTCAGCTAGGCAGCAGGAATAAATTCAAGAGTTCTATAAGGACTACAGTTAATAACATTGTATGAAAAGTGCTAAGAGAATAGATTTTGAGTGTTCTTACAACAAATAAATGATAAGAATGCAGAAGGGGAGAAAAACAAAACAAAACAGAAAGGGCTCCTTATGGTTGCAGATGGCTGCTAGGGTTCCAGCCATTATGTCTATGTTCCAGGTTGGCAGCAGAAGGAAGCAAAAGAGCAAAGAACTCCTCCCAATTGAGTAGGCTGTTTTTAAGCGGTGCTCCTAAGTGTGCTATGAATCTACTTTCTTATAGGTCATTGGCCAGAAATTAATCACAGGACTCTGTCTAATTGTAAGGGACAGGGGACGGAGTACTAGGAAATCTAGACTTTAGCTGGTTGCATTGCTGCCAAATAAGAATCAGGGTTCTTTTTTTTTTTTTAAGATGGAATCTTGCTCTGTCACCCAGGCTGGAGTGCAGTGGCACGATCTCCGCTCACTGCAAGCTCCGCCTCCTGAGTTCACGCCATTCTCCTGCCTCAGCCTCCCGAGTAGCTGGGACTACAGGCGCCCACCACCGCGCCTGGCTAATTTTTTGTATTTTTTAGTAGAGACGGGGTTTCACGGTGTTAGCCAGGATGGTCTTGATCTCCTGACCTCGTGATCTGCCCACCTCGGCCTCCCAAAGTGCTGGGATTACAGGCGTGAGCGACCACACCTGGCAAGAATCAGGTTTCTGTTGCTAAAGAAAGAAAGGGCAGATGGCTACTATGTGGCAATCAGCAATTTCTGTTGTTCCTCCTGACTGGTCTGCCTGCTCCCAGCCTTTCACTCCATATTCCATTCTCCTCAGAGCAGCCTAAATAGCCATTGGTGCTCAAAACTTACCAGTGGCTTCCAATGCACTCAGAGTAAAAGGCAGCATCCTAGAGTAGCCTCTAAGGTCCTACTCGATCTGGCTCCATTGTTTCTCTGACCTCATCTCTTATCACTTTTCCTGCTCACCCATGCTTATCATCATTTGTCAGACAAGACAAACTTGCTCCTCTTTTAGGACCTTTGCATTCACGGTTCCCTCTGCCTAGAAAGTTCTTTTCCCACACCTCTGCATGACTTGACTTTTGACTTCCTTCCAGTTTTGCTCAATGTTGCCTTATCAAAGGAGTCTTCTGGGACTACTCTGTATGTAATGCACGTATGCACCTACATTCCTTATTCTCTTGACCTCTTTAGCTTTCTCCATGGAATATACCATAATCTGAAATGTTAGTATTTTGTATGTGTTGTGTATTTCTGCCCTCTAGAAAACAAGCATCTTGAAGGCCATGATTTTGTCTCATTTGTTTATTGTTTTATCCCCAACACCTAGCATAGCGCTCATAGGTAGTGATCACTCAAGAAATATTTGTTGAATAAAAAGATTAGTTTTTTATAGGAAGGGTCTGATGTTTGGTGGGTCAAATCTTATTGATTCTGTGGTTGGCCAAGTGCGGATGAGACGTAGAGGTCATGGAAAGCAGGCCTTCATGCTGGGAGAACATTCAGATAATCATCAAAAGAATTGTTTCCAGTTGAAGATGTATTCACTGAAAGAAAGAGTGAATGAATGAATGAGGCCCTCACCACCTCTGTGACCCCTAATTAGCAATGCAGCTACTCCCTGTGATTATGAACGCCTCATGGAATCATAAAAGAGATGTGAGTCCATTGGCTTTGCCTGGTGTTGCCATTCCCCTTGGCAGAGAGGCTGTTGCTCTTTAGGACTGCTGTTCATTTCAGGGATTGGGGCCATCAGTCTCTTGGAGAACCAAGCTGTCTGAGCTTTGACCTTGGAAAAGAAAGACAGAAAGAAAGAAACTGGAGAGTTGCTCTGGTTTGTGGGGCAGAAATGCACTGAAAACCATCTGGGAAGGTAGACTTGCCTTTGCCTGAACAGTCTCTCAAAAGCATATCTGACCAGAGGATATGATCTAGAGGCATATTTGGATGGGAGGACTACAAAAACTG
This sequence comes from Macaca mulatta, assembly GCF_049350105.2. Taxonomy (NCBI): domain Eukaryota; kingdom Metazoa; phylum Chordata; class Mammalia; order Primates; family Cercopithecidae; genus Macaca; species Macaca mulatta. Next base: position 67,237,598 of record NC_133409.1, on the reverse strand, counting down.
CACTTAGTAGCCAATAAGCTATTGCTTATATTTAAACTCCTATGCAATGACACAACTTTTGAGAACTCAGCTTTTAACTTATGCTTAACAACAACTGTATTTCAAATCAAAAGTGAACTGCACAGCTGGTCCCTGAGACTGGCCAGTGTGACACTGTTAGCCACCTAAAGGCTCTCTTGGAAACAGTCTCAGTACTGTCTCTATTTTTTATGAAGTATAATAGACCATTGGTGTAAGCAGAGGGAAAGGAAAAAAAAAGAAGTCAAATACTTACCAGTTGCTTTCATGTTATTCTCGGTTGCCTCTTACCCTGCCATGAGTAGAATCTATACAGTCGAATCTCTGACCTTAATTCCTCATTTCCAAGATCCTTGTCAATTTACAATGTTAAGCTAGTGCTCTTCTCATTTTAGAGGTCATTGTCTGGTGTTAATGCATAAAAACTGAAATCGATGTAGAAGTGATATCCTTTTTCCTTCCTTCCTAACAATGTCATTAGTCCTTGTTCAATGGGCACATTACATATCTTCCTGTCCTCTTAGAAAAAAAATATTACTCAAGCTTTGCAAAGTACTTTAAAATAATTTTTTGAAGAACAGCCAAATACTAAACTGTGAAGATAAGAGTCAGCTCTCTAGTGAAGAATCTTAGTAGAGATTCTCAAGGTCATCTTAGTAGAAAATTTAAGAAAATACTACATCGTGAAGCATAATCTTTAAGCCCTAAAAATTACTAACCTTCTGACCTAGAGTCAATTACTTAATCTCTTTGTGCTTTCGTTTTCTCTTCTGTCAAGAATGGATTATAAAGCCCATACTCCTGGGTTCACAGGGCTCTGCTGTGGTTCAGGAGTGTGCTTACCTGGCTGGGAAACTACATCACCAGCTAGCTGCTTTTCTCTATGGTACTTGCTGTGAAGTGGTCCAAGACGTTATTCCACCCAGAGAAATTGGACTGCGGAATGATGGTACTGCAAACTCTTATGTAAAGAGCAGGCTGCTCATGGTGGCTCATGCCTGGAATCTCAGCACTGTGGGAGGTGGAGGTGGGTGGATCACCTGAGGTCAGGAGTTTGAGATCAGCCTGGCCAACATGGTGAAATCCTGTGTCTACTAAAAATACAAAAATTAGCTGGGTGTGATGGCGGGCACCTGTAATCCCAGCTACTTGGGAGGCTGAGGCAGAAGAATAGCTTGAACCCAGGAGGTGAAGGTTGCAGTGAACCAAGATCGTACCACTGCAGTCCAGCCTGGGTGACAGAGTGAGACTGTGTCTAAATAAAAAAATAAATAAAAGAGCAGGCAATTTGAAGCATGGGAGAAGCATGGGTCTTGATCCAGAACTTATATGGGGACAAATGTGATTTGGGGCAAGTAGCCTGAGTAGACTCTGAGCCTCATTGTCATTATCTGGGAGATACAGTAAAGCACATAGCATCCTGTGATGGGATTAAATATAATTTAAGTGTGGGTACGTGTAAGTCAGAATACATGTAAGTCCGATTATTTTTAAAGATAAGAAAACTAGAATCTAAATAAATTACATAATCTGCACAAATTTGCATTATTTGTGACTGACATCACCAGAACTCAAATACAGATCTTGCAAGTCCGTCTCTAAACCTTTTTTTTTTTTTTTTTTTTTGAGATGGAGTCTCACTTTGTCACTCAGGCTGGAGTGCAGTGGCATGATCTTGGCTCACTGCAACCTCCATCTCCCAGGTTCAAGTGATTCTCCTGCCTCAGCTTCCTTAGTAGCTGGGATTACAGGCACCTGCCACCTTGCCCGGCAATTTTTGTTTGTTTGTTTTTGTTTTTTTGTATTTTTAGTAGAGACAGGGTTTCGCCATGTTGGCCAGACTGGTCTCAAATTCCTGACCTCAGTGATCCACCCACCTCAGCCTCCCAAAGTGTTGAGATTACAGATATGAGGTACCGTGCCTGGTCTCTAATACTTTTTCCACAATAAAGTGGATTTTATTTGGGCCACTGACCCCCTGTGAGTATCCAACAAACTTATGACCCTACTTCCTAGAGAAATGAATGTATCTTCTGCATATAATTTCAGCATATCCGTGGACCCCTAGGAGGTCCATGGACTTAGATTAAGAACCTGAGCACTACAAGCTGTGGTCTCTCCTGAATCTGCCTGAGTGCATTTACTAAAGGAGAATATAATTTTGTGTCCTTATATAGAAGAGAAAAGCAGGTTTTATGGTACTAAGGCAGTTTGGAAAAAGTCTTTAAAAGACGTTGGAAATATAGAATTTTTCTTCACGCTGTCATGTTCTTTAGAATACTCCTGGGATGCTAAAGAGGTTCCAGAATTGGAGCTGTATTCAGACATTCATTCAGCAGATCCTTACTGAGGGCCCAACATGTGCCTGGCCCTGGATTGCAGTAGGGCCCAAGACAAGCCCTGCTCCCATGAAATTCACATCCACTGTGAGGGGATACGGACAGCGAATAAACACATATATTTTGCTAGGTAGTGTTACCTGTTATTGAGAGAATAAGACAGGGTGATGCGACTAAGAGTGGTGGGTTGAAAGGGCGAGTCTACCGCAGACTGCGTGGACAGAGACAACTTCTCTAAGGAGTTGACCTTTGCAGTGTGACCTAAAGGATGAGAAGGAGCTTCCTGGGGAAGATCTGGGGTACAAGCATTTCATGCAGAGAAAACATCCATTTCAGGTCTTTCTGCCTCATATCTTCCCTAAAATGGAAATAGACTTGGTATGTGCCACTGTGATGGGAGTGGGTCATTGAGAAAGCAGGTGACATGAGATGAGGCTGGAGAGGTGGATGGTGCCAGTCCCTGTAGGGCTTTGTAGACCAGGGTAGAGAGTTTGAGTTTTATTCAAGGTGAGATGGGAAAGGGTTCAATGATCAACATGAACCGATTTATGTTTTTAATTCATCACTTAGGGCGCTGTGTAAGGTTGGCTTGTTGGCAGTGAAAGTGGCAGCAGGAAGATGAGTCATCCAGTAAAATGGTGAGGCTGGCTGGGCTCAGGCTGGTAATGGGGAAGACAGAAAAAAGTTAACAAACTCAGGATATGTTTCTTTGGAGGTTTAGGGTATAAACTTGTCAATGAACTGGATGAGAGAAGAACTAAGCTAAGAATGATACCTAAGGTTTTTGTCTGAGCACCTGGAATGATGCTGAAACTATTTCTCTGTTTCTTGAAATGCAGAAAACTGAAGCAGGAGCAGGCTTGGGAGAGGGGCATGGGTAGCCCAAGCAACCAAGAGTTATGATCAGCTATGTTAATTATGCGACTGGATATATGAATTTGGAGCTCCAGGGAAAGGTCATGGCTAAAGACATAAATTCAGAAATTATTTCTATCAATGTGGTATATAAAATCACATAAATTAAATAAAATTACCTAGAGAAGCATGTAGATGGAAGGAATAAAAGATGGCACAGGACGAAGCCTTCAGGAAGTCCAACATGCAGAGTTCAAACAGAATAAGTTCACCCAGCAAAAGAGATTGAGTGAGTAGGCAGAGGGGCCGGAGGAAAACCAGGAGAGTGTGGTGGTGTCACTGAAGCCAAAAGAACAAAAGTATTCTATGAAGGAGAGAATGATCCTCTGTAACAAATGCTTGTAAGATGTGGCAGAGACTCCTGCTTGTTCTCTGTACCCATTTTCTCCATTTTTCTTTTAGTAATAGAAACCACTGAGCTCTAGCTGGACACAAAGCCGCTTACATGGAGACCACATTCCCCAGTCTCTTTTGCAGCTAGATGTGGCCATGAGGCTGAGCTCGAGTCAGCGGAGTGTGAGAAAAAGAAGCTTATGCAATGTGCTATACTTGGCCTTACAGTATTGGGTGTGCATGCCCCCTTTCTCTTTTCCTGGTTTTCCATAGGCTGGAATGTGGACATGGAAGGGGCTCAGCTTCCGTCATGCACATGAGGACAGTACTCCAAGGAATATCAGAGAAACTGGTGAAAGGAACCTAGGAACCTGAATGCTCTTAAGAAGCGAGCCATCTGTCTGCTGTGGATTGCCTACTGCCATTTGGACTCCCTTGTGAAAAAAATAAAGTAAATTCGCTCTACAATCACTGTATTTGGGGTCTCTATTTTAACCTCATAGCCCACACCATAAATAATTCACATAACAAGAAAGATGACAGATACTTTGGGAGGCCAAGGGGAGCAGATCACCTGAGGTCAGGAGTTGGAGACCAGCCTGGCCAATATGGCAGAATCCCATCTCTACTAAAAATATAAAAATTAGCCAGGCATGGTGGCGCATGCCCGCAGTCCGAGCTAGTTGTGAGGCTGAGGCAGGAGAATCGCTTGAACCCAGCAGGCGGAGGTTGCAGTGAGTCAAGATCGCACCATTGCACTCTGGCCTGGGTGACAGAGCAAGACTCTGTCTCAGAAAAAAAAAAAAAAAAGAAAGAAAGAAAAAAGAAGAAAGAAAGATGACAGAGGAAACATCCTGGAGCTGATTGGTGAGTTTGACAATTTCAGAAGTATGACTGGGATAGGAGTAGACCGAAGAGCTAATCCATTCATTCACTCTTTCACTCATTCCACATATTTGTTGAGTTTTCACTCTGTGTCATGCACCGTCCTAGGCCGTGAGATATAGCAGAAAACAACAGAGATAATGCCCTTGTTCACAAGGCACATGTGTTCTAGTGGAGGAGACAAAAAGTAAACACATAAACAGATAACACATAAACAGGTCAATGTGAAGGCCAGGTAGTGACCTGTGCTAAGAAGAAAATAAAGCTGAGAGCATGGAAAGGAAGTGCTACTTTAGAAACAGTGCTCAGGGGAGGAATTTCAGAGAAGGATACTTTTGAGATAAATTGAATAAATAGAAATTAAAGGGAAAGCTATATGGAAATCCTGAGGAAGAGTACACCAGGCAGAGAGAGCAGAAATTGCAGAGTCCCCGAGACAGGAATTCACTTGCTTAAGGAATAGAAATAAATCAGATGTGCTATAGAGCACAGCACTTGAGGTGATCAAAGTGCATGAGGAAGATTAAATTGGAGAGAAAAAAAGATGCCAGATCATCAGAGTCTTTGAAAACTAGGAAAAGAGGTTTCAATTTTTTGTAGATGTGATGGGAAGCCATTGAAGTCATCATAGGGGGTTTAACCAGATTTTGCATTTTAAAATACTGATCCTGCTGCTATTTAAAGAACTGAATGTGAGGGTAAGGGTGAAATCAGTTGGTTGATTCAAGTTATCTAGGCCAGAGATGATGGTGGTTTGGGCTTCGATAACAGCTGTGAAGGTAGTGAGAAGTAGTCTGATTTGGGAGAGGATGTGTGTACGTGTGTGTGTATTGGAGATGGCTATAGAATGGCTACAGAAACGTCTTTTGAGGTGATCTACTATGTAGGGGTACAGAGAAATGGGCAGCAGCTGGGAAACTTATAGGGATTTAGGAAGTCTCTCTCTCTCTCTCTCACTCTCTGTCTCTCTCTCTCTGTCTCTGTCTCCTTTTTCCCCCTCTCTCCTTTAAAGACAGGAAATACCAGATTTAATGTGGTAATTGGGATGATCCAGTAGAAAGGGATGCGTTTGTGATGCCAGAATGACAGGTGAAATTTACAGGAAAAGTATGAAGCCAGAATTAAGTAGAGGGTTTAGTCTTTAATCCAAGCAAAGACACTTCATTCATCAAAGAAGGCAAGATGTACCGGAAAATTTATTGGTGAGAAAAGAAAGTTTCGTGTGGTGGCATCCATTGTATCAATGAAATGTGCAGCAACTGAGAGTGAAGATTTGGGCAAGAAGAGAGGTAGGAGATTTGAATAAAGAGAATCCACAGTGGCATGATTATTTCAGAGTGAGAGACATACAACAAAAGTGCATAGGATTGCTGAACAGTTTGAGCTCATTTAAACTTGGTCGTTCTGAATTTCAAGTGAGTCAAATCAGCACCAGTGTTGTGTTTTCTGGTGGCTCAGTTTGGTGACTTGTGTGTATGTGCTAAGTAGGTATTTAGTTGTGCTTAGACATGGCTGAAGTTTTACTAGGGAAATGGAGAACATGCCAACAGTGTTAGGGATGCTTGCAAAACAGCAGTGTGATGTTGGTCCCTGATATGGTTTGGCTGTGTCCCCACCCAAATCTCATCTTGAATTGCATCTTCCACAAGTCCCACATGTTGTGGGAGGGACCCAGTGGGAGGTAATTGAATCATGGGGGATGGTCTTTCCTATGCTATTCTTATGATAGTGGATAAGTCTCATGCAATCTGATGGTTTTATAAGGGGGAGTTTCTCTGTACAAGCTCTCTCTTTGCCTGCTGCCATCTATGTAAGATGTGACTTGCTCCTCCTTCCCTTCTGCCATTATTGTGAGGTCTCCCCAGCCATGTGGAACTGTAAGTCCATTAAACCTCTTTCTTTTGTAAATTGCCCGGTCTCGGGTATGTCTTTATCAGCAGCGTGAAAACGAACTCCTACAGTCCCTGAAATCTAAACTGAATAAGAAAAGAAATAAGGAAATAGGGGAACAATAATCTAGATTTTATAGGCTTGAAAGTAGTACAATTGAGGGGAAGCCCTATTAAAGATGAGAAGACAAAATTGTGAATACAGAATTAGGTATGAGACAATATTGACTTAGAATGACAAAATTAATTGTAATAAATTATGAATTTATAATGTTGATATATATCCACATAACAAATCCAGAAAATGTACATGATATTTTTATTAACTGCTTGAAATGCTTTTATTATATATTTTTCTTATATAATATACATATAAAAGATTATATAAGGTGGTCAAAGAGTGTACAACCAACCCATTATTATACTATTATATTATGTGTTGGTTGTACACCCTTTGATCCACCCCTTCATATGACAACAATTTTGTAATAATGTTTTAAATTCTGGAAATAGATAATTCAGTCCTTCCTCTAGCATGGGGAATGGAAATGGAAAAAATGTTTAACTCTAGATATCTGGGATGCAAAAATCATGTGGTTTCAATTTCACACACACATGTGCTTTTTTTTTTTTTTTTTTTTTTTTTGGAGATGGAGTTTTGCCCTTGTTGCGCAGGCTGGAGTACAATGGTGTTATCTCGGCTCACTGCAACCTCCACCTCACGGGTCCAAGTGATTCTCCTGCCTCAGCCTCTTGGTAGTTGAGATTACAGGCATCTCCTGCCATGCCCAGCTAATTTTTTTTTTCTTTTTAGTAGAGATGTGGTTTCACCATGTTGGCCAGGCTGGTCTCGACCTCCTAGCTTTTTGTAGCGTAGCTATAGGTTTCTGCTGTCCTACTGTAGGAATTTTGATCAATTCTATTTTACATGATTACCATTATAAAAGAAAAAAATCCGCAGGGTGATTTTATGTACATTACATCCTTGAGAATATTTGTTTTACAAAGGCTTCGCTGAAGCAATTGCACATGATTGGCTTCCCTACATTTTTAACCTTGTTTCTTCTCCACTACCTGTTGCTGGCAGAGGCTTGTTGCTAGCAAAGGCCACGTGGCACAAGGTCTTGTGAGCCTTAAGTCTGCCAGCCGTGCAACTTTGTATCACTATATGAGAGAAGTGGAGCCAGTGTGCAAGCAGCAGGAGGAATCCTGCAGCCATTACAACTCTGGCGATTACATGACTCTACTCACAGGTGTTGTGAACCCTATATCCCCACTAAGCCTAATATAAATGCATTCCCAACTAAACTTTCCCTTAGTGGCATCCCTACAATACCCACAGCCCCTCCAACACCACCTTCCTGCAGGGGAGGTGTGATAGGAGGGATGGCAGAGTGGGAAGGGACGTCACTCTTCATCATCACTGTTAAATATCTAAGAGCATCTATTGAAGTGTCTCAGTCTATGTCCTTTGCCCATTTTTTCTCTTTAAGTAGGATTGTCTTTCCTCTTTTGATTTTTAATCGTTACGAATTTTAAAACATTTGCTTGGTCTGTATCAAGACATGTAGAATGGTCTAAAAGTCACTCTGAGAATGTACTTGCCACAAAAAAATATCTGACCAGGTGAATACAGTTCATCCTTGAACAACACAGGTTTGAACTCTGCAGATTTTATATGCAGATTTTCTTCCACCTCTGCCACCCCTTGAGAGAGCAAGATCAACCCCTCTTCTTCCTCCTCCTCTTCAGCCTACTCAACATGAAGATGATAAGGATGAAGACCTTTATGAAGATCCGCTTCCACTTAATGAACAGTAAACAGATTTTCTTTTCCTTATGATTTTCTTCATGTATTAGTCCATTTTCACGCTGCTGATAAAGACATACCAGAGACTGGGCAATTTACAAATGAAAAAAGTTTAATTGGAATTACAGTCCCATATGTGAGGCTGGGGAAGCCTCACAATCATGGCAGAAGGCAAGGAGGAGCAAGTGCAGACAAACTCTTATTTTTTAAAACCATCAGATATCGTGAGACCCATTCAGTATCACAAGAACAGCATGGGAAAGACCTGCCCCCATGATTCAATCATCTCCCACCAGGTCCCTCCCACAACACGTGGGAATTATGGGAGCTACAAGATGAGATTTGGGTGGGGACACAGAGCCAAACCACATCACTTAATAACATTTTCTTTTCTCTGGCTTATTTTATTTTATTGCAAGAATACAGTTTATAACACATATACAAAATACATGTTCATCTACTGCTTAGGCTATTGGTAATGCTTCCAGGCAATAATAGGCTATTAGTAGTTAAGTGTTGGGGGACTCAAAAGTTATGGTGCATTTTCGGCTGTGCAGGGGGTTGGCAACCCCTAACCACTACATTCTTAAAGTGTCAACTATACTTAGCTGGAGCCCCTTCCAGGCCTTGCACTGGCCTGTGCTGGGGAGGGGCCCTAAAACTTAGGCTTTGGTGGCTTCATAATAAGTCTGGCTGGGACCAAAAGACCAGAGGTACAGCTGAATGTGAAAAGGTTACTTTCCTTGCTGAGAAATCCAGGCCCTCCACAGCTTCCCTGGGTCCCCAGTTGTGCCTCACCACCTTCCCTTTTACTTCCCCAGCCCCATATCACTTCCTCTCAGATACACATGGTGCATCATGGAGGGGAGATGATGCATAGGGATTGGCTAGAAAGCATAAATCCTCACCTTTTGGCTCACAATTGGGTCAGCAGTCTCTTTGAGATTTGGTTTCTGCTTCACTGTGGGCTGGGAGTTCCCTTTGCAGGGTGTGAGTGAGGAAAGAAATAAGAGAAATACATGAGAAAAGATAACCTTAGGAATACTTTGCAGTGTAGTCCTGCCACAATTGAAGAAGTCAGTTACAATAGCTCATGGATATTAGATTTCTCAAAAGAGGAACAGCCCCATATAGCTGTCATTGCTGGTGGTGCCAAGGCTATAACTAAAATTCTTTCAGGTCCTGCCTTACTGGAAGGCCCCCATATCCTCTTTATTTGTTTGATGAGGGTTGTCAAAAAAGCCGCCTCTTTAGAAAGGTCTGCATCACAGATCTACTTGCAACTCCCCCCACTGAAATATCCTCTTTAAGTTCCTCCAGGAGGCTGGTTAAAATTGGGCGGATCACTTAAGGTTAGGAGTTCGAGACCAGCCTGGCCAAAAACATGGTGAAATTCCATCTCTACTGAAAATACAAAAATTAGCCAGGCGTGGTGGCGTGCACCTGTAATCCCAGCTATTTGGGAGGCTGAGGTGGAAGAATTGCTTGAACCTAGGAGGCAGAGATTGCAGTGAGCTGAAATCATGCTACTGCACTCCAGCCTGGACAACAGAGTGAGACTCCATCTCACTTAAAAAAAAAAAAAAAAAGGAACTGTTTTGTCAGGAACAAACATATTAACATGGCTTAGTTTCTAAAATCAGCTTAACAGTCTACTTAGGGTACTAATGAAATGTGAGTGAAAATAGGTATGTTTTGATGGTGAAGCAAAGTCTGAGAAGATAAGAACATTTAGTAGGAGACTGGCAAGTATAACATACTTTCGTTTATTGTGAAAATAAATCTAATTTCATAAATTAACCGAAATGTCAACCTTCATCTTATAATTTTGTACTGTTAGCTGCTGGGGAAGTGAAATTTCTCATTAAACAGGAATTTGAGGGAATTTTTTTCTGTCTGGAAATTTAAACCACTCCCTTAAGATGAAGCATTGTTTAAGTAGAATACTTCTTCTTCATTATTTGCAAAAAGTAAGAGACAAACCTAGAAATCCCACTACCAAATTACCATCTCTAGAAATACTAGATAGTAGAAACTGAAAGATATGCTCAAATGTGAAGTTTCCCTCCCACCGTAATGTATTCTTCAGAACGTGGATAATTACATTCCAGCTCTTACACAGTTGCTCATAATAGGAGATCCTATCCCAATTATATTATTTAGAACCACAAAATATTTTGAGAAAGTCATGTAGTTTGAAAATGGGCTCAGTCAACGCTACTTTGGAGTGCTTACAGAATAGGTAGAAAGCCCAGAAAAATTTTTAATTGAAATATAATTTATATACCATAATATTCACCTATTTTAATTGTGCATTTCAATAAGGTTTAGAAAATGTATACTGTCATGCAACTCATCCTTACACTATGCTTTAGACCAATCCATCGTCTTAAAATGTAACTAATCCCTGCTGCCACTCCCACCCCCCAGCACCAGGGAACCACTGATTTGCTTTCTGTTACTAAACTTTGCTTTTCTAGATATGCAAATGGAGCCATACAGTGTACTCTCTTGCCTTGCTCCTTTCACTCATATGACATTTTTGAGATCTATTCATGTCTTGCATGTATTAGCAGCTCATTCATTTACTTTTATACTTACTTTTTTATTGTGGAAAATATACCTAACATGAAATTTATCATTTTAACCATTTTTAAGTATACAATTCAGTGACATTATGTACATTCACAATGATGTTCAACTACCACCACTATTCATTTCCAGAACTTTTTCTTCTTTCCAAATGGAAACTCTATACCCGTGAAACACTAGCTCTCCATTCACCCCTGCCCTGCACTCCTAGCAACCATCACTTTACTTTCTATCTCTATGAATTTGCCTATTTTTATCTCATATAAATCCTGTATTGAGATCATACAATATTTGTTCTTTCATTTCTGGCTTATTTCACTTAGCAAAATGTTGTCAACATTCATCTTTGTTGTAGTACATCTCAAAATTTCATTCTTTTTAAGGCTGAATAACACTCCATTGTATGGATACTGGATTACCTTTTACTGATCCATTCATCTAATGATGGAAATTTGGGTTGTGTTCATCTTTTGGTTGTTGTAAATAATGCTACTGTGAGCATTGGTGTACATATTTGAGTCCAGGTTTTTCAATTCTTTTGGGTGTATTTCTAGGAATAGAATTGCTGGGTCATATGGAAATTCTATGCATAACCTTTTGAGAAACCACTACCCAGTTCTTTCTTTTTTTATTGGAGCAATTAGAGTGGCTATGTAAAGAGATCTCACCATGGTTTAAATTTGCATGTCTTTGATATCCAATGATGTTAAACTTTTTTTTATATGTTTGGTTTAACTCTTATATATTTTCAATTGTGAAGTATCCCTCTAAATCTTGTGCCATTTTAAAATTGAGTTGCTAGCCTTTTTATTAAGTTGTAAGAGTTTTTTTATATTCCTTTTCAAATATATGTTTTACAAATACATTTTTCCTAGTCTATGGCTTGTCTTTTTATTTTCTTTAAAATTAAATGCATATATTTTAAAAATTTGATGCTGGTCCAGTTTATGACATTTTTCTTTTGCATTTCATGCCTTTTATGTCCTGTCTAAAATTTTTGGCTTACTTCAGAGTCATAAAGATTTTTGTTTGTTTTCTTTCTAAGTTTTATAGCTTTAACCTGGTTGTATATGCCCATCATCCATTTGGGTTAGTTTGTGAATATGGCATAAAAAAGGAGTATTCATTTTCCCTCGAAATATGTTCACTTATTCTCATTCCCCTTATTGAGGGAAAAGAAAACAAAAAAACTATCCTTTCCCCCATTGAATTACATTGACAAATTGATCATATATGTGTGGGTTTTCTGGACTCTCAATTTCATTGATCTATGTGTATATCCCTATATAAATACTATGTAGTATTGATTGCTAATTTTTATAATATGTCTTAAAAATAAGTATTGTATGTTTTCCAACAATTTGCTTCCTTCTAAAAATTGTTTTGACTACTTTAGGCCCTTTGCATTTTATACAAATTTTAGAATCAGCTTGCCAATTTCCATGTACAAGAAAATATCTGCTGGTATTCTGATAGGAATTGCATTGAATCTATAGATCAATTTGAGGAGAATTGCCATCTTAACAATATTGAGCCTTTGTCTATGAACATGGTATATCTCCATTCATTTAGGTCATCCTTAATTTTTCTTAGTAATGTTTTGTGTTTTCAGTACATAGGCTTCAAAATATTTCCTTAAATTTATTTCTAAGTATTTTAAATGTGATTATAAATGGCATTTTTAAAACTTTAAGTTTTAGATTGTTATTAGAGAATGGACCACTTAAATTCACTTAGGAGTTCTAGCAGTGTTTTGTAAATTCTCTATGATATGCTAATACATGATCATGGTTTTTTGTAAATTAAGTTTTACTTTTTCTTGCCCAATCTGTATACCATGTGTTTCATTTAATAGTCTTATTTCACTGACTAGAATCTTCAGTATAATGTTGAACAGAAGTGGTAAGGGTGAATATCCTTGTTTTGTTCTTGACCCTTGGTAGAAAGTATTCAGTCTTTCACCATTAAGTGTGATGGTAACTGTAGTTTCTTTGTTCATTACCTTTGGAGATGGAGAAAGTACCTACTATAGTTTGGTTTGTTTGACTCCTTCAAATCTCATGTTGAAATTTGATCCCTAATGTTGAAGTTGGGGCCTAACGGGACGTGTTTGGATCATGCGGGCAGATCCTTCATCAGTGGCTTGGTGCCATAATCACAGTAATGGCTGAATTCTTGCTCTGTTAGTTCCCATGAAAGCTGATTGTTAAAAAGAGCCTAGCACCTTCACCTTTTCTTTCTCTTGCTTCCTCTCTCATCATGTAATTTCTGCACATGCTGGCCTCCCTTTCCCTTCCATCATGAGTGGAAGCAGCCTGAAGCCTTCACCAGAAGCAGATGCTGGTTCCAGGCTTCTTGTACAGCCTACAGAACTGTGAGCCAAGTAAACCTCTTTTCTGTATAAATTACCCAGCCTCAGGTATTTCTTTATAACAACACAGACAGACTAAGATAGTTCCCATCTATTCTTACTTTCTTGAAAGTTTTTTAAAAATCATAAATTGGCATCGGAATTTGTTAAATGTCTTCTATCTGTTTATTAAGATTTTTCCTAATTATTCTATTAACATGGTATAGTGCATTAAATGATTTTTGAATGTTAACCCTACCTTGCATTTCTGTGATAAACCCTAGTTATTCATGATCTATTATTCCTTTTGTATGTTGCAGGTTTCAATTTATTCATATTTTGTTAAGTACTTTTGCACCTATATTTATTAAGTATATTGCTCTGTGGGTTTTTTTTTTTTCTCTGTGGTATATTTTTTCATCTTTATATTGAGGGAAATATTAGCCTCATGAAATGAGCTGAGAAGTTTTCTTCATTCTCTATTTTTTGGAAGACCTTTTTTTGTAGGATTGGTATTATTTATTTCTGAGGTGTTTGATTTAACAGTTAATTCATCTGTGCCACAACTTTTCTTTGTGGAAAAATTTTTAATTGGTAATTTCATTCCTTTACTACATATAGAGATTTTTTCAGGTTTTCTATTTCTTCTTGAGTCAGTTCTGGTAATTTGTGCCTTTCTAAGAATTTTTATATTACCTCTAAGTTGTCAAAAATATTGATATAAAGTTGTTCATAGTATTTCCTTAGTATCATTTAAATTTTTGTGGGATATATGGTAATGTCCCTTTTTTTATTACTGATACTGGTAATTTGTATCTGTCCTATATTTTTTTGATCAGGCTAGCCAAAGTTTAATGATTTTTGTTCATTTTTTTCTAAGAAGTGACATTTAGTTTCATTTATTTTTCAATATTTTAAAATTTTATTCATTTCTATTTATTGGTTTCCACATTGATCTTTTAAAAATGTTCTTCCACTTACATTGTGTTTTATTGATCTTCTCTTCCAGTTTTTTAAGGTAAGAACTTCTATTGTTTTTAGACCTTTCTTCTATTATAATATACTCATATAAAGTTATAAATTTTCCTTTCAGCACTCTTTTAGCTACATTTAACAATTTTCATATGTTGTACTTTTATTTTCATCCAGTTTCAGAAAATTTAAAAAATTTGTTTTGATTTCTGACACGAGTTACTTAAAAGTGTGTTAAATTCTACATATTTGGGGATTTCTCAGATATATTTCTGTTGTTAATGTCTAATTTAATTCCATTGTGTGCAGGTAATATATTTTTTATAATTTTAATCCTTTTAAATTTATTGAAATTAATGTGATGGCCCTCCATATAGTCTACCCTGGTGATTACTCAATGTGCACTTAAAAGTAATAAATATTCTGCTGCTTGGAAGTGGAATGTTATATATATATGCCAATGAGGTCAAATTGGTTGGTATTATTGTTCATGTTTTCTATATCACTACTGATTTTCTATTTTTAATATCAATTACTGAGAAAGAAATAAATATACAATGTATCATAATTTTTGCATTAAACATATATTTTCAAAATTTTAAAAATATTTTTAACAGAGATTCAAGTTACCATCTGATGCAAATTCCTTTCAGCCTAAAGAGATTTCATTAGTATTTCCTGTAGTACAGTTCTAGCAATGAATTGTGTCAGTTTTGGTTTATCTGAAAATACCTTTATTTTCTCTTCACATTTGAAGAGTTTGGTGGCTATAGAATTCTTGGCTGACCTTATTTTCTCCTTCAGCAATTTGAATATATCATTCTATTGCTGTCTGGCCTCCATTATTTCTGATGCAAAGTCAGCCATTTCTTGTATTGTTACACTGTTTATGCAATCTGTCATTTTTCTCTTGCCACTTTCAAAATTTTCTCCTTGTCTTGCAGTTTGACTATGATATTTTTGAGTGTGGTTTTGTTTGTACTTAGCCAACTTGGTGTTTTTTGAGCATCTTGATACGTAAGTTAAAGTTTGAATCCACTGTTTCTTCAAATTTTTTTCCACTCTTTTTTTTCTTTCCTTTCTTTTGGACCCCATTTATACACGTGCTGAAATACTTGATGTTGTCTCACATGTGTCTGAGATGCTATTCATTTTTCTCCCATCCCTTTTCTATTTGGATTTTTTGTTTGTTTGGTTGGTTGGTTTGTTGGTTGGTTGTTTTTGGACTGACTGGATAATCTATTAATCTATATTCAAATTCACTGATTCTTTCTTCTGACATCTCAAATCTGAAGGTAAATTTATCTAGTGATTTTTAAATTTCAATTATTTTACTTTTTCAGCTCCAGAATTTCCATATGGCCTCTTTGATAGCTTTTATTTTTCTGTTGAGATTTCTTATTTTGACTCCTTGTTAGTGTATTTTCTGTTAATTCTTTGAACATATTATGTTGAAGTCTCTTTATACTAAAATCTAACATCTGGACCTACTTGGAGTCAGTTTCCATTGACTCTGTGTGTGTGTGTGTTTTAAACCTGTATATTTGTTCTGTTTCTCTGAACAGCTAGTAATTTTTAAAGTGAAAACTGGACATGGTAGATAATATACTGATGCAACTCTATATTTATTTTATTTTTTTTCTAAGGGTTGTTTTTTGTTTGTTATAGTAACTTACCTCTATTCAAGCTGAGAAATATCTACACTGTGACACACAACTTCTGATGTCTTTGCTCAGATTTATGTTTGCTTTTTTTAGCCTCATTCCATAAGTCTTCCTGTGCCTGCATAGCTTAGCAGTTGGCTAATTATTTGGCATAGTTTATACTTAGACATTTTGGGCCCATAAAGCTTCTATCCTTTGTTACTCAAGCTCTATGTAAGTTGAAGAGTGCTTTCAAAGGCACAGCCAATTACAAAGTCCCCTTTGGATCTCACTTTTAATGAGCCCTCTGGGTTCTCCTCCATATTTGTGTAGTTTAGCAATCATCCAGAGATTTGTGGAGAGTTTTATTTCAGCCCTTCTATGGCTCTCACTTCCAATATCTCACATTTAAATTTCTAGCTGGTTGCCATCTTCCTTGAATTGAAATAGTTGATACTGTCTGATAAAGCTACAAGTTTTGTGCTCCTACCCCAAACTGAATCTGTCATCTCCAGCTGGAAAAGACAAGTTTTCACCACCTGTTAACAACAACTCAACTACTACTGGATAATGGTCTTTACCACTTGAGCTGTGGAAGAGAAAGGATGAGAACGCTTTCAAGTAAGAAGCCCACAATCTTGCTGGTCTTACTTCATGCAGTAGCAGTTTTTCATGAGCAGATTTTCCTTAATTTGTTGTCTGCCTTTGGTCATCTTCTAGTACCTTGTGATGGTTGCTTTTAATGGTTTTGTCCAGTTTTTGTTGTTGTTGTTGTTGTTGTTGTTGTTTTTCACTAGTTTTCTGCTTGGAGAAAGGAAAGAAATTTAACACAGACCTTGTCATCCTACCTACGAGCTAACAAGTATAACTACATAATTGTAGCTCTCAAACATTTTTAAAGAGCAATACTAAAAGTGATTAGGTTGTGAAGATCTTACAAACATGTAACCTACAAGATGAACAACAACAGCAGCAAAAGTCTATCCTAATGTTTTGCAAATAGTGCCATTGGTTGTCTACAGGGAAGCCTTTCTCTCTACTTCTTACTTTCTAACAGAATCAGAATGTATTTGCATATTGTAAATATATGTTGCATATGTTTCTTCCCAGTTTTAAGGGA
The DNA here is from genome assembly GCF_049350105.2 of Macaca mulatta. Lineage (NCBI taxonomy): Eukaryota > Metazoa > Chordata > Mammalia > Primates > Cercopithecidae > Macaca > Macaca mulatta. The sequence goes on along the minus strand of NC_133409.1, from coordinate 67,220,732 downwards.
TGCCTATTAATTAATCTTAATCAACCATGATTAATATCCATTTAGAATTATCATTATAAGTATGGTTTTATGATACAACCCTGGCCAATGAAATAAGAGGAGAAATCTGCCAGGTGGCTTCTGGAAAGGTTTTTTTTTTTTTTCATATAAAAGGACATAAGACAGAAATGCACTCACTGTCCTACTTTCAAAAGATTTTTGATGAAGATACAATACTTGGAGCTGCTCCAAGAGGACAAAGCCAAAGACTGGCTTGGTGATATGATAGGGTTACTAACCATCCCAGTTTGCCTGAGACTGTACCAGTTTTAGCATTGAAAGTCCTCTGTCCCAGGAAATTTTTCGGCCCTGGAGTAGCCAGAACAGTTGGTCCCGCTACGTTGCTCTGCTCTGAATTGACCAACCAACACTGGTGTGACCCTACTATCAGACTTCTTAAAATATGAATGATTAATTTGCTGTTCTTTAAGCTATCTCTATCTCTATAGTCTATGATGTACAGCCAAAAGTGTCCTATTATAGTACCCAAATATAAACAACTTTAACCAATTCATCCTTGTATACCCATTCACAGCAAGTTAAAAGAAGTCTGCCCTAGGAACTTTTCTTTTCCTTTTTTAGAGGGAATGGAGAAGAAGACGGTAAGTAAGAAAAAGTAGGGAGACAGGCAGGTTGGGAGACAGGCAGGGAAGAAGATGGGCAGGGAAGAAGATGGGCAGGGAAGAAGACAGATGGGAGAGGGAGCGGGGAAGAAGGCAGTGAGAGGAAAGAAAACAGGGAGATAGAACAGAGGGAGGGAGCTAAGGAGAGGGAGCAGGGAAGGAGACCTGGAGAGGGAGCAGGGAAGGACTGCAGGAAAGGGGTCCTGCCCTAGGAACTTTTGATGCATACTAGAAATGTACGTCATAATTTCAGTGGTAGCCAATGTCAGTTATCCATTGAGAGAAAATAAACTGTGTGAAATCAAAGACCATATCCATCTTGTAAGGAGCTGTATTCCCCATCATCCCCACTCCTCAGCCCATGGCAGGTGACCAATAAATATTAGTGAATGAATATTACTCATTACTTTTGCTGAAAATTCTCAAGCAAATAGGAAAGTGGCCCCTGGTGCCAGTAGAGTGAATTAAACAGTGAAGTAAACTTTAAACTATTGATTTGTGGACAAATCTGGTAAATCTGATATATCACAAATCAGAATGGGTCAGAGGATATGAAATCTTGTTGGGGAAGAGTGAATCGGGAGAGTAACACAGGGAAAGCTGGCCTAGGGTCTTGGAGTTTGGGGGTGAGGAAAGAGGATATGGCTCATGAAAAACTCTAGATATTGATAGAACAGTGTACATTTAAATAAAGTTAAAGTTTGTGGGTAACTACAAGTCAGAGAATGTATAATTTTAATTAACTATGGAATATTGCAACATGATCAGGAAGGGTAGACCTCAGTTTTAACCGAATGATGCAGATGGTGAATAGAGCTGCAGCAGGGGCAGCCACAGGTCCACGGGAAAAGGGCAAAGTGATCTCACAATGAAGACTGGGAGTGGATAGCCAGTCCAGATGGCTGGCTGGAGACCCTGGCAATGACTTGAGGGTGCAGCCAGCAGGAGCCAAGGTGAGGCTGAGTCAGCCAGGGGAGTGGTGCTGGGAGCAGGGCTGAGCCAAAGGGACAGATCATGAATTCAACAGCTACAGACCTCAGCTTCAGGGATCATCTGGGTGCCCAGCAAACTAGTGGACAGGGAACTGCCCCAGAGGCAATGACTAGAAGACACCATGCTTAAGACCCTGAGAGCCCTTTCTCTGCTCATATCCTTGCTTTATCTTACGGAGAAAGGCAAGGGAGGGGAAGTCTACCTGAGAGGCAGAACTGTTTGATTTAATAGAGTCAACATAAAATACCAAACTAAGCTTGAAAACAGATTGGACATTTCACTATTTTTTTACTGCTAGCCAGTGACTGGAAGCTTATGAGGAAGACTGTAATAGATATAGGCTAAGTAAAGAAGTCTTATTTTTTCCAAACATGAGTTGTTGTTAAGTTTTTTGACCCTCCTCTCCCATATACATATTCCATGTGGACTGTAAGGGAAAAAGAAGGAGTGTGGCTTTCCAGGAAAGCCGGACCTGGAGAGCAGAGGCACTGGAGCAAGAATGAAATCAACAGACTTCCTGGATTACTCAGAATGAATGTCTCTGAGGCCACAGCAGAGGGAGTTTTGATCCCAGAAAACATTGGAGCAAATCTGAATCTGCTGTGGTGATTCAATCCAGGGCTGTTCATCTGTGTTATTCTGCTTCCCTCTGCTCCTAACCTCTTCTCTTTACTATTCTTCGTCGTGAACAATTGGCTCTGTGTACATTTTCAATGAGTGTAGCCCACTGGTTGGGTAGGGAGTCAAGGGTTAGATTTCCAGCTTCCCCTTCACCCTTGGGTCTCATTTCCTGCTCTGCTTGGAAATCCCAGAGTTCCAATGATAACTTGATTTGTACTAAGGCATCTGATGTTAATGGTAATTTCCTCTCCGAGGTATTTATATGTAAACTTGAAAAAGGTCATCAAAATCTAGAGTCATGAATTTGTAAGGTGACAGTTTACATAGTGGCTCTAATGTGTCCTATATACAAGAATAACCTGGGAAATACGTTTGAAGACAGTGGAAGATAGTGATTGATAAGACACCAAGGAGAAGAACTTCAAAAGGACTGGAGACCTAGTGAGGTCACTGATGGCCTGGGAAACATTTATAATAAGAGTGGTAGACCAGACTTCTAGACCATAAACAACTCCAATGTCCTGGTCTTAGGGTCTAAACTATAGCATTTCTCAGTGTGGTCTATGCACAAACTGCATTAGAATCACCAGGGGCACCTATTTAAACTGAAAATTCCTGGCTGGGCACAGTGGCTCATGCCTTAATTCCAGCACTCTGGGAGGCTGAGGTGGGTGGATAGCTTGAGCCCAGGAGTTCAAGACCAGCCTGACCAACATGGTGAAATCCTTCTCTACTAAAAATACAAAAATTAGCCAGGCGTGGTAGTGGGCACCTGTAATCCCAGCTACTTAGGAAGCTGAGGCAGGAGAATCACTTGAACCAGGAGGTGGAGGTTGCAATGAACCAAGATTGCACCATTGCCCTCCAGCCTGGGCGACAGAGTGAGACTCTCAAAAAAATAAGTAAAAGTAAATAAAATAAAATAAACTGAAAATTCCTGAGATCCACTCTTTCTCTCTCTTTTTTAAAAAAATTCTTTTTCTTTCTTTTTTTATTCTTTCTCTTTCATGAATACATATAACATAAAATGTGTCATTTTAACCACTTTTGAGTATTCAATTCAGTAATATTACATACATTCACAATGTTGTGCAACCATCTCTACTATACATTTCCAAGAGATTTTCATCATCCCAAAAGGAAACTGTACCCATTAAACTAAAACTCCCCATTTCCCCTTCCCTTACCCACCCATAACCTCTATTCTACTTTCTGTCCCTATGAATTTGCTGAGGCCTGCTCTTGACCTTCCTGGATTGTTCTCTCAGAGTTATCACGGCAGAACTGACAACAGAGAGCAGGAGAGAAGAGAAAAGACAGAGTGATTCGAAATTGCAGGTCCTTCCTCCTCTTGTTCATTATAAGCAAATGCTCATAATGTTTTCTGGGATTTCTCAGGATTTTCCCTGAAGCTGGCATTTTCCTTCAGCTTCCTATGAAACCTCAAAAGGCAAAAGCTCTGATGAAGTTGTGTTTGTATTGTCCTCAGCCAAGCACACGCGTTGGACCCAGCAGACACTGAAAACATCATGAACAGCTATTGAATGATGCCCATCTTACTTCAAAAGTAAAATTTTAGCTTAGCTTTTCTTTTTTTTTTTTTCCTCCTTTTCCAAAAGCAGGTCTTCTTGTCCCTTCACAGGGATTTTCCAGGTGAGAAAGAGAACAGAGAAGTAAACAGGCAACCAAGATCACAGACTGATATGGTTTGGATTTGTGTCCCCACCCAAATCTCATGTCAAATTTTAATCTCTAGTATTGGAGGAGGGGCCTGGTGGGAGGTGACTGGATCATGGGGGTGGATTTCCCCCCTTGCTGTTCTTGAGATAGTGAGTGAGTCCTCATGAGATCTGGTTGTTTAAAAGTGTATAGCACCTCCTGCTTTGTTCTTCTTCCTCCTCCTCTGGCCATGTAAGATGAGCCTGCTTCCCTTTCCATCATCACTGAAAGTTTCCTAAGGCCTCCCCAGCCATCCTTCCTGTACAGCCTGTGGAACCATAAGCCAATTAAACCACTTTTCTTTATAAATTAAATTACCCAATCTCAGGTAATTTTTTTATAGCTGTGAGACTACACACAGCCTATTAGCAAAAAAAAAGGAGAAGACTCTGATGTCCGAACTAGCTGTTCTCATCTTTCCCTTTTAATTAACTCTTGTTTCTGTATCATCAGAACAATATATAAAGATTGTCGGCTGGGCGTGGTGGCTCACGCCTGTAATCCCAGCACTTTGGGAGGCTGAGGCAGGCAGATCATCTGAGGTCAGGAGTTTGAGACCAACCTGACCAACATGGTGAAACCCCGTCTCTACTAAAATACAAAAAAAAAAAAAGCCAAGTGTAGTGGCGGGCACCTGTAATCTCAGTTACTTGGGAGGCTGAGGTGGGAGAATCGCTTGAACCCAGGAGGCGGAGGTTGCAGTGAGCTGAGATCATGCCATTGCACTCCAGCCTGGGCAACAAGAGCAAAACTCAGTCTCAAAAAAAAAAAAAAAAAAAAAAAAAAAGATTGTGGAGAAATCTTTCTTGGCACTTTTTTATAAAAATACACTCCTATTAAAATTTAATGATGTTCTGTTAGTACAAAGTTGTTTGAACCAGCTTGGTTTCCATTTTTTTTTTTGTTTTCTTAGGGCTACATATATGTTAATATCACAATTTACTTGACTAAAGTGCATTCTCTCAAATATATGAGAGATTATTTTAAGTAAGAATGTGACAATATCCAGATGACTTGTACCCCATTGATTCACTTACTTGTCCTATCAACATTCACTCAACAAACGCTCATGGATCCCTCTCAAGTCAGTGCTAAGGATGTAAGGACAAATAACCCTGGTTCCATTTCTCAAGTTGCCTGAAGACTTTGTATACTGGCTTGTTTTTCATTTGAAATCTTGCCGTGCTTTGTATTTAAGAATGACAAAGGAGGCTGGGCATGGTGGTTCACGCCTATAATCCCAGCACTTGGGGAGGCTAAGGCAGGCGGATCACGAGGTCAGATCGGGACCGTCCTGGTCAACATGGTGAAACCCCTTCTCTACTAAAACACAAAAAATAAACTGGGCCTGGTGGCGCACACCTGTAGTCCCAGCTACTTAGGAGGCTGAGGCAGGGGAATCGCTTGAACCTGGGAGGTGGAGGGTGCAGTGAGCTGAGATGGTGCCACTGCACTCCAGCCTGGCAACAGAGCAAGACTCCGTCTCAAAAAAAAAAAAAAAAAAAAAGAGTGACAAAGGACCAATTAAGTAACTTAGTATTCTATGATCCTTTCCACAAGGAAGCTTAAAAATTTAAATTCTGTTTAGGGTATTTATATTCCTCTCCTCTTCTCTAAGCCACACATTCCCCTGATTATTATATTTTCAACATGATGTGGTAACACAAAATACATCTCAGTCAAAAGTAAAAGTTCTGCAATCATTCATTCATCAAGTACTTGTTTACTATTTTGGGTCAGGCACTGTTCCAGCATTGTGGAAATAGAGTAGTGAAGAAGGCAGGAAAGGTCTCTGCCATTCAGGAGTTTCTATGCACTGAGAGGAGGATGACACCACTAGCTGCTTGTCCAGTAACTCCTGCTGCCTTATTCTTAGCTATTAGAGTCCTAATGTAGCACAGGGTCATAATGTGTGCCACTGAAAATATCTGCTTAATCCTCCTCTGACTTGAGGATAGCAAACTGACCCATTCTGGCATAAGCCTAAGTCATCAGATAGGACTTCTTTAAATGATTTCAAAGTCATGCTCCTTTGCCTTTTGCTCCTCACTCTTCATCCTTCTTGCCTAGAAACATGGAAGTGATGCCTGGAAGTGGAGCAACCGTCTTCTCTTGTGAATATGAAAACCACACTCATATAGAGAGGGAGCAGGGAGCTGGAAGAAACCTGGTTTCTTGGTGCCGCCAGGGGAGCAATCCACCACTTATTTAGAGATATGTAAGCACCTCCTTGGTGATAGGGTTTCTGTCCTATGAGGTCAGAAACCCTACCACCAGTTTGGGTGAGTCTAACTGATTGTTGCAGGTTGAGGTTCCTAGAGGCAGACTCTGAAGCAGTGATTTGCATGCGGAAAGTGTATTAGAGAGTGTCCTTGGGACAGCACCTGTGGATCATGCAGAGGGAAAAATTCCAAGCCTGGGATGGCCCTTCAGGCTTGTCTCAAGGTGGACAAATGGGGCTGGGCCTTTATACATGTGCAATGCCCAGTCATTGAACGTAGGTGCGCAAGGAAAGGGGTATGACTTTAGATGAGACAACTCTTTCCAGATGAGTCACTTCCTAAAAAGGGCTGACAATGGGATGCTGTCTGTGGACAGCACTTTCAGAAACATGGGAAATGAGTTCTTCATTCCTGAAAGAGAATCAAGGAAGCATATTATAGCACCCACAGCTGTCCATCATATATGCCCCTCGAATACACTTATAAATGCAAGTTTCACAAGCAGCCCTCTTGGATTCCATCAAGTCTGTTTTCCTGGGAGAAATTTGTAAGCAAAAGGTTAACAGGGTAAACTACGGTCCCAAAAATATTTAATAGAAAGGAAGAGCTGCATCTGGTCTTGGAGTTGCCACTGAAGCTCATTAAATTCTTATTCTGTTATCCATTTAACATTCCCCTCACCTTCAGCTGGCATGTTTGCTGGTCTCAGTGACTTACCTGGTAGTGTGACTCAGATCTGCACCACTGAGGGGTCTGAGCTGCTGGTCACCATGCCTTACTCAGGCCACCACTGCAGCAATCACCCATTAAGCCTCAAAACCAGGTGAGGGACTACTGAGAGATGCTTAAGTGGATCACCAAGTACCAAACACCTTCTTTCCTGCCCTCATTATATAAGAGCAGCCAACCTTCTCCTAATGATCAGGGTCCATTTTCTGTAACAAGACAGTCACTCCTTTTCTTTCCTGCTGGTCCTTTGGCGCATGAAGCCTTAGGTGCCTAGACGACAGCCATAGCTTATGTATCAATGGGACTAATGATGTGTTCCTTGGTAGAAGCATTTCTGTTTGTGAATTAGAATCTTCAAGCCCACAGAGCACAGAATTGCAGAGACAAGAAGCACAGATTCCCCGACTGAGGCTGATGCTAAGCTAATGTGATCATTGAGAGAGTGTTTAGGGAAGTCCCTTCTGTGAAAATGACAATTACACTGAGAGCTAAAGGATGAGAATGATGCAGTCAGAAGAGCTGGATAAAGACTTTCTTAGACAGCAACAAAAAGAAACTGCAAGCAAAAAATCTAAAATCAGAACAAATTTAGTTTATTACAAATCAGTGCATCTGTACCATAGAGAATGTGGGGAAATGGGTAGAAAGTGGACTCAGAGAGGTAGGCAGAGGCCAGATTACGTGTGATCTTTGAGGTGATAGTGAGGACTTCACGTGTCTTCTAAATATGAGGCAAAATCATCAAAAAGTTGTAAGTGGGCCCAGCGCAGTGGCTCATACCTATAATCTCAGCACTTTGGGAGGTCGAGGCAGATAGATTGCTTATGTTCAGGAGTCCGAGACCAGCCTGGGCAACATGGCAAAATCCCATCCCTACAAAAAAAAAAGTACAGAAATTAGCCGGACATGGTAGTGCATGCCTGTAGTTCCAGCTACTTGGGAGGCTGAGGTGGGAGGATCATCTGAGCCCAGGAGGCCGAGGCTGCAGTGAGCCATGATTGTACCACTGCACTTCAGCCTGGGTGACATGAGATGCTGTCTCAAAAAAAAAAAAAAGTTATATGCAAAAGAATGTCACCTTCTGGATTACAGTTTTAAAGGACTAACCTGGGAAAAGTTGGGGCACATAGCTGACAAGAAGCTACTGGCTTTTAATTTTCCTAAATCCCTCATAAAAGCCCACAGCAATTAGGATAACAAGCACATAAAACCTGGACAACATCTATAACAAAACTAAATGAAAAAGTAACCTCATTAACTTCAAAATACAGGTGAGTTCTATCCTGACAGCTTTAAAATATGCATAAAATCAGCATTTATGAAGGAGAAAGCAGACGGAAACAATGGGACAACGGATCACTGGTGAAACTTCAGAATAAGCATAGGGCTCACCTGCAGCTCCGTAGGTCAATCTGAGAATGGTAGCTAACACTGGTAAGGGTTTTCACCCTGCAGTAGCAAGCCAGTGATAAGGCCTTAAGTTGCTAAAGTGGTCAGGACCTATGAACCCTCAAAACTGACTAGCAAAAGCTCCCTTCCAGGACAGCACCCCACACAGAGGTGAAATTCTTGGAAATCAAATCAAAATTGAGCAGGAGAGGGTCAACAGAGACCAAGGGAAAAAGAAAGTCTGGCTAAAAATAGGAAGAGGGAGCAAAGCCAAGAAATTTCAAAATATAAACCATTGTACAGTTGTTCCTTCGTATCCATGTGGGATTGGTTTCAGAACCTTTTGAGAATGCCAAAATCTGCAGATGCTCAAGTCTGATGTAAAATAGCATAGTATTTGCACACAACTTATGTACATCCTCCCATATACTTTAAGTCATCTCTAGATTACTTATAATACCTAACAAAATGTAAATGCTTTGTAAATAGTTGTTATACCATATTGTTTGGAGAATAATGACAAGACAAAAACTGAACATGTCAACACAGATGCAATTTTAAAAAATATTTGCAAAAAGATATTTTCAGTTCTTGATTGGTTGAGTCCATGGATGTGAAGTCCATGAATACAGAGGGCCAACTGTATTTTCAAACATATTACAAAACGACAGAAGAGGAAGATCTAGGATCCATGAAGTTGGAAACATTAATCTAAAATTCAAAAAATTAATTTCACATAAAAATGAGCAACATAAAGGAATTAAGGTCATATTAAGGGGAAAAGAAAAAATGCAAAATAGTATTCCTAAAAACAATGAAAGTATGCCAAAGAGGTGTGTGCACAGATAGATGAAAAATATAAACTGATATTTTACAACACTATAAAACACATTTTAAAAATGATGCAATATCTAAAAGGACAGAATAGAGCAGAAGAAAATTCAGGAATGAGAAGACAGAACTCAGAAAACAATTAAAACTTTAAAAAATTTGTTTCTGAAATAACATCTAAGCCAGAAAGAAGATAATGAATAAATAGAATAGAAAATGCTTTCAGAAAAATTAAAATTAAGAAGAGTAAAACTTTAATATAAAAATGATGAAAGAATAAAGAGGTAGAAAGAGTTATAAAGAAAGCCGCAAATACAGAAGGCAGGCAAGAAAGATCCAACATTCATGTAATAGGAAGCTCTGAAGAAGAAAACCAAATTTAGGGAACAGATCAAACAATAAGAACTATGAAAAATAAAGGAAACATTTTCTTATTCTAATAAAAACATTAATACTACATATTGAAAAGGTACAGTGCAATACTCAGAAAAACCAACCCAGAGTGACCAATATTGAAATAGATTCTAATTAAATAATTGGACTTAAAAAATTCCTTGAGCATTTAGAAAAAGGCCAGGTCACCTACATGAGGGAAATAAAATAGATTGCCCTATAAAAGTTTGACAGCAATGCTTTAGGCTAGAAGAAAAATGGAATATAACATTTAAGATGCTCCAAAAAAGGAAATGTGGAACCAAGAATTTTATATCTAGCCAAAATGGCTGCCAAGTGTTAAAGACCACAGACAAACTATGATCAAAATTTAAAAATTCAGAAAATACTGTTCTCATCAGTTCTTCCTTGAGAAACTGGAGAATCATAGAAAAAAATAATAAACATAAAGACTAGTGGTAAGCTCTAAATATATAATTATATGGAGAATTAATAGACTGAGAATTGGAAGGAAGAGAAAAAAGTAAGTTAATGTAATTTCTGATAATACAGAAATAGAATTACTAAAACAAATGGAAAGAATTCTCAGAAAAATAAAAGTATTTTCACAATCATGTTGCTGAAAACACTGGCATTGTTAATCTTAGATTGTTTTATGTGTAATTTAGAATAAGCCAAATGAGTAATTATGTGAAATTCTCATTTATCATCCCCATTCTTGACAATCAGGATTTGTGGTATGGGTGAACGGAGGAACAAGTTTCATATTGAAAAAATTAAGTAGAACATCCTGTAATTTTAAATTTAGAAGCCCTGGTACCTTTTAGTGAGAAACACTATATCTAAATCAACATTGCTACTGTTGGTCATTCTTTCCAGGTTTTTTCAGTGTTTAAAAGTAGAATATATGCCTTTTCCTGATTACGCGATGTAAACCTCCTGGATCTTAAATGTCACTCTGGGAAGAATAAAGACTTGTATAGTCCTGAATGGACTGAGTTTGAAAATATGGAGAAAATCTGAAGTGACTAAAGAAATCTGGAATTCAATTTTCTGAATCATCAGTGGAATGAGAGTTAGAGACAAAACTCATTCGGTTATAGAAAAATAACTATATTTTCTCACACCAGCATTTATGATTGTGAGATTTGTTTCTATGATATTTCTGTTACTACAGTGAAAAATAAGACAGATTCACCAACTGAGGGTGGGGAGGGATAGGGTGCATGGGCTGTTTAAGCAGAGAAGGAAGATTTAAAATATTATCACAGAGGAGAATAATAAACTTCCTAGAAAACAGGAGTACACAGCAGTATTGAGTGCCTTTCGAAGTTTGTGGCTATGAATAAAATGTCAATTGGCAAGCTGGTTGAAAGGACAGATTCAACATTTGGCAAGTAGAAGGTTGATCTAGTCAGGGTTAACCAGTGAAGTACTATGTTGCAGGAAGGCGAGACAGGCAAAATTGATGAGAGTAAACAATTTTGATATGTCATATTTTAGCATGTTAGAATAATATGAAAAATGTAATGTTTCAAAACAAATATAAGCACTGGGTGCAAAATTTCCTCAATGACTGAGCATGGTAGCTCACGCCTGTAATCTTAGCACTTTGGGAGGCCAAGGTGGGTGGATCACCTGAGGTCAGGAGTTTGAGACCAGCCTGGCCAACATAGTGAAACCCTGTCTCTACTGAAAATACAAAAAATAGCCAGGCGTGATGGCAGGCACCTGTAATCCCAGCTACTTGAGGAGGCTGAGGCAAGAGAATCGCTTGAACCTGGGACGCCGAGGTTGCAGTGAGCAGAGATTGTGTCACTACACTCCAAACTGGTGACAGAGCGAGACTCCATCTCAAAAAAAATTGTCTTCAAAGATGTTATTTTTTAAAAATAGCCACTGCATACATTGCAGAAGTATGAGCAAAAATGGAAAATAATTTTGTTACCTCTATTTTGTAATTTAAAAACTTATGTTTAATTTTATGCATGAATTTTCATTGTGAGTCAGAGAAATTGCTTTGAAGTTAGTTAATGTGTATTGGGCTTAAAAATTCAATGTTTCATCTTAATGAATGTAATTTATTAGTAGGGAACCATGTGACTAAAATAAACTTATTTATTTCTCACATAAGAAAAATAAACAAGGCCCGCCACAGTGGCACACGCCTGTAATCCTAGCATGTTGGGAGGCTGCAGGCAGCAGATCATTTGAGGTCAGGAGTTCAAGACCAGCCTGACCAACATAGCAAAACCTCATCTCTAGTAAAATACAAAAATTAGACAGCATGGTGGCGCATGCCTGTAATCCCAGCTACTCGGAAGTCTGAGGCAGGAGAATTGCTTGAACTCAGGAAGCAGAGGTTGCAGTGAGCCAAGCTCACGCCACTGCACTCCAGCCTGGACAACACAATAAGACTGTAGAAAGAAGAGAAGAGAAGAGAAGAGAAGAGAAGAGAAGAGAAGAGAAGAGAAGAGAAGAGCAGAGCAGAGCAGAGCAGAGAAGAGAAGAGAAGAGAAGAGAAGAGAAGAGAAGAGAAGAGAAGAGAAGAGAAGAGAAGAGAAGAGAAGAGAAGAGAAACGCAATAGAGCATTGCTGCGGACCGTGTCCTTCCAAAATCCATATGTTGAATCCCTAATCTCCCATGAGATGGTATTGGAGGTGTGGCCTGTGAAAGATAAATAGGTCTAGATGAGGTCATGAGAGTACAGCCCCCGTGGTAGATTAGTGCCTTTATAAAAGGATGAAAAGACCGGAGCCTTCTCTCTGTCTTTGCCATGTGAAGATACAACTAAAAGGCAGGTATCTACAAGTCAGGAAGACCCTTACCAAGAACCTGACCATGCTGGCATCCTGATTTCAGACTTCCAGGCTCCAGAACGGTGAGAAATAAATGTTTGTTGTTGTTGCCTCTCATTCTATGATATTTTTCATAGTAGCCCCAACTGACTAAGATACGTATATAAAATATTTCAGAATTTTGGAACCAGGAGTACAATTAATCCTGCAAATATGTGTGAAGTTCTCAATTATGGAATCCACTATATTTACATCCTGCTTTTCAAAAGAAATGGAATGTTTATAGGACATTAAAATTTATTCTTTTTAAAAAAAATTTATAAAACATATTCAGATCATGATGCAGTTTAATTATACACCCTTCCACAAGAAAGTTAAAGAAAAATATCATTCTATATTGGCTAAATCTTAGTTACTGTACAGGTCTCTGCGAAATGTCATTTCCTCTGAGAATCCTTTCCTGATCCCCTGAGTTTGGATTAGGTGCCCTTCTGCTGTGTTCTCCGAGCATCATGAACTTACCTAGAACTTACCTCTAGTGGCGGGTTATGGGAACAGCCTGTTTCTCTCTCTCTCTCTCTTCCTACCATACTGTAAACTCTTTGAGGATGGGGTCATGCTTTGTTCATCAAAACATCCTGGCATTAGCCCAGCCCTGCTCCAAATAAGGGCTCTATTTGTTGAATGAATAGATAAATCATCTCTATAAAAGCCACTAGCTCACTATTAAAAGTAATGGGGAAAACCACAGTTACTTTTGCACCAACCAAAAAGATAATTGTAAAATAGGCTTTAGAAAAATGCAAGGGGTGGCCAGGTGTGGTGGCTCATGCCTGTAATCCCAGCACTTTCGGAAGTCAAGGTGGAAGGATTGCTTGAGCCTAGGAGTTCGAGATCAGCCCTGGCAACATAGGGAGACCCCATCTCTATTAAAAAAAATAAAAAATTAGCCAGGCATGGTGGCATGTACCTGTGGTCCAAGCTACTTGGGAGGCTGAAGTTAGAGGATCACTTGAACTTGGGAGGTTGAGGCGGCAGTGAGCTGTGATCATGGCACTACACTCCAGCCCAAGTGACAGAGCAAGACTCTGTCTCAAAAAGAAAGAAAGAAAAGAAAAGAAAAAAGAAAATGCAAGGATTTCCTTCCTAATTTTATTAAATCAAAAGAAACAGAAAAAAAAGTAAAAGGATAGAGTTTTTCAAATTGCCCATGTGTTAGAAATGTTGGAAACTTTTAAAAAATATTCGGAACACTAAAGCAAAACAATACATTTTGCCAAGAAGGAAATAAGAATGTGACATTAAAATTAGCATTGCCATTCCAGAATTTGAAAGGCAAATATCAGAGGAATTTTTGAGGAGGACAATAAAAGCGTTTGTTAACATGGAATGGAATAAGTACATACATAGCACGTACAAAGAATTTGCTGAAATTATTTCATTTTATGCAAACAGGCCAGTGAGCCCGTTTTGGCACTTTTGTTTGTTGTTGTCTTTGTCCAAAATCATGTGCTCCAAGGAAAACTATGAATTGCTTTAAACATTAACAGATGCTGGATTTAAAGAGTGATCAACTTCTAAACTGCTGATTACCATGGAAAAAGTAAATATATACTCTCTGTTCTATACCAAGTTTGAAGCTATTATACTATGAAGAGGTTTCTTATGTTTGAGAACATGTAAAATATGTGACACAAAAGCAGTGACTTCACGGCTGTTCGTTTTCCCTTTGTATTTGGAATTGGTTGATGTCAACCAGTTTTTGCTGTAATGTACCCAACATGATGATAATAGCTAACAGTTATTGAGGGCTTACTAGGAGCCCAGCACTGTTCTACAAGATGTGCATGTATTAATTCATTTAAGCATCATAATAACTTAATGGGAAGTATTATCCCCCTTTTATAGATGATGAATTTGTGGAGAGAAATTTGCCTAAAGACACAAAGCTAGTAGCTGAGGCATCTGGAATTTGAACCAAAGCTGTCTTGCCCTAGAGCCTGAGTTCTGAGTTGCAACAAAAGCCAACTTGGTTCAAGTTAGCAGAAAAGAGAGTTGTTGTTCAAAGAATAGTGGGCAACCCACAGAATTTTGGGAATGCTGGAGAGCTAGGCACGGGGCTGGACAGCCAGGAACAATCCCAGAAACCCCAGCGCAAAGCAGCTCTGGTGAGAAAACCACCATGGCAGCCCTAAGCACTGACCATTAGATGTTTGATACACCAGATACAATCAACCGTTTTCTCGCTTTTGACATGAACATGCAACACAAAGTCTTTTACTCTTTTTTATTTTTATAATCAAATTGAATATATGTCACTATTTCACCAATGTCATTCCACTTTCCACTGAAGCAGAAAATTGTACTTATCAGTGTTTAATGAATGAACTGGATCATATAGGCATGGTGGAAATGGTTCTCTATAGTGAAATATTGTTTCTGAGCTAAAGAGGTCAGGATGCGGCCTGGGGGAAGAAGGGTGTGTGAAAACTCGCCCATTTTCCTGTGTTTTAAAATCCTTGTTATATTTTCTCCATCATGTTTGGGGAGCCACTGTATGCATCTCGTATGTGAGATCAGGTAACAAAGGCTATTGTTTTTGTTTCTTTGTTTGTTTGTTTGTTTTTTAGTTGCTCAGCCTGTTGCTCAGGCCGGAGTGCAGTGGTGCAATCATAGATCACTGCAGCCTGGAACTCCTGGGCTTAAGCGACCCTCCTAATAAAGGTTGATTTTAAGTGACAAGAATCCCCTAGGAGCTGATCTCTTGTCAAAGGTCAGGTGCAGAGTTAATTAGACCCCCTATCCATAGCATGCAGGGGCGGGATAGCCAATTGTATGAATCTCCTCCCAATTTCACGTTCAGTGACACCATATTGGTGGCTCAAAATAGGTTAATAAATAGTGGGAATATTTATTATACACCATGGAAATTGGCAAACACCCCAAGAGCACCAGTTGTTAAACATTTACCAGCATATTACTATCAGGTGGATGTGCTTTCAACAAAACTGCTAGAGTGAAAAATCAAGGAGGTCCGTACACAGTGTTTCCTTCAAAGAAAACAGCATTTGAAGAGTCATGAAGGACTGTGATGGTTACTATTGAGTGTCAACTTGATTGGATTGAAGGATGCAAAGTATTGTTCCTGGGTATATCTGTGAGGGTGTTGCCAAAGGAGATTAACATTTGAGTCAATGGACTGGGAGAGGCAGACCCACCCTCAATCTGGATGGGCACCTTCTAATCAGCTGCCAGCATGGCTAGAATAAAGCAGGTAGAAGAATGTGGAAGGTCTTGACTTGCTGAGTCTTCCAGACTCCATCTTTCTCCTGTACTGGATGCTTCCTGCCCTGGAACACCATCAGACTCCAAGTTCTTCAGCTTTTGGACTCCTGGACTTACACCAGTGAATTGCCAGGGGTTCTCCAGCCTTTGGCCACAGACTGAAGCCTGCACTGTCAGTTTCCCTACTTTTGAAGTTTTGGGACTCAGACTAATTCACCACTGGCTTCCTTGCTCCTCAGCTTGCAGACGGCCTATTATGAGACTTTGCCTTGTGATCGTGTGAGTCAATCCCCCTTAATAAACACCCTTTCCTACATCTATCCTATTAGTTCTGTCCCTCTAGAGAACCCTGACTAACACAAGGATGAACCCTAAGCGCCCTAGAGACATTTATTTTAAAATGAATAGCTACAACAGTGTCACCTGTGATATACTTTAACAACACATGGAGTTTAGATTTCAATGTATTATAGTTCATAAGTTGAAAATATATTCAGGGTCAAAGAACTCTAAGAATTTTGACTTGGAGGATGGAAAACAAGAAAGAGGCAAAGATTGAAGAAAAGAATATTCTCAGTAAGCATTAACAACCAGAGCACTAAACTAAGAATGCATCAATCAAGATGTTACTGATTAAGAAATGAACAAATCACCACCAGCCCAATGCATGCAGATTCTTCTCTCCTTCTACTTGAATCTACCCCCACTGAGCTGTTCCTAATGGGAGGAACAGCCTAGCATCCCAGCACAGGCTGCAGATGAAGAAATGAGGTGGCGAGGGGTGTCAGAGGGGACCACAGGACTTGATGGGACTAAAGAAGTCAAAATAAATTCTCTACTTTGTTGCCCAACGTGGTGCCCAAGCATCAAGAAGAAAAGCAGAGTTCGATTTTGCATCCCCAATGGTTTCTTTTCTGATTATCCACAGGTTGCCTGACCTTGGTGGAAGTCACTGCACATCTGTGCTCCATCTGTCAGATGTTATGGCAATATTCAATGTGTCCAACAATTGTATCCTCAGGCTCCAGTAGCCTCCATCACATAAGCCAAGTGGACACAGGGCAGTCATTCTCCAGAACTCACTAGACATGCTGTCTTACCTTGGAATTTCTAGACACATTTGTATGTATGGGAGAACATACCATCACTCCAAACATGAGGGTCAGTGAATGGTGCTTTTCTCTTGCAGGCTTCTGGGACTGCCTGGCTGATACCATTCGTGTCTGATGGAGGGAGTCTTATGTGATGGCTGATGCCTCTCTGATGCCATTATATTCGCCAGCTTGGGCTGCCCTAACAAAATAACATAGACAACATAGACTGGGGGCCTTAAACCACAAAAACTTATTTTCTCAAAGTTCTGGAGGCTGGAAGTCCAAGATCAAGGTTCTGATGACTTGGTTTCTGGTGAGGACTCTCTGACTTGCAGACGGTCACCTGGTTGCCTTCTCACTGGGTTCCCACATGGCCTTTCCTCAGTGCATGCTCATGATGGGGGAATGGGGAGAGAGCTCTGGGTGTCTCTTCTCCTAGGGACACTAATCCTATCAGTTCAGGGCCAACTCTTATGACCTTATTGAGTCTTAATTAATTCTTCAGGGCCCCTTTCCAAATACAGCAACACTGGAGGTTAGGACTTCAGAACATGAATTTTGGGTGGAACACGGACATTTAGTTCCTAACAGCAACTGACCACAGCATTCTGGGACAGAGTGTCACTCAAGATCTGGAGACAAGTGCTGAGCACAACATCTCTCATTATTGAATATATTAGGACACCTGCGGATTTTCCACTGAATTTTCCCACATAATGAGGAAAGAAGCCAAAGAGAGATATCCTTTTTGTTGCCTGAATAGTCAGGACTGAGGACAATGGGGGAAGATGATACAAATAAAGGTGCAAGATCCAAAAAGGGGGAGTGGGGAAAATTCTACGTGAAGACTTTCATCTGGTCCATTAATGCTAGGACCACCTCTCTACAAAGGGTTTTTTCACTCAGACCCAGAGTTACTCTTGGGGCCGTGTGGCTGGGAGTACAAACGAAGCAGGCCCTGCTGGGAAGTCAGGAAGCCTCTGCCCATATCTATGCTAGAACATCTTACTGTAGAATATAAAGGGGGCCTTGCCGTGCTGTACCATGGTACCCCAGGCAGTGAGGCCAAGGAAAAACTCCAAGGCTTTTTAAATGATCGCTAATTTTTAAAATTAGGGATAAAAATTTTTTATATTTATTTTTAAATTGTATTTATTTATTTTAGACACAGGGTCTTGCTCTGTTGCCCAAGCTGGAGTACACTGGCACAATCCTAGCTCATTGTAGCCTTGAACTCCTGGGCTCAAGCAGGAATACCAATTTTAAAACTATTAATTAATGTTATTAACATAAAAAATTAATACTATTAAAATATTAATTAATTAAAATCAAGAGTTATACTTTAAAAATATTTCTTTAATTAAAACACAATTTTTCTTCGTTCAGAGAAATCCCAACTCTGCAACCCCAGTGATAAGTCCCCAGCCAGGTCCTTGGAGTTGTCATGGAAACATGCGCAGTGCCTGCCATCTGAGTACCTGGGTGTTACTCTGGATGCTTTCACTGGGTAGCTAAGCCCGAGACCACCTCAGTTGTGCTTCACCAGCTCTTTCATTTTCTTTGAGCAGTCTGATTATTTTTGTTGTTGTTTGCTAACATGTGGGCTTTGCCTACTCTCTAATTATTACATTCCATCATTACAGAGGGTGAGTCTGGACTAGCTATTTGAATGAAAGGCAATGTTTTATACTGACATTTTAATCAGCAGAACTTTCTGTCATAAAATCTCTATGAGACAGTCATGATTTGCTAAAACTAATATACATCTTTTGTACAGCCTGGCATCTGTGTATAATTGACCGATTTATTAGATGTTTGTGGTTCATTGATTTTCTAGACAGAAAAAAAAATTGGATTGCAGTTTCTAACTGCTATTTTCCTCAAATTGATCATGTTGGCTCTCATAAATGTTCCCTTTGTGCTCATGTTCTTACTGTTGCAAAAAAGAAACTGTATTATGTGCAGCATGGTGTCACTGGCCTTGGATTTAGAGTCGGAGTTGTTTTTGTCTTCCTCCTGCAGAAGCTAGCTCTTTTTTGTTGTTGCAAAATCTTTTAAAGACAGTTTTATTCAGAGAAACTTTCCTTACAAAAGGCTGCTTCTTCTCTGAGTATACATCCTTTCAGTGTAGCATTATTCCTATCAGGGAAACTTTCTGAAAGCTACTTTGCTTGATTTACAATGATGCCAAAAAAATAGAATTATTGACAATTGGTCTCAAGATGATATCCAAGACAAAGATGACTTTCAGAAAATTTTTCTTTATGCTATTGCTGATAATAAGACATTTCTGGCTTAGATGGGAGTTTTACAAAAAGAAGCCACAGTGTTAAAGCATCCGGACACAAAATGATTAAAAGCAATAGTTGTCTCTGTTTCCTTGCATAAAATATGATGCAACATATGGGGTGAGGCAAGCCATGGTTAATAGACTTGAGTTTAGAATTATTGACCGTTTTTGGATGCCTAGGGAAAAAAAGCTAGAAGTAAAAAGAAACAAGGAGAAAAGAGAAACAGAGAAAAATACTTTATAATTCATTCGATGAAACCAGCCTAACCTTAATGCCAAAACCAGATAAAGACATTACAGGAAAGGAAAACAATAGACTAGTATCTCTCAGGAAAATGGATGCAAAAATCGTCAACAAAATATTAGTAAATTGAATCCAACAATGTATAAAACAAACAATACACCATGACCCAAATGGGATTTACTCCAGATATGCAGGACTAGTTCAATGTTTGAAAATCATAATGTATTCAATCACGACGACAGACTAAAGAAGAATTATATGATCATATCAATAGATGCAGAAAAAGCATTTAATGAAATCCAACATCCACTTATGGTAAAAACTCCAAGCAAACTAGGAATAGAGATAAACTTTCTCAAATGATAAAGGACATGTACCGAAAATCTACAGCTAACATCATACTTAATGATGAGAAACTAGATACTTTCCTTTCAATTTAGGAAGGCAAAGATATCTGCTCTCACTAGTCTTGTTTTAGATCATACTGGAAGTCCTAACTAGTGCAATAAGGAAGAAAAAGAAATTAAAAGCATACAGATTGGGAAGAAAGAAATAAAGCTGTCTTTGTATATAGATTGTCTATGTAGAAAATCCCAAAGAATCAGCAACAACAAAAATCCCCTTCTGGAATTAGTAAGCTATTATGGAAATGTTGGCAGATACAAGATTAATATTTAAAAGTTAATTGATTTCTTATATATCAACAATGAACAACTGAAATTTGAAATTAAGAAATAATGCCATTTACATTCACACCGAAAATGGGTATAAACCTAACAAAATATGTATAAGATTTATATGACAAAAGCTATAAACCTCTGATGAAAGCAACCAAAGAATATGTGAATAAATGGAGAGATATACCATGGACATGGATAAGATTTAATATTGTCAAATATCTCTTCTTCCCAACTGGATCTATAGATTAAATGAAATTCCAATCCAAATACCAGTAAGGGTTTAAACTTTTTTTTTAAATTTTGACAAACTATTTCTAAAGTTTGTATGAAAAGGCAAAAGACCCAGAATAGCCAACCCAGTATTGGGTTTCATTAAGTAAGAAAAAAAAGAATACTATCAGAGGCCTTACAGTATCCAACTCCAGGAAGTACTATAAAGCTACAATAATCAAGACAGCATGGTATTGGTGAAAGAATAGACAGATAAATGGAGCAGAATACGGAGGCTAGAAACAGCCCCACACAAATAAGGTCAATTGATATTTGATGAAAGAGAAAACTCAATTTAGTGGAAAAAAGATAGTCTTTTCCACAAGTGGTGTGTGGGAGTGGGGGAAGTGAATATAGGAGCTCTGTATTTTCTGCCCAGTTTTTCTGTAAGCCTAAAATTGCTAAAAAGAAATGAAGTCTATTAATTTTTTAAAACTCAATTCCAAAGAAAGGGTAAAGGGAGAGATATAATCATATAACCATATAAACTTTGGGGTAAGACAGAAGCTTTAACATTAAACACATGAACACACTAGAAGAGGCTTAAATACATGAAAAAAATTACTAAGAACATCTATATTTTGTAGTAAACTGGGTCAAACCCCAAAATGGCAGGAAAAGAAACAGCCAGAAAGGAAAATAACATATCCACTCAAAATAAAAGAAAAATAACAACCACTACAAGGCAATCAAATGAGTATTCTAAAGGGCTGTGATATAAGCAAAAACACAACCCTTAAAAAAAATCACCCTCGGCCGGGCGCGGTGGCTCAAGCCTGTAATCCCAGCACTTTGGGAGGCCGAGATGGGCGGATCACGAGGTCAGGAGATCGAGAGACGATCCCGGCTAACACGGTGAAACCCCGTCTCTACTAAAAAAAAAAAATACAAAAAAATAGCCGGGCGAGGTGGCGGGCGCCTGTAGTCCCAGCTACTCGGGAGGCTGAGGCCGGAGAATGGCGTAAACCCGGGAGGCGGAGCTTGCAGTGAGCTGAGATCCGGCCACTGCACTCCAGCCTGGGTGACAGAGCAAGACTCCGTCTCAAAAAAAAAAAAAAAAAAAAAAAAAAAAAAAATCACCCTCACTGAGACTGTGTACAAGCTGGATCAACCGCCCACTATACAGATGTCCTATGAAAACCAGTTACAGCAGCCCTTTCCAGCTCGGGGGATGTGTTCTGAGCCTTTGCCTCAATCTCAGTAGAATATTTGAAAATCTAGAGGACTCTGGCGCCAGACAGAGCATGTTTCAAGTCTGGATTCCCATGTACTAATGGATGCTCTTGGGCAGAAAACAACCTCTCAAAGACCGTAAACCAGGGCAGTCAAGCAGAGACTTGGCGTCCAGGCCCTCTGGTCACACTGCATGGGTCAAATTCTAGTTCTGTCTCTTCATGGAGGTGAGACCATGAGAATCCAATGAAAAAATAAAGGTGCATGATGGCCATTCATCTAGTCTGGTTTCTACTCCATTGCTTACCACATAGATTCTTTCTCTGGCTGGCCCCCTTGCATTGTCAGTTCAATTGGACAAGACAGATGATATTATTTTGGTTTCACACTCAGGATGCTGCCTCTTGTTTCTCTTTCTTCCTTTCACACAATGCTGCTTCTGTCTCCTGCCCAGGTCTCCGGGTCTTTGAATTCCAGCCGAGGATCAGTATGCTGATGCTGCTTGCTTTGAAGAGGAGAGTAGCTCCTGTGAACTGAACCTAACACACCAGAACCAATGCAGCATTATTGTATCTGCAAGATTAGGGTAACAATTATTTACAACCCAATGGGAAAAGATAAAGAAAACATTCTCTATGTAGTGGCAATGTGGAAGTTCAAACAAAATGAAAATGAAACTAACTTATTTACACAAATAGGAGGCCCCAGGTGGTTATTGACAGGCAGCTATGTAGGTCGTGACATAGGCAATGCGTATTGAACAGGCTCCTGAATCTAAGGAAAGTGGGGGGAATATGGCGTCTCAGGCTCTGGCTGTGGGGCTGCACAGCTGGCAGCCGGCAGTCAGAGCAATTTTGCATCTGCTTTTTTACAGCCCAGTGACTGGGCAGGATTTTATGGCCAATAGCAGTAAAAATCTGGCAACTATACATTTGGAGCCCAGAAATTGAATCACCAAAACAATCCAGGGAAAAAAAATTAAAAAGTGTAGAAATGAAATTCACCCAATCATTAGAAAACAAGACAAGAGTATTTTCAAAATATAGAAGTTTGGGAGAAGGGCAAAGCTTGGCTCTAAAACAGAAAAGGAATTTTTTAAAATGCAAAAAGGTTTGGGGAAAGGAGCACCGTGGAGCATTTCCAAAGCTTTAGGGAATGAATGAGACGTATTTCAGAAAAACCCAAAATTGCACAATTGTTTTTTGGAATTAGTACAAGATTAAATTAGAGATGTAAAAATAAAGGAACATTGAAAACAGAGTGACTAATTTCTCTGTATCTGAAATAAATATTTGCTTTCTTAAAGGAAGAAAAGAAAAAAGAATGAAAAATATCACAAGTATTCAAGGGGAAGACTTTTTACTAAAAGAAAATACTTAAAGCACTGTAAACTATCCCAATATTTACTAACATCCAACTAATTAAAATCATAAGACACTAGAGTCAGGCTCCTAATTCTGAAGAAATTATATTTAATATATTGTCATATTAGTGAAGTTTATAAGCAGCAGGTTCATGAAGTCATTGCCATTATTATTTTAATTATTGGTAATAATGGTAGTAGATGTTGCTTTTTAGTGAAGAACTAGGTTAGCAGAGTAAAAGGTCTGACCTAGATTCTCTGAACTATTGAGTGTCAAGAGTATTTGTTCATGTCAGAAGAATTTTTAACATCTAAATAATTTATTTAGAAGAGAAATTTCTTGTTGAATAATCACATTTTAACAGCCTATGCTCAAAGTTCAAGAATTTTCTCTCTGCCTAGTGTTTCTGAGTACAGACTCTGATACGAGGATTCCTGGGCTCAAATCCTACCTGTTTCTGATTTGCTGCTCGACCTTAGGCAAATCACCCATTCACTGCACCTGTTTCTTCATCCCTAACCTCAGGGTGTCAATAGCATGTGCTTATAAGTTTGCTGTGAAGATGAAGAGAGTTAACGTAGGGGAGGATCCTTTGAAGCCAGAAGTTTGAGACTAGTCTGGACAACAAAGTGAGATGCCTCATTTCTACAAAAAACTTAAAAAAAAAATTAGCCAGATGCAATGGCACATGCCTGTGGTCCCAGCTACTCAGGAGGCTGAGGCAGGAGGATCCCTTAAGCCCATGAGCCCAGGAGTTCGAGGCTGCAGTGAGCTATGATCACACCACTGCACTCTAGCCTGGAGATAGGGCTTGTCTTTGAAAAAAAAAAAAAAAAAGAGCAATACCCTGTCTTTGAAAAAAAAAAGAGTTAAAATAGATAAATGCATTGGAGCAGTGAACAAAGTAACTGAAGGGTCAAATAAAGAAGAGCAGTAGATCATAGATTTAACAGCTTAAAAAACACCTCCTCTACCCACCTCTTTCACCCAGAGCCCATGCATGGTACCCAAAAAGTCTAGATATTCTCCCGTGCCCTGGCAGGGTCTGCAGTATATCTTCCAGGACGTGCTCCAGAGGAAGCCAAGGAGGCCCTGAAGCAAGGCTGAGAGGTGAATCCTCTCCAGACAGCCTGACTCTATTTTTTTTTTTTTTTTTTTTTTTTTTGACACGGAGTCTCGCTCTGTCGCCCAGGCTGGAGTGCAGTGGCCGGATCTCAGCTCACTGCAAGCTCCGCCTCCCGGGTTCACGCCATTCTCCTGCCTCAGCCTCCCGAGTAGGTGGGACTACAGGCGCCCGCCACCTCGCCCGGCTAGTTTTTTTTGTATTTTTTTAGTAGAGACGGGGTTTCACCGTGTTAGCCAGGATGGTCTCGATCTCCTGACCTCGTGATCCGCCCGTCTCGGCCTCCCAAAGTGCTGGGATTACAGGCTTGAGCCACCGCGCCCGGCCCAGCCTGACTCTAAATAGAGGTGGACCTGGGAGGAAACTGTAGCAGTGTGGGGCCTAAGTAGCAAGGCAGGTGACCCTGGGCTTCAAGCATGCTGGAAACAAAATGAGAGGTACTCCAGTGGAGCCATTTGGGCAGCAGACACATTGAGGGCAGGGCCCTGTGCCTAATGACCTAGAGTGCTGGGCTGCCCATCAGCCAAAAGTCAACAGGCACAGCAGTGACTGCCAAATAGCCCTCAGACCAAAGGATCCTCACTGAAATGGATAATCTTCAGGAAACGTCCACCAGCACCCAGACATTACCAGGAAAAGGGAAGGAGGAGAGATGGGCACCGAGAGTCCAAGCATGAGTCTCTAGAGAGACTGGGTCATGTTTTAAATTTGAATCAAGCTATTCTTAAATGGCAAAATTAAGTTTTTTCAACTATCAGTAGAAATGGAGGTTTAATGGAAAGTCGAGGTCAGTCTTTAAAAAATAAAGAGAAATCGGCCAGGGTAGCACTTCTCAGAGCGTCAGTCCCAACTAAGGTGGTGATCGTTTTAAATTGCCCAGGATGGTCCGCTAGACACTTGTCCCAGGGAGATCAGTATCTCCCCTTTCACTCTCAGCAGGTTTTGATTGGGATGATTTTAAGGTCTCCCTAGTCATGACCTGCTCAATTTAGAATGCTTTGTCTAGGATTGCTGAGGGTTGTTATGTAGGTTTATACCACTGAATAACAAGAATTCTAAATGACAAAACGGAGCTGTGCCTCAAGTGTGGTGCAGAGCAGAGGTGAGCCCTCAGAACCAAGAGCAATGTTGAAAACAGAGCTGTCAGCTCTCCCGGAGGGCCTGGAGAAGAGCTTCACCTAGCATGCAGCCCAAGGTGAATTAGACAAACTGGGATAAATATTTAAAGAAAAGCATTCTATGGATAATTTGTCTGGATTTTTTCAGGATGGGATGATTTTCCCCAGGGTTGACAGTGACAAAGTGATGCTTGTGGCAATAACCAGAGCCATTGAAAGACAACCTGGAGCTAGACAGGGGCCAGTCGGGTAAGCGATTCACTCACCTGTCCTCAAGGCCTCTGCCAGGGACAGACACAAACAAGGCCCTTGAAATAAGGTGAGCCAGAAAGAGGGGCACATGACAGAGGCTGAGAAGGGGTGGCAGTCCTGAGATGGAATTTGTTTTTTTGAAAAAAGCAGAAGGAAGAGGAGACAGAACAGGTGCCCAGCCTGGAAGACTGTTCCGCAGGGGTGAGGAGACCTGGGGAAGTTGGGTTTCACCACACACAGCACGGTATGCCCAGCACGCCAGGGCCCTGCCATCGAGGGCCAGTGTCCTAGCCCCCCTTGTTCTTACAGAACATGAGGCTGCAACCCTCATCCCCGACATACCCAGAAACTCTTTGATATTCACTTTCAAAACTTCTCTTCCCCTCATCTGTCCCAACAACGGAAGTTTTCTAGCCAGACACTTGGTTTGTAGGAATTAGACCCTCAGGGGCCCCCTACCTCAGATATAAGTTGGACAAATATGTTTATAACTGGACAGGGAAGGGGGTCTGCTGCCTCCATGCCCAGATCTTTGGCCACAGCGGTGAGCTCATGCACCAGGCTGTTTGCTGAGCCGGCTTTGCCTGGTCATGTGCATGAGGACAGAAACAGCTGCCCCCACAACTCAACTTCCAAACAAGTCCCATCAGTTCCAGCCTGATGTTACCAGAAAATCATCTGCCCAGCAAAGGGGGGCAGGAACCTGTGTCCCCCACCCCCCAACACTGCCAGTCCCTGCTGCCAACTCTTTCACAGAAAGCATGTGGTGAGAATTTTTCACAAGAGCCTGGTTCTTCAAACATCAAGCTGCAGAGAAATCCTGCGGAAAGGGATCAGGGTTAGGGATTAAGGCCTAAGAGGCTGGGCCACTGGCAGGGCCAGTGAGAGCACAGGGTACCAACTGCTGCCTTGCATCTGGGTGAGACGGACATTTTTAACTGGACAATAACTGAAAGAGTATTTGGCTCTGATTAGGTCATGTGTTGGGCCTGAGTGTGTAGACTCCAATAACCATGCAAAATCATCAATATGGCATGGAGCAGTAGTCTCAAATAGGTTCCAAGAATTTGTACTTGGTGATTTTGAAGGACATTTGCTGTACATGCCTGTATTAGTCTGTTTTCATACTGCTATCAAGATACTATCTGAGAGTAGGCAATCTATAAAGAAAGTAGCTTTAACTGACTCACAGTTCTGCATGGCTCGGGAGGCCTCAGGAAATGAAGCAAGGCACGTCTTATATGGCAGCCGGAGAGAGTGAGAGCAAGGAAGTGCCACACTTTAAAAACATCAGATCTCGTGAGAATTCACTCACTATCACGAGAACAGCATGGGGGAACTGCCCCCATGATTCAATCACCTCCCACCAGGTCCCTCCCTCAACACCTGAGGGTTATAATTCAAGATGAGATTTGGGTGGGGACACAGAGCCAAACCATATCAATGCCTTTCCTTGAAGGAATGTTGAATGTTGCTGGAATTGATTTTTGAAGGCCAAAATTAAATATGAAACCTGGAGATTCTCTTTTGAATTGGGGAGTGTGGAATCCAGCAATCATGTGAACACAGTCTTTGTCAGCAATCTGAGCTCAGGCCGGCTGTAATCCCAGCACTTTGGGGGGCCAAAGCAGGCGGATCATGAGGTCAGGAATTTGAGATCAGCCTGACCAAGACGGCAAAACCCCATCTCTACTAAAAATACAAAAATTAGCCAGGCATGGTGGCATGTGCCTGTAATCCCAGCTACTCAGGAGGCTGAGGCAGAAGAATCACTTGAACCCCGGAGACGGAGGTTGCAGTGAGCCGAGATCATGCCACTGCACTCTGGCCTGGGTGACAGAGCGAGACTCTGTCTCAAAAAAAAAAAAAAAAAAAAAAAAAAGAGAAATCTGAGCTCAGATTAAATCGAAACAACTTAGTTTTTAATGATGGCCAAAACCAACTTTTTCCACCTCCATTTGATGTTCTTTATTCATCAGCTTACTCATTGCATTTTTTTGCATTTTTATGCTTGTTATTGTTTATCTAATTATACACCACATCATAATTGATCATTATTGAGATCTATTATATTTGACTCTTCTTGTTTATTTATTTCTTTATATTTTTCCAAGAAGAATGATGGACTTTGGGATTTCCTTCATGGGGAATTTTATGTTTCAAAGTCAAGTGGAAGTTGCCTGAGGACAATCTCTCTTTCTGGGTTTTGTTTTTGAAAACAAAATAATTAAGAGTTTTTGACAGAAGAAAGAGAGACAGGTAACCAATTTGGGGGTGAAGGAGAAGATAAGGGATGAGAGAGAATGATTAATCTAGACAAGAAGGGAACAGTAGTTAGATTTTTACTTTCAGCAACTGAAGGAGGGTATAGAACATCAGAGGAGCAGGAGGGAGTGCCCATCTCCAGCAGCTGATCCCAAAGCACTGCACCCTCCTGTCTAAGGGGTGGCACCCAAACTGTGGTACAGCTGCCAAGGCCTATGAAGCCTTAGGCAAGTGTAATCAATATCAAGGTTGGCAAGAATGGGCCACAGAGAAGTGGAGTTTCCCAAATGTTGTGCCTTGTGTAAGACCGTAGAAGCCATAAAGGGATCCTGGCTGGCAATTGGGGACGATAGAAAGAAATAGAGAACTGAGTCCCAGTAACGACTGCCTTTAAGTTTTCTATCAGAGTTAGATTTAAATGCATCTTTGAAAAAAAAAAATGAAGTTAATGGCATGTTTCATTTCTTAACACTTGGTGCAGGAGAGTACACATTGATCACACAAAAAGAAAATTTACCAGGAATGGTACAAATCATGGAAGTGCATAAAAGCGGTCCTAAATCTATCAACATTTTAAATTCAGCTCTTTGAATTAGAGTTGCAAACAACCGTTGAAGTTGACAAATTCAAGTTTCATTTCCAATTGTTATATCCTCCTTGTAGTGGATCCTCCAGTGGGCCTTGTGTTTGGAAGGAGGGAAACCAAAGATAAAGAGAGGCAAAAGAAGAAGAAAACTGGAGGACTGGTAAACTAACATCTAAATTACTGAGAGGGCTGGGCATGGTGGCTCATGCCTGTAATCCCAGCACTTTAGGAGGCCGAGGTGCACGGATCAACTGAGATGAGGAGTTCAAGACCAGCCTGGCCAACATGGTGAGACCCTGTATCTACCAAAAATACAAAAATTAGCTGGACATGGTGGTGGACACCTCTAGTCCCAGCTACTTGGGAGGCTGAGGTGAGAAAATCACTTGAACCCGGGAGGTGGAGGTTGCAGTGAGCTGAGATGGCGCCCCTGCACTCCAGCCTGGCTGACAGAGCAAGACTCCATCTCAAAAAAAAAAAAAAAATTATTGAGAGGAGACTAATATTAAGATGCCTTAATGCTAGTATTACTAATATTCCAATAGGGACACGTGACAATTTTGCCATAGCTCTACATCTCAATGGGCTTGGTTTTGTTGTTGTTTGTTTGTTTTAAATCTTTGTTTTCCGAATTAAAGATCTATTTTAAATGATGTTATTTTAAGTACCATTGTCACAAGGTCTTCTAATGTAAGTTGTGTTTAACATGGAATAGTATCTTTTTTATTATTATTATTATTATACTTTAAGTTCTAGGGTACATGTGCACAACTTGCAGGTTTGTTACATATGTATACATGTGCCATGTTGGTGTGCTGCACCCATCAACTCGTCAGCACCCATCAACTTGTCATTTACATCAGGTATAACTCCCAATGCCATCCCTCCTCACCCCCCTCCCCATAATAGGCCCCAGTGTGTGATGTTCCCCTTCCCGAGTCCAAGTGATCTCGTTGTTCAGTTCCCACCTATGAGTGAGAACATGCAGTGTTTGGTTTTCTGTTCTTGTGATAGTTTGCTGAGAATGATGGTTTCCAGCTGCATCCATGTCCCTACAAAGGACACAACTCATCCTTTTTTATGGCTGCATAGTATTAACATGGAATAGTTTCTGACTCTGTGAGGAATGGAGCTGTGTCTCTTTTGAGTAGATGTGAAATTGGCATGACTTGTCATCAAGAAACTCAAACAGTTCATGTTCAGCAGAGACAAAGATTATATTTTTTGGTTATAACCTTTTAGGAAAAGTACTATTGACTTATTAGCCTCATTTTATAGTAGCCAGGAGGAAAAATAATTGACTAAGAAGAAAGCTGCTTACTTATTTTTGAAAGACTTCTATTTTCATATTAGTATGTGGAGTATTTAAATATATTTTTTACTCTTTTTAACAGATATTTGCTCAGTTTCAATGAAGTTTCCAAAAGTAAGAAATGTTTTAAATTGAGGATTAATCTTTAGCATTTATACTTCCTCATCAACTAAGATTATTGTACAGTGTATACAACAAAAAATTCTAAAATCTACAGGAAGTTTATTTTTGTGAGAGAGGCAGAATTCTTGAGAGCTGAATGTGTTTGTAGGTCATTTTTACAAAATAATTACTTGTTATTAAGTCATTTGCAAGAATATAACACCATGATGCATCTATAAGTAAATAAAATATCTGATTTTGTCAAGGAACCATTTCACCCACATTTTTAGTACTATCTGTAGTATGTAAGAACTGAAGAAGAGTATTTCTGGGACAAAGAAAAAGAGGAGGTTTTTCTAAGAATTTGCTGAGTTAACATACATCTCCGTGCATGGCAATGCAATATATTTAGTCTTAGAAGAATTCTCTAACAATTCTTAGAAGAATTTTCTAAGGAAAAGACCTTTCTACTTGAGGACCCAGATTCAACTGGGTTTACTCTGCAGAACTGAGTCTTTACCAAGTCTCTGCTAAATCCAGGACTGTCAGCATCAACCTTTATCTGCAGGGCTGCAGGGCCTTCATCAAAGCTGTCATGAGGACATAAATCTTAAATGGGAAGCAAGGTGAAAAGTGCTTCAACTCATTGCATTTCAGTCTCTGTGGTCCTTAGAATAGTTTTTTACTGAAGTGAAGTTGAAGATAAGTATGCAGTCTCATCTTGGTAACCCATTTAGCCCTTGTTCTGTCAGGATAAAGTACAGAAAGTCCTCATTATCCAAGAATAATTGGTACCAGGAAGGATCCACTTCACAGTGAAACTGCACAAAATGGGAACCAAAATTTTAATAGTAAATACAAAATAAAAAAAGAAAGTTTGACTAGGATCTTATGAAAAGTGAAGTTAAAATTATGAAAATTGTTTTATGTTACATTAAAAACTTTTAGGTTATAATTGTATCTGTTGTGATAATTCTTCGGATAAAAGAGTAATTAACTACTGATTGCTTTTTGGGAGGTAGAATTTTTCCACAAGGTTATCTGATAGCAAAGTTTGCATTTGTCTTCCTTTGCAAACTAGAAAGAGGATCATTTTTCTTTTAAAATATATTCAAGAATTTTCTCATATTTTACAAGATCTTTTCTTAATCATTTTGTACTAAAATCATTCTTTTCCAAGTAGCATCATCCTTGTCAAATTTCTCTTCTTCAGTTGTCAACTCTTCTAATTCTGTGAGATCCTTATTTGCCAATGGCTTTGTGAATAAGATAGTTCTTTAGCATTCTTTTCAATGACTTTATGTCATCTTATATAGATGGCAAAATTGGCAATTTTTCTTTTGAGTTAATTTGCATTGTATTGTAGAATGTTTATACCATAAAATTATCATCAATATTCAGATAACCAAGATTTTGAAGCATGGCTGGAGACTGTTTTGTAAATGGGGTCAGGTGATGGTTAGGATTTTTCAGCTTACTACATCTTTTGCAATCTCATAATATCAGGGACTTGATAATGAATGTTTAGACAATAAGAATACCTCTATACAACCTTGAAGTTGAGAACAGTATTGGTAGATGGGAAAGGACCTATAGTCAGTTGTTATTAGTTTCAAAAAAAAAAAAACCAAAAAACCACAAACACCTTTGCCCCCTATTAAAAAGTAATTGAAAAACCCTGATCTTTACTTTCTTGCTATTTTTCACGTTATCAAAGAACTTAACCAATGTGATGGAAAGGAAGTTCCTTTTTATGTTGCCACTCAGAGACAGCCTGTGCAATGATGAAACACAACAAGTCATTCTTTGAAATAGATTGACAGTTAGATTTTATTTTAGCAGTCTCTCCTGACACTCCCCATCATGACTGTTACTTGCAGTAGCATTATGCAGTATATTAGTCAGGGTTCTCTAGAGGAACAGAACTAATAGGATAGATGTATCTATAAGGGGTGTTTATTAAGGAGTATTGACTCACACCATCATAAAGTGAGGTCCTACAATAGGCCATCTGCAAGCCGTGGAGCAAGGAAGCTAGTCCAAGTCCCAAAACCTCAAAAGAAGGGAAGCTGACAGTGCAGCCTTCATTCAGTCTGTGGTTGAAGGTATAAGAGTCCCAAAGCTGAAGAACTTGGAGTCCGATGTTCAAGGGCAAGAAGCATCCAGCACGGGAGAAAGATGTAGGCCGGAAGACTAAACCAGTCTAGTCTTTCCATGTTCTTCTTTCTGCTTTTATCCTGGCTATGCTGGCAGCTGATGAGATGGTGCCCATCCAGATTGGGGGTGGGTCTGCCTTTTCCAGTCCACTGGCTCAAATGGTAATCTCCTTTGGTGACACCCTCACAGACACATCTAGGAACAATACTTTGCATCCTTCAATCCAATCAAGTTGACACTCAATATTAACCATTACACCCAGTAAATTTTAAGACCCCTGAAAGAAATACCCTCAAATTTACAATGTATAAATGTAAAAAAAAGTGTTTAAGAATTCATGGACATCAACATTTCCCTTTGACAGGTGCCTAGAGAGAGAAAAGACAGCTTCTGGTTTGGCAAGGACTACAGGAGTTCATCTTGGGGGACCTATTGTTTATATCCTGTAGACACAGGTGAGTGTAGTGGTTAAGTGTGCACACTGTCTAGGTAAGGACCCCAGCTCTGTCTCTTACTAACTGTGTAATCTTTAGCAAGTTATTTAACTCAACTTTTCCTCAATAAACAGAAGTGATAATAGTACTTATGAAACAGAATTGTTATGGAAATGAAATGAACTAATATTTGTGAAATAAAATAGTGAGGACCCATAGGAAGCGCACAAATAATTGTTTTTTAAAAATAAATACCCAAATATGCAAATAGTACAAGTCATTAATTACTAAGGAAATTGCAACATCAAGGACCACAAGGGAAGCGATTTCCCAGAGGGTTTCTGGTAGCTTCCTATTAACCTATGCAAAATTTCTAGGAATTTTACCAAATTAAGCAAAGTACACAAGAGTTATTCAAATTCCATTTAAAAAAGTTACAGAGCATTGCACGTGTTTGTAACGTAACTAATAATCTGTTTTGAGAGTGGGCTTTCTTACTGCAGGCCCAGGATAGGTTTAGGGCTTGAGTCTTCTGATGGTCACTGTGGATCTACCATCTGCTCTTGGAATTGAACACGTGTTTGGCCACCTGCATCAGTTCTTCCTGTGTAAGTTCTAACCAGAGGCACCACTAGTCTACAGTACTCAAGGGCAATGGAGAGGGGTGGGGTTGCAGGACTCTTTTACTCTGTCCCTCCCCTGCAATTGACACCCAAGTTGGTCACCCGGTGAAGCCCAGGAACAGCCTCTGAGAGGCACATTGGAAGCCAGTTTTTATGAGCTGAGGATGGATGAGCATGTAGCATCATGAATGACAATGTAGTCAGATGAAATACATTGTGTTAAGGACCTTCAGAGGCAAAAAGTTCTATGTCATTTCCAATTGAAAAGCCAAGGCATTGTGAACCACAATGGTTTACTCCTTTCATCTCACTGGGAAAGATAGGAAATTAGCCTGGAATGGAACATTTGAAAATAAAGTCTGGAAAGATGGTACCTGGATCTGCACAGGAAGATATGGCAACTGGACACTATGAGGAACTGTCTTCTCGTTGAACTGATTTGACAATAACCAAGCATGTAGGCCCCTCCTCTCTACTCATTATTCTAAATCTTCATTGATAAATCACTGTTCCTTACATGGGCCCATGAACTGTATAATACATTTCAATAAAATTGTTTTTGTAAATTTGTGTAAATTGTGTAAATTGTTTGTGTAAATTGTTTGTGTAAATTTAATAAAATTGTTTGTGTAAAATTGTTTGTGTAAATAAAATTCTTTGTCCCATAAAAAATATTAGCACAGGGCTGTACACTTTGAGGATTGCCCTGGTAAAGAACACCAGCTTCAGAGCTAGACTTCCTTTGTTCAAATCACGGTTTTGTGCTCTTAAGCAAGGTACCTCATCTCTCTGGGTTTTTGGTTTTTGGTTTTTTTTTTTTGAGATGGAGTCTCGCTCTGTCTCCCAGGCTAGAGTTCAGTGGCGTGATCTCGGCTCACTGCAACCTCCACCTCCCGGGTTCAAGCAATTCTTGTGCCTCAGCCTCCCGAGTAGTTGGGATTACGGGTGCACAACTAATTTTTGTATTTTTTAGTAGAGGCAGGATTTCACCATGTTGGCCAGGCTGGTCTTGAACTCCTCTCTGTTCTTTAGTTTCCTCATGTACAAAATCAGAATGATACAGCATAGGTTGTGGTAAAGATTAAATAAATTCATCTATGAAAGTCAGTGCCTGGCCCATGGTATGAACTCAATTATTATTTGTTATCATGTATTTCCTCCAAGACTGAATATTCATGTGGCTTTTGATAGTGTTGTGAAACAGCTTTCCCGAACATTTGGCCATAACATCTTTAAAGCATATCATTCCATCACATGTTAAAGTGGCCTGTTCATGAGAATGACACAGTGGACTTTGGGGACTTGGGAGGAAGTGTGGGAAGGGGGCGAGGGATAAAAGACAACAAATAGGATGCAGTGTATACTGCTCAGGTGATAGGTACACCAAAATCTCACAAATCAACATTAAAGAACTTACTCATGTAACCAAACACCACCTGTACCCCAATAACCAATGGAAAAAATTTTTAAATAATAAAAAAATTAAGTGGCCTGTTTGGGTCAGCCAAATAAGATGGAAGAATGAAATAGAAAAAATTGTAAAATAAGGAAAAGAGAAGTACGGGAAAGAACCGAAGTTGAGTGGGGGACAGTGTAGGAAGAAGAGGAAGATAAAGAAAATATGAATGATTATGAGAAATTATTCTTAGCATTTTAAGGGCTAAAAATAAATTTGTGACTAC
Source organism: Macaca mulatta (assembly GCF_049350105.2). NCBI lineage: Eukaryota > Metazoa > Chordata > Mammalia > Primates > Cercopithecidae > Macaca > Macaca mulatta. Next base: position 67,186,320 of record NC_133409.1, on the reverse strand, counting down.
TAGTTTGTGTATACTGGTCCCTGTTAATTGGTTCCTAGAACTTAAAGATGGATTTGTTTCTTACCACAAAACAACAACAACAACAAACAAAACCAAAATAAACATACACACCTACACAAAGGAACATACAAAAAAGTTTTGGAAGTGATGGATAGGTTTATTACCTTGATTGTGGCTATAGACTGGTGTGTGCCTATGTCCAAACCCATCAAATTGTATGCATTAAATGTTCAGGGTTTTTTGCAAATCAATTATACCTTAATAAAGCTGTTTTTAAAAAAAGATGAGTTCATCTACGCTGTCCTTTCATCTCTCTCAGCCTTCTCAAAAATGACTTTTTGAGTCAGAGATACCTTGATGAGATTCTACAATATCTATGTAGTATCTCATACTGTCTCTCTAATAATTAAGAAGGAAAAGTATTTAAGCTAAGTAACCCCAAGATTAAAAAAAAAATTGTCCTGATAACATTAAGTTTAATTCTGCATCCTCAAACTCTAAGTAAGATTTTATTTTATTATGTATTTATTTTTTGAGATGGAGTCTTGCTCTGTCACCCAGGCTGGAATGCAGTGGTGCTATCTCAGGTCACTACAACCTCCGCCTCCCAGGTTCAAGCAATTCTCCTGACTCAGCCTCCAGAGTAGCTAAGATTACAGGCACCCACCACCATGCCCAGCTAATTTTTGTATTTTTGGTAGAGATGGAGTTTCGCCATGTTGGCCAGGCTAGTCTTGAACTCCTAACCTTAAGTGATCCGCCTGCCTCGGCCTCCCAAACTGCTGGAATTACAGGCATGAGCCACTGTGCCCAGCCCTAAGTAAGATTTTAGAAAAAAAATAAAGTATACGGTTATAAAGGTTATTGGGACCAGGAAGTTACCCTTTTTATTTCTGAAGGAGCTTCAGGTTTCTCTAAAATGAAGGAGGTGCAAACGGGGTCTTAACAGCAGTCAGAACCACAGATAAATATGACTCCATTTATGGGACTTTAAATTACTTTCCATAAAAATAATGTGGCATTTTTATTTATATATCACTGGGTAATGCTTAAACTTTATGTAATTAGTGCTAAGGGGCAGCTGCAGTTTTATATATTATTTTTATTTCTGGAAGATAATCCAAACAAGAGCAAACCACAAGTCCTTCTAACACTGCAATTCCTGCTCTTAGTCTATTCTAAGCACACATACCTCAGTCCCCTTGAAGATGCATCACTGAGATGAATTCAGGTTATCCTAGGAAAATAGTATACCCTGAGATGGAATGAACAGCAATTAATTTCTGCCATTCGAAAACATCTTGTGCAACAATGCATATCAGTCTCCCAACCCACTTCTGCCCAACCTGCAAAATCACGGTTCAACAAAACACTCTAAATTACATAAATGGACACATAGACCACCAGGCTCTACCGCAGAATGTGTTTTGAGATTGCAAACATAATTTAATCCTTGACAATTTCTCTCCCTCCCTTTCTTATCTCCACTTTTCTAGGCCAGTATAGATGTTTCTGTTTTCCAGTTTTGTTTCGCTTTGATATAATTCTTGTCGTAGTGAAACAAGAATCTACCTATTTATGTGGGTCCCCAGCTACGAAAAGCCTCCTGTTGAGGGTTCCCCATATGTGTTTCACATGTGCCTAGAAATGTGTCTGGCTAGCTTTCAGGTCATCTTCCATCTGATACCTGTGTCAGTAAGAAGGTCTTTTAGCGCCTCTATTTTTTCTTAAATTCTGAGTATTTCCTGTTTCCTTTTCTTATCCCTCCGTCCTGTCTGGCCTTCTGGCAGTTTGAGCCCAGAGTTCCAAATTGAGAGTATAATTAGTAAGCATCCCATCCCTTAACCCCAGGGTCCCTGGGGGCCGACTGCTCCGCTGGCCCTGGCCCTTCCCCTGCAGGATATCACCCCTGATGCTGCCTCAGGAGAGCCCCACCCAGATTCTGCAGGGCCCACCACACCCTCCAGATCTGGTGTTCTCCTTCTGGGTAGTGCTGCTGTAGGCACAGACCTCTGCCTAGGACCACTGCTGCAGCTGCCAGTGGTGCCTGGGAAGCTTCCAGGTACCAACACTGTCTACTTGCCACTGTCCCCTTCCCTATCTCTCTCGTATCACATTCCTTTAGGGAATTACCCAAGCAAAGCGAATATATCCCAATGTTAGCCAAAACAAATAAATAAATCCTCCAATTATGACTTACAGCCCCTTCTCTTCCTAGAACCCAGATGTAGAGTCTTGGATGATGGTGACAGATCCGTGAAACTGGCACAACACTGTGCTCCAAATTCCCCCCCACCATTGACCGTGAAGGCTCTATAGCAGTATCAAGCTGGTTGTGCCCGGTTCCTTCTTCCCTTAGGATGAATTACCTCCTAGGAACCTCCTTAGCCTCTGGAAACAGGCTTTCATCATCTCATCCTACCTGTCCACCAAACGTAACCAGAAGTGTCTAAACCCTAGGAGTGGCCACAGTTCTGCCTCAGGTAAGACCTCTCTTCCTTTGAAAAGAACAAAGTCCATTTGGGACTGAGAATGAGATGACATGCTTCTGGACAGTTGCACGTGGGGAGCATCTCATGGTATTTACAGACCTGAGGTATGGAGAATGCAGAGGGAATGAAGGAGCCTTAGCCAGTCCCTAAACTGAAAAACAACAAAACTAACTTCCAAGTAGATGAAATCTACCCTGTTGCTCTCACCTAAGTGAGAATGGTTGGTGGTTTTAAAGTATATCTCAATGGCTCTTTACCCAGCATGTATTTTGCTAAATTTTATACTAAAGTTATAGGTTAGCTTTGACATAATTGCAAATTTGTTTTCTAAGCTATTCTAGGAAACTTAATTACGGAGCCCTAAAGGAAGCTGAAACTTCCCTGTGCAATTTATAAAAATCTACTTGTAATTTAATGTACAAGTACATTACAATGTAAGTATAATCTACAATGTATACTTAACACACCACACACGGAGCACATATGTGCATATTACAACATACGCAGCATATTCTATAGGGACCATTCTTGAGATTTGGAGTGCTGATTAATCATACTCTTGCTCTCCTCTGGGTTCTAATCAGTTTGCTGTGTAAACAGGAGACAGATGGGAGGTCATAGAGTGCCAAAGGGTTATGGGGAGAGTGAGGCTTCCTTCTTCTCGCCCAGCTGAATCTGACTTCCCCTCGCAGCCACAGACAATGCGGCTGGGGAACCTCAGTCAGGAGAGGCCCTTCCTGCTGGGCTCACCACGAGGGAAGGTGAAATAGGAGGAGGTGGAGATGTGGGACCTGCTCCGCGGTGTTGGATTCCACTTCTGCTTTGGCTCAGTTCAGAGCCTGTCGGACTCTCCCATCTGTCCAGTTAAGAAAGTAACTTTTTCCAAAAAGAGGAACTACTAGAGGACGAAAGAATTGAGAAGCTTCCTGATTTAGTATTTCCTGAAGATGGTGACCATGTTGGGGGAGAGGGAGAAAGCTCTTATTTTAGGCATTAAAATGAGTTTAAGAAAATAAAAGTGCCTTCCTTTAGGAGAGGCAGAGCTAGTTTTTGGTATTTTATGGAAGCTACTGGAGAGTTAGCATAAGCTGTAGAGAGGTCATCTTTAAAGCAAACATGGTATAATAAGCCATATCTTAACATGTAATTTTAAACTTAGACCTAACAATTCTATTTTAAATTGGGACTTTTTAATGACAGAGAATTCTGTCCAGTTTTTTATGATCGCATGTGCACATGTACACCTGCACACAGGAACACACACACGAATAGGCAAACTAATGAAAGGATATCCACAAAGACAGCTCTGTGTGAAATTCAATGTGGCATTGTTTTTATCCATTGGTTTATCAATTTTTTTCCCTAAGGTTTCCAAAATGTTACTTTTCTAATAAGAGAAAAAATGTGTGTGTGTGGGAGTGTGTGTATGCATGGTGTGTGTCCACACACGCATGTGTGTACGTGCACATGTGCCTCTGTGTGTGCGTGCGTGTCCACACGTGTGCTTGTGTCCATGTGAGCCTGTGTGTGCATATGTGTGTACACACATGTGTGTGCATGTGTGTGTGTGTGGACGCACGTGTGTGTATTTAAAGAAACAATTCTGTAGCTTCTGAGCATAATCTGGCCTGATGCGTAATAGCAGGAATAAACAAAGTCAAACCATCGCTGTCCTGGGGAAACCTTGGCGGCAGATGAAGGACTGGGAAGAGTAGGAAGGCTAAAGCCAGCAAGATTAAGCAAGACAAGCCCTTGATTCCTAGCATCGGTCACATGTCCCCATAAGACACATGGAAGTACATTAAAAAACTGTGAAGAAAATTAAATCAAGTAAGTGATGATAGCTAAATTCATTCTGATTGTTGGCATTGTGGGATGTTTACAAGTTGGGCTTTTATAGCTAGTGGATTTCCCCAAAATATTCTTAAATGGCAATAGTTCATTTAATTCTTTATTTTTCCATGTTAAAGACATAGTTTTAACTTAAAACATTAGAGGTGGAATCAAGGAGATGTTGGTAAAAGGATATAAATTTTCAGTTAGACAGGAGGAATAAGTTCAAGAGATCTGTTGTGCAACATGGTGACTATAGCTAATAACAATGCATTGCATACTTGAAAAGTGAAAGCTTTCACCACCAAAAAAGTGAGGAAATGGATATGTTCAATAGCTTGATTTAGCCATTCTACAATGTACACATACATCAAAACCTCATGTCATACCCCATAATGTACACAATTTTTGTCAATTTAAAAAGTTTTTAAGACGATAAATTTAGAAATGTACATTTAAGACCTTATTTTTACAAGTTTACTTTTATTATGAAATATACAAATATAGCAAGAAGGAATAAATTCACCCTATTTCGAACACAACCACTGTTAATATTTTGGTGTAATTTATTTGGCCAAGGATATTGCCTTCCTGCAAGAGATTGATTCGAAGCCACAGACACATGTCTTACATGGTGATGGCAAGTGGATCTCCTGACCTTGTGATCCGCCCGCCTTGGCCTCCCAAAGTGCTGGGATTACAGGCGTGAGCCACCGCACCAGGCACCAATGCCTCTTTCAAATGGCAGTTGAGAGAATGAAATATTGGACACATAGTACTTCCACATACATTTTTTTTTTTTTTTTTTTTTTTTGGAGACAGGGTCGTGTTCTGTTGCCCAGGCTGGAGTGCAATGGCGCAATCATAGCTTACTAAAGCCTTGAACTCCTGGGCTAAAGTGATCCTCCAGCTTTAGCCTCCTGACCACAGGTATGTGCCATAACACTCGGCTAATTTTTTTTTTTTTTCCTGTAGCAATGGGGTCTATGTTCCTCAGTCTGGTCTCAAACTTTAGGACCCCAGTGATCCTATCGTCTTAGCCTTCCAAAGTGCTGGGATTACAGGCATGAGTCACCACACTCAGCCCCTTTTTAAAAGATTCTTTAAAAAAATTTAGTTTGACTGGTAAAGTTTTACCCATTCGTCTTTTCACTTTAACTGCTTATGCTTTGTTATGGCATTGCTAAACAGGGTGCTTGTGTTTGATACCTAAAGAAACAACTACTGCCCTTAACATGGCTCTGAACCTTCCACTAAATTACATATTTTTGATCATGGAGAATTCCTTTCTAAATTTTTGGTCTAGGGAACTATAACCTCAAACATGTGAATTAGTAACTATAGGGGCCAGAAAATAAGAGTCATTAAGCCAAATTTGAGCTGCTACTTCATTTCAAGAAAGGGAGGAATATTACTAAATTGCAATTTGAGGGATGACTTCTTTCCTAGATGTCAGCAAAATGAAACTCCTCCTAGTAATTGCTGAAAGAAAAGGAATATTATCCATGCTGTAATTTATATTTGTCTTTCCTTTTAAATAAATCTTCTAAATTCAGAGGTGAATGAAGAGTATCAATAAACCATTTAGAAGTTAAAATTGGTAAATGAAATTTTATTTTCATCTGGGAGAGTTTACCATATAAATTTGTCTCAGGGGAAAAGCTCAAATATGATGGAATCAAATGTAAATGGTAAAACCAATTATTTAGGTGAGGTGGGGCAATCAATAAAATAACTGGACTTTAGGAAGCTTTGGTAGCTGGGCTGTCTTCAGATTACCCAGAACAATTAAGAAGACTCGCTAACTGTCATTTTCTTTATTCCTTAACTGTTTTTGTTTTTTTTTTTTTTTTTGAGACTGAGTCTCCCTCTGTCACCCAGGCTGGAGTGCAGTGGTGCTATGTTGGCTCACTGTAACCTCTGCCTCCCGAGTTCAAGTGATTCTCCTGCCTCAGCCTCCTGAGTAGCTAGGACTACAGGCATGCGCCATCACGCCCTGCTAATTTTTTGTATTTTTAGTAGAAACGGGGTTTCACCATGTTGACCAGGCTGGTCTCGAACTCCTGACCTCAAGCAATCTGCTGCCTCAGCCTCCCAAAGTGCTGGGATTACAGGCATGAGTCACCATGCCCAGCCCCTTAACCTTTAAATCTACTGAATTGCCTGTCGCCGAGTAAGGTCTTAAGGCTCCTCAAAAACTTGAACTCATACAGAATGCTTTGTTTAAGACCCGGGGGTGAGCAGCTGTGAGTAAACACAAATGCTTAGATGCTACGGCTATACTAAAATTGTGGTGAAAATTTAGAATAGTAAAGGATTATGCCCTATATGCCTTGGCTTAAAATGGAATTTTTCAAATATCCCAATGGTCACATTACTGTTACTTATCCTAAGGAGATATTGTTTCAAAGTTCTCTGCGGTAAGCATCACAAGCCCTTGTATGAGTTGATGGGAAAGGCAGGACCCTGCAAGGCTGAGTGTATTAGTCCATTCTCATGCTGCTAATACAGACATACCTGACACTGGGTAATTTATAAAGAAGAGAGGTTTAATGGACTCACAGTTCCACATGGCTGGGGAGGCCTCACAATCATGGCAGAAAGCAAAGTAGAAACAAAGGCATGTCTTACATGGTGGCAGGCAAGAGAACGTGTGCGAAGGAACTCCCCTTTATAACACCATCAGATCTCATGAGACTTATTCACTATCATGAGAACAGCACTGGAAAGACCCACCCCCATTATTCAACTATATCCCACAGGGTCTCTCCCATGACGTGTGGGAATTATGGGAGCTACAATTCAAGATGAGATTTGGGTGGAGACACAGCCAAACCATATCACTGAGTAAGACCATGATGAGGAGTCATAACCACTTTAGATGCTGGCACTTGAGCAAGTCAATGTCTCTAGACCCAATCATTGGCCATTGTGTGTCCACATGGATGTTCACTATCAGTGAGGAAAGGGTTTCATGGCACCCACAGCTTGCTTCTAATTCTGAGGACTTCCTCTTTTGTAGCCCCCTCTCCTGTCTAGGCCCCTGGTGGTGTTTGGGCCCCTGAGGGAGGAGGAAAGACCAATACTCTCCTCTCCAATGGCCCTTGGAAAGCTGAGGCAGTGGAATCTACTAAAGAGGTTCATCATCCCAATAAATTTTATCTTCACAGTTCAGAGTCTTAGTGCTGTCTCTCCAGCATTGGCCCCATGTCCAGATGGCATGAGCAAATGCTCGAGAGCCCTGCCAGGGCCACAGTGCTACTGAGATTCCCAATTGCTGATGACCCTTGAGGTTTTTCTCCAGAGAGCCTCATCTAAAACATCTTTGTGTAGGGCCAGTTCATGACATAGTGATGTAGAGACCTAAATTAATTAATCCACTTACAATGAATAGTGCCCTAAGGAATGCAATATAGACCAAAGAGGGTGAGGTTGGAAAGCTCTAGAACACAGGCCATAATGTAACCATAGAACTAGGAAGAAAGCTGTGACAGAAAAGGTGATCTCTCCAATTCAGAATTTGTCGTGTCTCAGAACTTTCTCTTTCTACACTATTATTGGTCTTGCTTGCAAGACAATTCACTCAGCACAGGCTTTCAGAAGTTCTGCTTTTCAACAAATGAACCAAATTCCTTTAAGCTAGCACCAGCCTCCTGGTTGGCTGCCTCTTTTCTCACCTAACGTAATTATTTCCTGTGAAGGTCGATTGGAGTTGAGATTTCATAATGCTGCCGTAATATTTCTCTCTCACTCTCCTGCATCACACTCACAGTGACATTTGGGCCATTTTTTGCCTCTGCACAAATGCACAGTCTTGCCATCCATCATGCCAAGGGCAACTATGAAATGAGCATTAAGCACATAGTTTTCAATGCTATCACATAGTTTTCAAGGCCATTAAACATATTAGCAGGCCCATTACTTTATTTTCCTACAGATGTTTTAGTATTGTGACCTCCAGTCATGAAGAAAATGTGAAGCCCTTCCAAGCAAAAGCCGCTATGAATATGGGTAGGAGGTGAAGTTTACATGGGCCAAATCAGATCACTAATGGAAAATGATGCAGGCTCCAGCCTGCCGCATGATACGGGCAAGTGTGAGATACCACACAACCAAGGAAGACACTGGCCTGTGCCTGCTTTCCCACGCACCCAGTCGTACACAACTCGTTAATTTGAAAACCAAAAAGAGGAAGCGAAATTAGGAATTTTACAGTCTCCATCTACCTCTCTTCTGATATACCTCTAAATGGCAGCTACAGAAACAGAGTAGCCTGAAACTCCAGAAAAATGTAGAAGTTCTTCATTTAAGTTGAGAAAATGGGTTAGAAAACCTTGAGGAAGCTAAAAATAACCTCTAATTGAAGGAGTTATTTCAGAACCAGACTTGGAAACATTTAGCAGAGTCTTTTAATTAATTTATTCTGAGGATAGTGCTGAAAATATATCTATCTACCTAATAGCAGAGAGAAAAATCTCCACCTTTGCCTTCTGGCTAGATTCGTTTTACCCTTACTGATATTTCCTCCCCTTATTTTTAGTTTTCATTTCAATTATCCATGGTCAGCTGTGGTCTGGAGATTGATGATTACAGTGCAGTAAGATATTTTGAGAAAGAAAGAGAGACCATAGTCACATAACTTTATTTTATTTTATTTTGTTTATTTGAGATGGAGTCTTGCTCTGTCACCCAGGCTGGAGTCCAGTGGCACCATCTCAGGTCACTGCAACCTCTGACTCCTGGGTCCAAACAATTCTCCTGCCTCAGCTTTCTGAGTGACTGGGATTACAGGTGCCCACCACCATGTCTGGCTAATATTTTGCATTTTTAGTAGAGGTGGAATTTCACCATGTCGGCCAGGCTGGTCTCAAACTCCTGACCTCAGGTGATTCACCTGCCTCAGCATCCCAAAGTGCTGGGATTACAGGCGTGAGCCACCACGCCTGGCCCACATTCACATAACTTTTATTACAGTATATTGTTCTAATTGTTCTATTTTATTATTAGTTATTATTGTTAATATTTTGCTTTCTTAATTTATTAGTTAAACTTTACATTAGGTATGTATAGGGAAAAACAGTGTAAACAGGATTTGGTACTGTGATAGTTAATATTGAGTGTCAACTTGATTGGATTGAAAGATGCAAAGTATTGTTCCTGGGTGTGTCTGTGAGGGTGTTGCCAAAGGAGATTAACATTTGAGTCGCTGGACTGAGAAAGGCAGACCCACCCTCAATCTGGGTGGGCACCATCTAATCTGCTGCCAGCGTGGCCAGAATAAAAGCAGGCAGAAGAATGTGGAGAGACTAGACTGGTTCAGACTTCTGGCCTACATCTTTCTCCTGTGCTGGATGCTTCCTGCCCTCGAACATCAGACTCCAAGTTCTTCAGCTTTGGGACTTGGACTGGCTTCCTTGCTCCTCAGCTTGCAGATGGCTTATTGTGGGACCTCAGCTTGTGATGGTGTGAGTCAATACTCCTTAATAAACTTTCATATATATATAAAAAATATATATAAATAATATAAATATATATAAATATATATATATACATCAATCCTATTAGTTCTGTCCCTCTACAGAGCCCTAACTAATACAAGTACTATTGTTTGTTTCAAGCATCCACTTGGATGTATACCTGCAGATGAGTGGGAATACTGAACTTATCATAGGAAAAGCACTACCCTCAGTATATTTTCACATATAGTGTACCCATGTGAGAAAGAGGCTTTCTGCAACAAAAATGGTGTTATGGGAGTTGGAGGAAATGATTTAAAACGTTTGCAAGTTACTATTGGGAAAAGTTAAACCTAATGTAAAATTTTAAACTAGATCCTTAGATTTAAAAATTTCTAGCCTTCCAGTATTTCATGTGTAACCTTGAGGAACACTTTGAGTTGTAAGAAAATGAAGACCTATTCTTAATCATAATTACATTTGCTGTTTTCATAAAGGGACGGTGGCCTCAGTGTTGATGCAAGTAGCTGAATAATGTCATCAGGGAGCCAGACTTTCTATATTTCTGCTTATTCATTCTTATGGGGCTTTTTGTTCTCATGACTGCAGCCTCACTATCACAACATGGCTGCTGAAGTTCTAGACATCACATACTTAGGCAAAACCAAAGGAAAGAGGAACCCAACAGCTGAGGTCCTCTGAAAAAGAACAGGTTCTTTCCAATAAATTATGAAATCATTTGACTAGAAACTGTATCTATTTTGGCTTCGTGTCTTCCACCCTCCCTAGGTCAGCTCCAGTAAGGATACATAGCAGATGCCAAAATGGTGGAATTAACAGGAAATCATGTAGTATATTCTCGTCATGTTTGTCACCAACTATTAGTCAGTGGATTTTTTTTTCTGGTATAAAGAGCATTCCCTGAATGCTCTGCTCAGTGTATCCACATTCTTCCATTTGCCATTTGTAAGGTGGATAAAATGGTAAGGTATAGATCACACAGTGTGATCTCAATGAACAGATCTGCTAACAGGAAAGCACCTCCTAAAGCAAATTCTGCCCTGCTTAAAAATAAAAATGAATTAACACAAAGCATAGTTGGTTTATTACCACAGCTCAGTGCAAAAGGTGATTTTCTTACTGTGGAGCGTAACAAAAATATCTTCATTTGTGACTTTTTTTTTTTAATCCCTGAAGAGTTATAAATATGACCACCCCTAAAACAAACTGAAAGAATATAAAAACACTTTGCTCCTTTTCTCCATTTTTAGACAGTTAGGTCAAATGCTATGTACTTTTAAAGGGCTTTTGACATATATTGTTGGATTCCTTCCATAAAACTCTCTGTAGGCAATTATGAAAATGTCCCTAAACAGAAAAATTGTGTTATTGATAATTTGTCCCTGTGTTTGGTGTCTTTACTTTTCTTCTTTGATATACTAAATTAGGGAAAGTGAGCTATGGATATGCCTGACTATAGATGATAAACTGCTATGAGCTTGTTGTGGGGAATTGCTAGGGTTTGCTTTCTGTATCCCTAGTCCCTACATCTGTCACCAACCAGCAGCACTAAAATTTTGCCGGGGCACACCCAAGATGTCTGAATAGGAACAGCTCCAACCTATAGCTCCCAGCATGAGTGACACAGAAGACAGGTGATTTCTGCATTTTCAACTGAGGTACCGGGTTCATTTCACTGGGGAGTGCCAGACAATCAGTGCTGGTCAGCTGGTGCAGCCCGACCAGCCAGAACTGAAGCAGGGCGAGGCATTGCCTCACCTGGGATGTGCAAGGGGGAAGGTAATCCCTTTTCCTAGCCAAGGGAAACTGAGACACACAACACCTGGAAAATCGGGTAACTCCCACCCTAATACTGTGCTTTACCAAGGGTCTTAGCAAATGGCACACCAGGAGATTATATATCACACCTGGCCCAGAGGATCCCATGCCCACGGAGCCTCCCTCATTGCTAGCACAGCAGCCAGAGATCTAACTGCAAGGCAGCAGCGAGGTTGGGGGAGGGGTGCCCGCCATTGCTGAGGCTTAAGTAGGTAAACAAAGCTGCCGGGAAGCCAAACTGGGTGGAGCCCAACGCAGCTCAAGGAGGCCTGCCTGCCTCTGTAGACGCCTCCTCTGGGCACAGGGCATAGCTAAATAAAAAGCACCAGTAACCTGGGCAGAGGTAAATGCCTCTGTCTGATAGTTTTGAAGAGAGCAGTGGATCTCCCAGCACAGAGGTTGAGATCTGAGAAAGGACAGATTGCCTGCTCAAGTGGGTCCCTGACCCCTGAGTAGCCTAAATGGGAGACATCCCCCACTAGGTGCAGACCTACACCTCACACCTCACATGGCAGGGTACACCCCTGAGACGAAGCTTCCAGAGCAAGAATCAGACAGCAACACTCGCTGTTCAGCAATATTCTATCTTCTGCAGCCTCTGCTGCTGATACCCAGGCAAACAGGGGTCTGGAGTGGACCTCAAGCAAATTCCAACAGACCTACAGCTGAGGGTCCTGACTGTTAGAAGGAAAACTAACAAACAGAAAGGACACCCACATCAAAACCCATCAGTACATCACCATCATCAAAGACAAAAGGCAGATAAAACCACAAAGATGGGGAAAAACCAGCGCAGAAAAGCTGGAAATTCAAGAAATCAGAGCGCATCTCCCCCTCCAAAGGAATGCAGCTTGCCAGCAATGGAACAAAGCTGGATGGAGAAATACAGAGAACACCACAAAGATACTCCTCAAGAGGAGCAACTCCAAGACACACAATTGTCAGATTCATCAAAGTTGAAATAAAGGAAAAAATGTTAACATTTTTAACAGTCAGAGAGAAAGGTCTGGTTACACACAAAGGGAAGCCCATCAGACCAACAGCAGATCTCTCAGCAGAAACTCTCCAAGCCAGAAGAGAGTGGGGGCCAATATTCAACATTCTTAGAGAAAAGAATTTTAAACCCAGAATTTCATATCCAGCCAAACTAAGTTTCATAAGTGAAGGAGAAATAAAATCCTTTACAGACAAGCAAATGCTTAGAGATGTTGTCACCACCAGGCCTGCCCTACAAGATATCCTGAAGGAAGCACTAAACATGGAAAGAAATAACATGTACCAGTCATTGCAAAAACATGTCGAAATGTAAAGTCCATTGATGCTAGGAAGAAACTGCATCAACTAGCAAGCAAAATAACCAGCTAATACCATAATGACAGGATCAAGTTCACACATAACAATACTAACCTTAAATGTAAATGGACTAAATGGTCCAATTAAAAGACATAGACTGGCAAATTGGATAAAGAGTCAAGACCCATCAGTTTGCTGTATTCAAGAGACCCATCTCACATGCAGAGACACACATAGGCTCAAAATAAAGGGATGGAGGAAGATCTACCAAGCAAATGGAAAACAAAAAAAAAAGCAGGGGTTGCAATCCTAGTCTCTGATAAAACAGACTTTAAACCATCAAAGAGCAAAAGAGACAAAGAAGGCCATTACATAATGGTAAAGGGATCAATTCATCACGAAGAGCTAACTATCCTAAATATATATGCACCCAATACAAGAGCATCCAGATTCATAAAGCAAGTCCTTAGAGACTTACAAAGAGACTTAGACTCCCATGCAAGAATAATGGGAGACTTTAACACCCCACTGTCAACATTAGACAGATCAACGAGTTAGAAAGTTAACAAGGATATCCAGGAATTGAACTGAACTCTGCACCAAGTGGACCTAATAGACATCTACAGAACTATCCACCCCAAATCAACAGAATATACATTCTTCTCAGCACCACATCACACTTATTCCAAAATTGACCACATAATTGGAAGTAAAGCACTCGTCAGGAAATACAAAAGAACAGAAATTATAACAAACTGTCTCTCAGTGAAATCAAACTAGAACTCAGGACTAAGAAACTCAATCAAAACCGCTCAACTACATGGAAACTGAACAACCTGCTCCTGAATGGCTACTAGGTACATAACAAAATGAAGGCAGAAATAAAGATGTTCTTTGAAACCAATGAGAACAAAGATACAACATACCAGAATCTCTGGGACACATTTAAAGCAGTGCATAGAGGGAAATTTATAGCACTAAATGCCCACAAGAGAAAGCAGGAAAGATCTAAAATTGACACCCTAGCATCACAATTAGAAGAACTAGAGAAGCAACAGCAAACACATTCAAAAGCTAGCAGAAGTAAAGAAATAACTAAGATCAGAGCAGAACTGAAGGAGATAGAGACACAAAAAACCCTCCAAAAAATCAATGAATCCAGGAGCTGCTTTTTTGAAAAGATCAACAAAATTGATAGACTGCTAGCAAGACTAACAAAGAAGAAAAGAGAGAAGAATCAAATAGATGCAATAAAAAATGATAAAGGAGATATCACCACTGACCCCACAGAAATACAAACTACCATCAGAGAACATTATAAACATCTCTGTGCAAATAAACTAGAAAACCTAGAAGAAATGGATAATTTCCTGGACACTTACACTCTCCCAAGACTAAACCAGGAAGAAGTTGAATCTCTGAATAGACCAATAGCAGGCTCTGAAATTGAGGCAATACTTAATAGCCTACCAACCAAAAAAAGTCCAGGACCAGATGGATTCACAGCCAAATTCTACCAGAGGCACAAGGAGGAGCTGGTACCATTCCTTGTGAAACTATTCCAATCAATAGAAAAAGAGGGAATCCTCCCTAACTCATTTTACAAGGCCAACATCATTCTGATACTAAAGCCTGACAGAGATATAACCAAAAAAAGAGAATTTTAGACCCGACCAATATCCCTGATGAACATCAATGCAACAATCCTCAATAAAATACTGGCAAACCAAATCCAGCAGCACATCAAAAAGCTTATCCACCATGATCAAGTGAACTTCATCCCTGGGATGCAAGGCTGGTTCAACATACACAAATCAATAAATGTAATCCAGCATATAAACAGAACCAAAGACACATGATTATCTCAATAGATACAGAAAAGACCTTTGACAAAATTCAACGGCCCTTCATGCTAAAAACTCTCAATAAATTCGGTATTGATGGAACGTATCTCAAAATCATAAGAGCTATTTATGAAAAATGCACAGCCAATATTATACTGAATGGGCAAAAACTGGAAACATTCCCTTTGAAAACTGGCACAAGACAGGGATGCCCTCTCTCACCACGCCTATTCAACATAGTGTTGGAAGGTCTGACTAGGGCAATTAGGCAAGAGAAAGAAATAAAGGGTATTCAGTTAGGAAAAGAAGAAGCCAAATTGTCCCTGTTTGCAGATGACAAGATTGTATATTTAGAAAACCCTATTGTCTCAGCCCAAAATCTCCTTAAGCTGATAAGCAACTTCAGCAAAGTCTCAGGATACAAAATTAATGTGCAAAAATCACAAGCATTCTTATACACCAGTAACAGACAAACAGACAGCCAAATCATGAATGAACTCCCATTCACAATTGCTACAAAGAGAATAAAATACCTATGAATCCAACTTACAAGGGATGTGAAGGACCTCTTCAAGGAGAACTACAAACCACTGCTCAATGAAATAAAAGAGGACACAAACAAATGGAAGAACACTCCATGCTCATGGATAGGAAGAATCAATATTGTGAAAATGGCCATACTGCAGAAGGTAATTTATAGATTCAATGGCATCCCCATTAAGCTACCAATGACTTTCTTCACGGAATTGGAAAAAAACTACTTTAAAGTTCATATGGAACCAAAAAAGAGCCTGCATTGCCAAGACAATCCTAAGCCAAAAGAACAAAGCTGGAGGCATCATGCTACCTGACTTCAAACTATACTACAAGGCTACAGTAACCAAAACAGCATGGTACTGGTACCAAAACAGAGATATAGACCAATGGAACAGAACAGAGCCCTCAGAAATAATACCACACATCTAGAGCCATCTGATATTTGACAAACTTGACAAAAACAAGAAATGGGGAAAGAATTCCCTATTTAATAAATGGTGCTGGGAAAATCCCAAATCCCAAAAGGTCTGTCAGTGATGCCCCACATTCATCGGTGGTTCTCTAGGAAGCTGCCCCTCTACTCTCTGAGATGAGCATTTCATAACACCTTTCTCCTTGGGTTTCCTTCCTCAAATCTCAGCCAACTACCTTGACTCATACTCCTCCAAAAAGAAAGACATCAGACTTGAACTTCCTCATATTCCCATCACCAAATTACAACCTCACCTGCACCTATATTAGCTTCTCTGCTTTTCCTGCATGAGGATTGAGTAATCATCTCCACTCCTCTCAGAGACCACCTTGGATGATGAAGTAGAAGCTGTATGTTGAGGAAAGCAGAGAAATAAAGTAGAAAGAGCATGGATTCTGGCAAGATGTATTTGGTGGATGCCATGCTATGCTGCACAACTATGTGCCTCCAGGACTGAAGCACTCATTCTCCCTGCTTCCAGGAGTGTTGGCAACATACTGTTGTCAGCTGATCCCTTCTCTGGCGTGTTTGCTCAGCTGAAATGAGCACCATTGTTTAAGGTCAAGCCCCCTTCCTTCTAACAGCCCTCCTCTAATGACAGGTCAATGTAAAGTTATAAAGGCCCATCTTCCTTGCCCCAATTTTGGACAGCTTTGCAGAGCTATCGTAGCTTCAGAATGGATCACAGGATAGGCTGAGATCTTTACTGATCTTTATTGATTGCATCACAGCTTGAATTTTCTTTTTCCAAAAATCCTATTTCCTTCACCCCTTGAGCATGCCATAACACACCTATCAACAAATCTTTTATCAGAGTCTGCTGCTTGGGAAACCTGTCTAGTAATAGTGCCAGAAGCAGTCTGAGAGAGCAGACTCCAAAATGAGATTTTTGGAGCTAGGTCACTTGCAGGCAGCTGGCAATGAAGATCCCATCACAGCTGGTAGTTACTGGTAGACCCTGGCATGTAGTAGCATATAATTGTTAAAAATTTTACCATGGTGAACTGAGATATTATACTGATGTAAGGTAACTTACTGACAGGTACAATGTGTGAGGCATTTTAGAGGTAAAGAAAAAAGAGGATAAGAAATATAGAACATAAAGGCCATTTCTAGGGTCAATCAGTGCTTTGGAGAAAAACAATAAAAGACTGAGAGTAAATTAATCAGCAATTAAAGGCCAAATGTAAGAGTCAGAGGGCTTCCTTGGCCATACATAAAACAGTTTTTTATTTTGTCAGATGGTGGAATAGAAAACCCCTGGCATCATTCCCCGACACAAATACAACAAGAAACAATCCAAAGTCAAAAATAGCAACCTGTATACACCAGAACTCCAGGGAGAAGTGGAGAAACCCCCTGGACTCACAGAATCAAGAGAAGCTATGGCCAACCCACAGCTGACAAAGCGAAAGGAGAAAAGGAGGTGGAGATTTGATTTCTCCATCAGTTCAGATATTTTCATAGGAAGCCCAGTCTAGTCTCTTCCCATGAGAACTATTGGGAGTACCAGGAGGGCCAAACAAACTGGGGTGAACTAGGGACAAAGCAAGGCGATGATCACATCGGCTGGCATGTGGGTTGTAGCAGCTCAGTGCTCTAATCAGTGGGGACACAACGTTGAAGACACTGACTGGTGCCACAACACCATAGGGGGCACCATCCATGGGAAGGCCCAAATCCCTAGTAAAATTTTTCACAAAGCGCAGGTACTCATGTGGAGCCATCCTCTGGCCCAGAAACAGCTAAAAGGTTGGGAATAAGTTCTGATGCCTACTTAAGTCTTCCCCAGAAGAAACAACAGCAGGACAGCAGTATAGTTTTGAGGCATCATTTATGCACCATTGCCTACTCTATAAGTCTTCTCTAGACTGGGAAACAAAGGCAGGGCAGCAATTTATTTCCAGAGTAGCACTGAAGGTCTCACTATAAGCTCACTATAAGTCTTCTAGACCAAGAGACAATGATAAGACAATGAGTTAGTTCTAGTGTGATGTTTTAGTTCTGGTGCTCACTCTGTCCTCCACAGAATAGGAAGCAACAACAAGCAAATGTTTACATTGTAATATTAGGAAGTAAAGTTCTAACATTGGCAAAGAACAGCTGCAAAAACTAAAAGAGGTGGCTGTCTCCTCAAATGCACAAGCATCAATGTAAAGATGCAATGACTGTGAAAACTGAGGGAAATATGACACCACCAAAAGAAACCAAAAAAGCTCCAGCAATGACTCCAGAAGAAATGCATATTTATAAAATATCTGACAGACAATTCAAAACAATCCACTTAAGGAAGTTCAAGGAATCACAAGAAAATAAAGATTAAAAACTAAATGAAATTCAGAAAACAATCCAGGAACAAAATGAGAAATTTGACCCCCCCAAAAAATTTAAACAGCCAAATAAAAATGCTAGAAATTAAGAATACAATAACTGAACTGAAAAATTCAATAACTGAACTGAAAAATTCACTAGAAAGCTTTAATTGGAGACTTGATAAAACAGGGAAAAGAATTAGCAAGCTTGAAGAATGTATGAAATTACCCAATTAGAAGAGCAAAAAGAGAAAAATAATTAAAAAGAGTAAAGAAAGCCTAAAAGAATTATGGGGCACCACTACATAATTGGAATTGGCAAGGGAGACAAGAAAGGAAAAGACCTAGAAAGCATATTTCTGAAAATAATGGCTGAAATTTTTCTAAATCTGGAGAAAAACAGTAGCATTTAGGCACAGAAAACTCAGAGGTCTTTCCAACTTCATCAGTCAAATTCAATCAAAAGAGGAATTTTCTGAACTTGCTGGCAAGATGGCCAAATAGGAACAGCTCTGGTCTGCAGCTCCCAGCAAGATTGACACAGAAGGCAGGTGATTTCTGCATTTGCAACTGAGGTAACTGGTTCATCTCATTGGGACTGTTTGGACAGTGGGTGCAACCCACAGAGGGACAAGCCAAAGCACGGTGGGGCATTGCCTCACCCAGAAACACAAGGTGTTGGGGGATTACCCTTTCCTAGCCAAGGGAAGCCGTGAGAGACTGTACCCGAAGGAACAGTGCACTCTGGCCCAGATACTGCACTTTTCCCATGGTTTTTGCAACTGGCAGACTAGGAGATTCCCTCCAGGGCTTGGCTCAGCAGGTCCCACCCCCACAGAGACCAGCAAGCTAAGATCCACTGGCTTGAAATTCTTGCTAATACCACAGCAGTCTGAGGTCAACCTGGAATACTGGAGCTTGGCAGGGGGAGGGATGTCTGCCATTGCTGAGGCCTGAGTAGGCAGTTTCACCCTTACAGTGTAAACAAAGCTGCTGGGAAGTTCGAACTGGGTGGAGCCCACTGCAGCTCAGCAAGGCTGCTGCAGCCAAACTGCCTCACTAGGCAGGGCATCTCTGAAAAAAAGGCAGCAGCCCCAGTCAGGGACTTATACATAAAACCCCATCTCCCTGGCACAGAGCATCTGGGGGAAGGAGCGACTGTGGGTGCAGCTTCTGCAGACTTAAACATCCCTGCCTGACAGTTCTTAAGAGAGTAGCAGATCTCCCAGCACAGCATTCAAGCTCTGATAACGGTCAGGCTGCTTCCTCAATTGGGTCCCTGACCCCTGTGTATCCTGACTGGGAGACACCTCCCGGTAGGGGCTGACAGACACCTCATAAAGGAGAGCTCTCACTGGCATCTGGTGGGTACCGCTCTAGGGGGAAGCTTCCAGAGGAAGGAACAGGCAGCAATCTTTGCTGGTCTGCAGCCTCTGCTGGTGATACCCAGGAAAACATGGTCTGGAGTAGATCTACAGCAAACTCCAGAAGAACTGCAGCAGAGGGGCCTGATTGTTAGAAAGAAGACTAACAAACAGAAAGGAATAGTAGCAATGTCAACAAAAAGGACTTCCACTCAGAGATGCCATCTGAAGGTCACCAACATCAAAGACCAAAGGTAGATAAATCCATGAAGATGGGGAGAAACCAGCACAAAAAGGCTGAAAACTTCAAAAACCAGAACCCCTCTTCTCCTCCAAAGGATTACAACTCCTCACCAGCAAGGGAACAAAATTGGACAGAGAATGAGTTTGATGCATTGACATAAGTGGCTTCAGAAGGTGGGTAACAACAAACTCCTCTGAGCTAAAGGAGCATGTTCTAACCCAATGCAAGGAAGCTAAGAACCTTGAAAAAAGGTTAAATGAATTGCTGAATACATACACCCTCCCAAGAATAAACCAAAAAGAAATAAAAGCCCTGAATAGACTAATAATAAGTTCTGAAATTGAGGCAGTAATTAATAGCCTACCAACCAAAAACAGTCCAGGGCTAGATGAATTCACAGCGAGATTCTACCAGAAGTACAAAGAGGAGCTGTTACCATTACTTCTGAAACTATTCCAAACAATAGAAAAAGAGGGAATCCTCCCTAACCCATTTTCTGAGGCCAGCATCATCCTGATACCAAAACCTGACAGAGTCACAACAAAAAAAGAAAATTTTAGGCCAATATCCCTGAAAAACATCGAGGCGAAAATCCTCAGTAAAATTCTGGCAAACAGAATCCAGCAGCATATCAAAAAACTTATCCACCATGATCAAGTCAGCTTCATCTCTAGGATGCAAGGCTGGTTCAACATATGCAAATCAATAAATGTAATCCATCACATAAACAGAACCAATGACAAAAACCACATGATTATCTCAATAGATGCAGAAAAGGCATTCAACAAAATTCAACAGCCCTTCATGTTAAAAACTGTCAATAAACTAGGTATCGAAGGAACCTATCTCAAAATAATAAAAGCTATTTATGACAAACCCATAGCCAATATCATACTGAACAGGCAAAAACTGGAAGCATTCCCTTTGAAAACCAGCACAAGACAAGGGTGCTCTCTCTCATCACTCCTATTCAACATAGTATTTGAAGTTCTGGCTGGGGCAATCAGGCAAGAGAAAGAAATAAAGGGTATTCAATTATGAAAAGAGGAAGTCAAATTGTCTCTGTTTCTAGATGATGTGACTGTATATTTAGAAAACCCCATCATCTCAGCCCCAAATCTCCTTAAGCTAGTAAGCAACTTCAGTAAAGTGTCAGGATAAAAAAATCAATGTGAAAAAATCACAAGCATCCCTATACACAAATAACAGACAAACAGAGAGCCAAATCATGAGTGAAGTCCCATTCACTATTGCTACAAAGAGAATAAAATACCTAGTAATACAACTTACAAGGGATATGAAGGACCTCTTCAAGGAGAACTACAAACCACTGCTCAAGGAAATATGAGAGGACACAAACAAATGGGAAAGCATTCCAAGCTCACGGATAGGAAGAATTAATATCATGAAAATGGCCATACTGCCCAAAGTAAGTTATAGATTCAATGCTATCCCCATTAAGCTACCAATGACTTTCTTCACAGAATTGGAAAAAAAACTACTTTAAATTTCATATGGAACCAAAAAAGACCCCACATAGCCAAGACAATCCTAAGCAAAAAGAACAAAGCAGGAGGCATCACGCTACCTGACTTCAAACTATACTACAAGGCTCCAGTAACCAAAACAGCATAATACGGGTACCAAAACAGATATATAGACCAATGGAACAGAACAGAGGTCTCAGAAATAACACCACACCTCTACAACCATCTGATCTTTGACAAACCTGACAAAAACAAGCAATGGTGAAAGGATTCTCTATGTAATAAATGGTGTTGGGAAAACTGGCTAGCCATATGTAGAAAGTTGAAACTGGATCTCTTCCTTACACCTTATACAAAAATTAACTCAAGATGGATTAAAGACTTAAATGTAAGACCTAAAACCATAAAAACCCTAGAAGAAAACCTAGGCAATACCATTCAGGACATAGGCATGGGCGAAGACTTTATGACTAAAACACCAAAAGCAATGGCAACAAAAGCCAAAATAGACAAATGGGATCTAATTAAACTAAAGAGCTTCTGCACAGCAAAGGAAACTATCATCAGAGTGAACAGGCAACCTACGGAATGGGAGAAAATTTTTGCAATCTCCCCACCTGACACAGGGCTAATATCCAGAATATACAAAGAACTTAAACAAATTTACAAGAGACAAACAAGCAACCCCATCAAAAAGTGGGTGAAGGATATGAACAGACACTTCTCAAAACAAGACATTTATGCCCCCAACAAACACGAAAAAATGCTCATTATCACTGATCATTAGAGAAATGCAAATCAAAACCACAATGAGATACCATCTCATGCCAGTTAGAATGGCAATCATTAAAAAGTCAGGAAACAACAGATGCTGGAGGGGATGTGGAGAAATAGGAATGCTTTTACGCTGTTGGTGGGAATGTAAATTAGTTCAACCATTGTGGAAGACAGTGTGGGGATTCCTCAAGGATCTAGAACTAGAAATAACATTTGACCCAGCAATCCCATTACTGGGTATATATCCAAAGGATTATAAATCGTTCTACTATAAAGACAAATGCACACATATGTCTCTTGTGGCACTATTCATAATAGCAAAGACTTGGAACCAACCCAAATACCCATCAATGATAGACTGGATAAAGAAATGTGGCACATATACACCATGGAATACTATGCAGCCATAAAAAAGGATGAGTTTATGTCTTTTGCAGGGACGTGGATGAAGCTGGAAACCATCATTCTCAGCAAACTAACACAAGAACAGAAAACCAAACACTGCATGTTCTCACTCATAAGTGGGACCTGAACAAGGAGAACAGATGGACACAGGGAGGGGAACATCACACAGTGGGGCCTGTCAGGGGTGGGGTGGGGGGAGGGGGAGGGATTTTTCCTAATGTAGGGATTTTCCTACATTAGGAAAAATACCTAATGTAGATGATGGGTTGATGGGTGCAGCAAACCACCATGGCACATGTATACCTATGTAACAAACCGCTACATTCTGCACATGTACCCCAGAACTTAAAATATAATTTAAAAAAAGAGAAATTTTCCCAGGCACATTATAGTCAAATTATCAAAAATCAAAGACAAAGAAAGTATACTGAAAACAGCAAGAGAAAAGAAACATATTAAATTCACAGAGTCACAATACAGATATCCCAATGCAGATTGTTCAACAAATACTTTGAAGGCCAGGAGAGAGTGGGATGTTATATTCAATGTGCTGACAGAGATACTCTGCCAACTAAAAATACTGTGCCCAGCAAAGCTATCCCTCAAACATTAAAAATTAAAGACATTTCCAGACAAACAAAACAGAGAATTCATCAACACCAGATCTGAGTTATAAAAAATACTAAACAGAGTTTTTCAATCTGAAAGAAGTGGATGTTAACATGTGACAAGAAAACATCTGAAAGTATAAAACTCATTGGCAAAAGAAAAAAGACAAATTGAGAATACTTTAGTACTGTAATTGTGGTAGGTAAACTGCTTATATCATAAATATAAAGACTAAAAACAAAATTATTAAAAGCAACAATACAGTAATTGGTTAAAGTATAGGCAATATAAAAAGATGTATATTAAAACATCAAAAAAGTCAAAGCATGTGTGTTTTGGGGGGTGATGTCGAAGTGTTGTTTGTTTTGATACTTTTCTTTGCAATCAAAGTTAAATCACTTTCAGTTTAAAATAACCTGACAACTGTAAGATATTTGTGTAAGCCTCATGGTAACCACCATGCAGAAACCAATAATACTCTCTAAAAACTAAAAACCAACATACTACCAGGAAAAAAAAAACCTACAAAAGAAGAGAAAGAAGGAAAGAAAGAGAGACAGGGAAGCTATAAAACAACCAGAAACCAAGCAACAATAAGTAATAACACTTAATGTAAATGGGCTCAATTCTCAAATTAAAAGACACACAGTGGCTGAATGGATAAAGAAATAAGACCCAACTATATGTTGCCTTCAAGAAACCCACTTCACCTATAAAGGCTCACATAGACTGAATGTGAAGGTATCTGGGGAACCAGCCCCCAATATTTCAACATAGGTTCTTTCTATTTTCCCTAAGTGTTGGCCAGTCTGAGAAATAGAGAAAGAGTACAAAGAGAGGAATTTTACAGCTGGGCCACCAGGAATAACATCACATATTGGTAGGTCCGTGATGCCCACCTGAGCCACAAAACCAGCAAGTTTTTATAAGGGATTTCAAAAGGGGAGGGGGTGTACAAACAGGGAGTAGGTCACAAAGATCACATGCTTATGAGGCCAATAAAGATCACAAGGCAAAGGGCAAAATTAGAATTACTGATGAGGGTCTATGTTCAGCTGTGCACATATTGTCTTGATAAACATCTTAAACAACAGAAAACAGGGTTTGAGAGCAAAGAACTGGTCTGACCTCAATTTCACTAGGGTGGGGTTTTTCCCCATCCTAGTGAGCCTGAGGGTACTGCAGGAGACCAGGGTGTATTTCAGTCCTTATCTCAACAGCATAAGACAGACACTCCTAGAGCAGCCATTTATAGACCTCCCCACAGGAATGCATTTCTTCCCCAGGATATTAATTATTAATATTCCTTGCTGGGAAAAGAATTTAGCAATATCTTTCCTACTTGCATGTCCGTTTATAGGCTCTCTGCAAGAAGAAAAATATGGCTCTATTCTGCCTGACCCCACAGGCAATCAGACCTTATAGTTGTCTTCCCTTGTTCCCTGAAAATTGCTGTTATTCTGTTCTTTTTCAAAGTGCACTGATTTTATATTGTCCAAACACACATGTTTTACAATCAATTTGTACAATAGTAGTCCTGAGGTGATGTACATTCTCAGTTTATGAAGATAACAGGATTAAGAGATTAAAGTAAAAATAGGCATAAGAAATTAGGAGTATTACTTGGGAACTGATAGATGTCCATGAAATCTTCACAATTTATGTTTGGAGATTGCAGTAAAGACAGGCATAAGAAATTATGAAAGTATTAATTTTGGGAACTGATAAATGTCCATGAAATCTTCACAATTGATGTTCCTCTGCTGTGGCTCCAGCCTGTCCCTCCATTCAGGGTCCCTGGCTTCCTGCAACATGAAGTTGTGGAAAAAGATATTCCATGCAAACAGAAACTCAAAAAAAGCAGGAGTAGCTATGCTTATATCAGATAAAATAGACTACAAATTTAAGACTGTAAAAAGAGACAAAGAAGATCAATATATAAAGATAACAGGATCAAATTGGCATGAGGATATAACAATTATAAATATCTATACACCCAACACTAAAACTCCCAAGTATATAAAGGAAACATTAATAGAGTTAAGGGAGAAATAGATTGGAATAAGTAATACTGGGAAACTTTAACACCCCACTCCCAGTAATGGATTGATCATCCAGAAAGAAAATCAACAAAGAAAGAGTGGAGTTAAACTATACCCTATAGGTAATAGGCCTAACTAACATTTACAGAACATTTCACCCAAATGCTGCAGAATACATATCCTTTTCATCAGCACATGGAAATTTCTTCAGAATAAAACATATGATAGGCCACAAAACAAGTCTGGAAAAAATTTTAACCTAGAAATTGTATTAAGTATTTTTTCTGACCACAATGAAATAAAACTAGAAATCAAAATCAGTAAGAGGAATCTTTGAAAACACACAAACACCTGGAGATTAAACAACAGGCTCCTGAATGACCAATGGGTCAGTAAAAAAATTAAGAAGGAAATTTAAAAAAATTTTTAAATAAATGAAAATGAAAATACAACATGCCCAATATGATGATATATGGTGAAAGCAGTACTAAAGAGGGAAGTTTATAGCAACAAACACTTATATCAAAGAAGTAGAAAAATTTCAAATAACCAATCTAATGATGCACCTTAAGGAACTAGAAAAGCAAGAATAAGCCAAGCCCAAAATTCATAGAGGACAGAAATAGTAAAGATGAAGGCAGACATAAATAACATTGAGACTAAAAATATACAGAAGATTAACAAAACAAAAAGTTGGTTTTTAAACACTTAAACAAAAGGGACAAGCTAGCTAGACTAAGAAAAAAGAGAGAAGACCCAATTAAATAAAATGAGAGATATAAAAGGAGACATTACAACTGATGTCACATAAATACAAAGTATCCTTGGAGAGTATTAGTTAAAACTATATTCCAACAAATTGCAAAACCTAGAAGAAATGAAAAAATTTCTGAATATATACAAGTTACTAAGGTTGAACTATGAGGAAATAGAAAACCTGAACAGACCAATAGTGATAAAGATATCCCCATCAAAGAAGAGCCCAGGACCTGATAGCTCCATTGCTAAATTCTACCAAATATTTAAAAACCTAAAGATTCCACAAAAACCTATTAGAACTGATAAATTCAATAAACAATATGAAAAAGAAATTAAGAAAGAAATTCCATTTGCAATAGTTACAAAGAATATAAAATACCTAGGAATCAATTTAACCAAAAAAGTTAAAGATATATACAGGGAAAACTATAATACACTGACAAAAGAAACTGAAGAGGACACAAAAAATGGGAAAATATTTCATGCTCAATTATACATAACCACAAAAGACCCTGAATAGCCAAACCAATAATGAGCAAAAACAACAGAGCTGGAGGCATCACACTACCTGACTTCAAAATTTACTTCAAAGATATGATAACAAAAACAGCATGGTACTGATATAAAAACAGACATGTAGACCAATAGCAAATTCAGATATAAGTCCACATATTTACAGCCAACTTGACAAAGTGCTAACAACATACAATGAGGATAGGATTGTCTCTTTAATCAACGGTGTTGGGAAAACTGGATAACTATAGGTGGACTAATGAAACTAGACCCCTATCTCTCACTATACAAAAATCAAATCAGAATGGATTAAAGGCTTAAATCCAAGACCTGAAACTATTATTACAAGAAAACATTGGAGAGCAAGAAAATCCAAGCAAAGATTTTTTTGTGTGTAAGGCTTCAAATGCACAGACAACTGAAGCAATAATAGACAAATGGGATTATATTGAGCTAAAAAGCTTTTGCATAATGTAGGAAATAACCAGCAAAATGAAGAGACAGTCCACAGAATGGGAGAAAATATTTTCAAACTACTCACCTGACAAGCAACAAATGACCATAAAATATAAGGAGCTCAAACACAAGAGCAAAATAAAACAAAACAAAACAAAAAACGATTGGGTTTAAAAAATGGGCAAAAGATTTTTTAAAATGGGCAAAAGGTCTCAATAGACATTTCTCAAAGGAAGACATACAAATGAGCAACAGGTATATTTTAAAAAGTTCAACATCATTAATCACCAGAGAAATGCAAATCAAAACCACAATGAAATATCTTACCACAGTTAAAATGTCTTGTGTCAGAAAGACAGGCAATAACAGATGCTGATGAGGATGTGGAGAAAAGGACAGCCTCATATACTGTTGGCGGGAATGGTACAGCAACTGTAAAGAACAATATGAAGATTCCTCAAAAAATTAAAAATAGAATTACCATAGGATCCAGTAATTCCACTACTAAGTATAAAAAAGGAAATGTATATATTCAACAGACACCTGCATTTCTATGTCTATTGCAGCAGTATTCACAATAGTCAAAATATGGAATCAATCTAAGTGTCCCTCAATAGATGAATGGGTAAAGAAAATGTGGTATAAATATATGATGAACTATTATTCAGCCATGAAAAGAATGAAATCCTGTCATTTGCAGCAGCATGAATGAAATTGGAGTTCATTATGTTAAGTGAAATAAGCCAAGCATGGAAAGACAAATATCACATATTCTCATTCATATGGGAGCTAAAAAAAAAAAAAAAAAAGAAAAAGAAAAAGAAAAAAAAAAAAAAACAGTGACTCTCATGAAGACAGAAAGTAGATTGGTGGTTACCAGAAGCTGAGATGGGGAAGGGGAAGGAGCAAGGAAAGACTGAAGAGAAGTTGATTAACGGTTACAAATAGATGGTTTCATAGAAGAAATAAGACCCAGTGTTAGATAGATCAGTGGGGTGACTATAGTTTACAATAATCTAGTGTGCATTTCAAAATAGCTGAAAGAGAAAAATTTGAATGGTTCTAGCATAAGGAAAAGACAAATATTTAAGGTGGCTATCCCAAATTCACTGATTTGATCTTTACAAATTATGTGTCTGTATTAAATTATCACATGTACTGTGAAGCTATGTACATCTATTATGTATCAATTTTAAAAAGAGAAAAAAATCCATTTATAAATAGCACTGAAAAGGAAATACATAGAGATAAATTTAATCAAGAAGGCAAAAGACTGATACAGTGAAAACTATAAATTGATACTGAAATACATTAAATAAAATATAAATAAATGGAAGGACATCCTGTGTTCGTGGATTGGAAGACTTAATATTAAAATGTCCATAGTACCCAAAGTGATCTAGAGATTAAATGCAATCTGTATCAAAATTCCAACTGCAATTTTTTAACAAAATAAAATTTAAAAAAATCCTAAAACCCATGTGTAGAACCACATAGGACCCCAAACAGCCAAAATAATGTTAAGAAAGAAGAATAAAGCTGGAGGCATCACATTTCCTAATTTCAAAACATGAAAAACCTGTAGTAATCAAAATAGTATGGTACTGGCATAAAAAGAGACACATAAGCCAATGAAATAATCCTACACAAACACAATCAATTGTTCTTTGATAAGAGTACCAAGACTACATGATGGGGAAAAGATAGTCTCTTCAACAAATGGTGTTAGGAAAACTGGATATCCACCTGCAAAACAATGAAATTAGACCCTTATTTTACATCATACATTAACAAATCAACTTAAGATAAATTAAATATTAAAATGCAAGAGAGGAAACTTTACAATGACTAGCAGAAAACTTAGGAGAAAAGCTTCATAATATTGGACTTGGCAAGAATTTCTTGAGAGGACATTGAAAGCACAGGCACCAAAAGCAAAGATGGAGAACTATATATAATATATATGGACAACATAAGGACAGTATAATACACACACGAACTCCTAACACCCAGTAAATATGATAGTATTTAAGATGGGGTGTTTGGGAGATAATCAGGGTTAGATGTATCAATAGTAATGAAGATGGGGCCCTAGATAATGACATCAAGTGCAAAATTGGAAGAGAGCCCTCACAAGAAAGCAACTAAACTTGAACTTTGATGTGTACATCCCAGCCTCCAGAACTGTGAAAGATAAAATTTCCTTTTTTAAAAAATAGAACTGCATAAGATCTGTCATAACTTAGTTCCAGTGACATGTGGAAACTTCTATATAATGCTAATCCCTCTCCACCCCCCATTTTAAAAAATCCAAATATTGTACCTATTACAGGTATATTGCTTACAAACACAATAGTACACTTTTGTAATTATTAGTTTATATAAATCATATGTCTTTTAAAGAAGCTGACAGAAAGAATGTAGTTACAGAGTTTTCTTCATTAAACTTCCAATTTACTATTTCTGATTCTCTTCTTTTCCTCTTTTGGATTCAAGTTACATCTTCCATCATTTCCTTAGTGCAATAAAGCTACATTCCCACCTGCCTTTTTTGTTGTGTTATAGTCAAATATATTACATTTTTGTATGTTATATAACCTACAGTACAGTACAATATAATACAACACAATACATATTGTTTCATGTAATTGTCCTTAAATCAATTAAGAGAAGAAAGAAGAAGCAATACGGAATTGTGCTGCCTTTTAGAATTACCTACTTAATTATCTTACTGGTACTCCTTGTTTATTTATATGGATTTAAAATACTGTTTGCTGTAACTTGCTCTCACCCTAAATAACTATCTGTGGTATTTCTTAGAAGCACATCTGCAAGCTCTTCTTTATCACCATTTCACCTTCATTTTTGAAAAATCATTTTTTCTGGATCTGAGATTCTTTGTTGACAGTTTTTTTTTGTTTGTTTTGCTTTTTTTTTTTGGCTTTTTTTTTTTTTTTTTTTTTTTTTTTACTTTCAACAGTATGAATATGTTATTCTAATGTCTACTGGCCTCTGTTATCCCTGATAAGAGGTAAGCTGTTAATCTTATTAGGACTCTCTAGTACATGATGAGTCATTTTCTCTTACTCTTTTTTGAGATTTTTCTCTTTGTCTTAACTATGATGTGTCTGTGTGTGGCTCTCTTTGCATTTCTCTTACCTGAAACTTGTTGAGCTTATTGAATGTGTAGATTTTTGGGGATTTTTTGGTCAAATTTGAGAAATTTTCAGCCATTATTTCTTTATTTTTTAATTCACATATAAAAGTTGTATATATTTATCATGTATGAAATGTTTTGAAATATGTGTACATTGTAGAATGGCTCAACCAAGTGAATTAATATCTCTATTACTTCACATACTTGGTTTTTTTTTGTGGTGAGAACACTTAAAATTTATTCTCTTAGGAATTTTCAAGGGTACAATACGTTGTTATTAACTATGTACCACGCTGTACAATAGATCTCTTAAACTTATTCCTCCTATCTAAATGAAATTTTATATCCTTTAACCAACATCTCCTCAAGTATTCCCAATCCCCAACCCTTGGTAACCACTATTCTACTCTCTGCTTCTACGAGTTTAATTGTTATACATTCTACATATAATGAGATCATGTGGTTTTTATCTTTCTGTGCCTGATTTATTTCATGTAACATAATGTTCCCCCAGTTTACCCATATTGATGCAAATGACAGGATTTTCTTCTTTTTTATGGATGGATAGTACTTTGCTGTGTACATATACCACATTTTCTTTATCCATTCATCTGTTGATGAACAGTTAGGATGATTCCATATCTTGGCTATTGTGAATAATGCTGTGATGAACATGGAAATGGAGATAGTTCTTTGATATACTGATTTCATACACTTTGGATATATATTCAGTAGTGGAATGGTGGTCATATGGTTGTTCTATTTTCAATTTTTTTAGAAACTTTCACATTGTTTTTTCAATAATGGCTGTACTAATTTGCTTTCCCACCAGCAGTATGCAGGTGTTCCTTTTTCTTCACATCTTCTCCAATACTTGTTATCTTTCATCTTTTTGATAGCAGCCATTCTAAGAGGTGTGAAGCCGTATCTCATTGTGGTTTTAATTTGCATTTCTCTGATGATTTGTGATTTTGAGCATTTTTTCATATACCTGTTGTCTAATTACATGTCTTCTTTTGAGAAATGTCTATTCAGATTATTTACCTTTTTTTTTTTTTTTTTTGAGACGGAGTCTTGCTCTGTCTTCCAGGCTGGAGCGCAGTGGCGCAATCTTGGCTCTCTGCAAGCTCTGCCTCCTGGGTCCATGCCATTCTCCTGCCTCAGCCTTCCAAGTAGCTGGGACTACAGGAGCCTGCCACTGCACCTGGCTAATTTTTTGTATTTTTAGTAGAGACGGAGTTTCACCGCATTAGCCAGGATGGTCTCGAGCTCCTGACCTCGTGATCCGCCCATCTCGGCCTCCCAACGTGCTGGGATTACAGGCTTGAGCCACCGCGCCTGGCCTATTTGCCTATTTTTTAACCAGGTTATTTGTTTTCTTACTATTGATTTATTAGAGTTCCTTATGTATTTTGATGTTAACCTCTTATCAGATGTACGATTTGGAAACATTTTCTCTCATTCCATATGTTGTCTCTTCACTCTGTTGATTGTTTCCTTTGCTGTGCAGACGATTTTTAGTTTGATATAATTCCATTTGCCTATTTTTGTTTTATGCTTGTGCTTTTGGTTTCATCAGTCTTTATTTCTTTAGATATTTTTTCTGTATTTTTCTTTTTCTCCTCCACTTCCTCTATACCCATTACACATATGTTGGTGCATTTTATGACTTCCCGTATTTCTCTGAAGTACTGTTTATTATTTTTATTCTTTTTTTGTACTCTTCAGATAGTATAATCTCTATAAATCTATCTTCAAGTTTGCTGATTCATTCTCCTGTTAATTCAAATTTGCTGTTGAGTCCTTCTAGTGATGTTTTTATTTGTTATTGAACTTTTCACCTCCAGCATTTCCATTTGATTATTTAAAAATAATTTATCTCTTTATTGAAATTCTTTATTTGATGAGACACTTTCATAACTTTCTTTAATTTTTAGATATAGTTTTCTTTAGGTTTTAGATCACCACTACACTCAGTTGTGATCTTCGACCTCTCTCCAAGTTAATGATGTTGTTGTTTTGGTTGTTTATGTGTTCAGTGACTTGGCAGACCTAATTATGTGAAGTTTATTTCTTCTGAAGCATGCAGCCTTTGATGTCTCTTCTCTGATTTCTTTTCTTGTTTTATATTTTATTCTTACTACCTAGGAGTTGCCTGTGGGTCAGTATAAGCAGCTTATTTGTCAAAGATTGTGCTTAAGATCTTCTAGTAAGTTAGACTTTTAACATTTGCCATGGGATGTATGTGTAGTATGGAGGCTATCACAGTTCCAGGAATTTATCTTTTTCCCCTACATCCAACCAGGAATGGGTAGCTTGTATTTGCCTTCTCTGATGTCTCCTGAGTGTGCAGCTTTGTCATGCAAACAGTCTTTCAGATTGCCAGGGATGCATTATTTTTATTTTTATTTTTATTTATTTATTTATTTATTTTATTTTTGAGACAGAGTCTTACCCTGTCATCCAGGCTGGAGCACAGTGGTATGATCTCAGCTCACTGCAACCTCCATCTCCTGAGTTCAAGCGATTCTCCTGCCTCAGCCTCCCAAGTAGCTGGGATTGCAGGCCTTCACCACTACACCTGGCTAATGTTTGTATTTTTAGTAGAGACGGTGTTTCACCATGTTGGCCAGGGTGCTCTTGAACTCCTGACCTCAAGTGATCTGCACCCCCTCAGCCTCCTAAAGTGTTGGGATTACAGGCATGAGCCACTGTGCCCAGTCTTCATTTTATTTTGAAACCTGACTTCCTATGAGTTGTTCTTGGGTCAGAGTAATTTAGAGTTCAGTAATTTATAGTGTTTGGTCAGGAATTGTGCTTCAACCTCTTGTGTCAATGAAGCTTAGTCTCTTTTTGATGTATCTGCATGTGGCTTTGGAAATGTTTTCATGTATGCCCTATGCCTTTCTCTGATTGCTCCTGAGCGAAGCCCAGCACATGTGCCCAGTCTTCCTAACTCCTAGAGTGGACTATTATCCCATCAGGGCCCTTCTTAGACGTTCTTTCCCTGATTCTTTCCGTTAAACTTGGCTTGTGTTGCCATTTTGTTTTTTGCTACTCATATCAGGAAGCTATCATTGCCCTCTTTGAAAAATTTTTAATTGACAAATAATAATTGTCTATATCATAGGGTAAAATGTGACATTGTGATACATGTATACATTGGGAAATGAGGAGATCAGGCTAATTAATGTATCCATCCCCTCATATATTTATCATTTATTTGTGGTGAGAACATTTAAAATTCCTTCTTTTAACAATTTTGATACATACAATACATTATAGTTAACTGAAGTCACCTTGATGTGCACTAGATCACCAGAAATTATTCCTTCTGTCTAATTTGTAAACCAAAAATAAAATTCTAAGGCCACCAACCTCCTGAATGAACATACTCTTCAGCCAGGGCTCTTTTAAAATTTAACCTGAGAGATTATTTCAGGCCATGAATGAAAAATGGGGCTTGAACATGCCTCATTATACCTCTCCAGCATTAACATCGACACAGGCCTTAAGCCTGAATAGAAACATTTAACAACCTATTCTCTCTAAAGCTTAGTACTTGAAGGCTTTCTCTGTAAATAAGAACTTGGGTCTCCACAATCCTTTATCTTAACCCAAACATTTCCTTTCTAAATTGAGCAATGAATGACTCATGAATTGGGCAACCCTAGAATCACAGCAGATTCAGAGACTCCAGTGCAGCCACGTGGTAAAAGAAGATTTATAGACGAAAAAGGGAAATGATGCACAGAAATCAGAAGTGAAGCGCAGAAATAGCTGAACTGGTTACAGGTTGGCGTTTGCCTTATTTGAACACAGTTTGAACACTTAGCAGTCTCTGAGGGGTTGAAGTATGGCCACTGGGATTGGCCAAGACTCAGTTATTGTTACAGGCACATACTCCTAAGTTAGGTTTTCAATCTTGTCTGACTATTAAACCAGGTTGCTGTTCATCCACAAGGACTCAAATATAGAAGTACAGAGTCCTTCTCAGGCCACATTTAGTTTGCTTTAACAATTCCCCGTTTTTGGTCATTTTCTCAAATTTGAGAGATTGACCAAAACCTTAGTCATTGATGTCACTATCACCATTGTAAATGTACTTATATGGTCTTGAAACCCACTGGGAAACAATAGAACAGTGGGTTTTGCAAGAAGGGAACAACGACTGAGTAGGGGGTACTTATGCTGGAACATTCTGTTTACAGGAGAAAAACAAAACCTGGTCTGCTCCAGGATCTTTGTGTTTCCTTAAAGTTTTAGTTTAATTATGTCACATTTAGCACAAGTGACTCCATATTAGTTTGGATTGGTCTGTTTGGGCCTAGTGCATGAGCTCAGTCCCATAATTTTGTTTTAAAAAAAAAAAATCCCCTTTTTGGCAAGGTTCTCACTTAGGTGAGATTATGACTAAAACTTGGGGCCTTAGCACCACTCTCAGTTACCATCATTTTGGGTTTCCAGTCTCAGCATGTCATTTATAGGTTGTGGTGTCCTTATGGTCACACATTTCTTTCAGCTTTTGTCATTCCGTTGAAGAGAGACCATTTGACATTCTAGAGATGGCTGCATGCAAACATTTAAAAACTCTGAGAGAACACAGTGCAGCAGGGAGACTATTATTATGACTATTGGGAGGATAATACCAAGAGTTTGGAGTATGCGCCTTACATAGGGTCCCCATAAACCAAACCACTTAAAATTAAATAGATTAAAGAATGAACTACGTGAAGAGTCTGCTCACTTGACTAAATGGTCTTTTCATTAATCCCCTACAACTGAATTTTTTATAATCTACATTCTATGTCTTTCTTTCTTCTCTCTTTCTTTCTTTCCCTTTCTTTTCTTTCTTTCTTTCTTTCTTTCTTTCTTTCTTTCTTTCTTTCTTTCTTTCTTTCCTTCCTTCCTTCCTTCCTTCCTTCCTTCCTTCCTTCCTTCCTTCCTTCCTTCCTTCCTTCCTTCCTTCCTTCTTGCTTTCTTGCTTTTCCTTCTTGCTTTCTTGCTTTTCTTTCTTTCTTTCTTTTTTCAAATCTTTCTCTGTTGCCCAGGCTAGAGTGCAGTGGTGTGATCTTGGCTCACTGCAACCTCCGGGTTCAAGTGATTCTCCTGCCTCAACCTCCCAAGTAGCTGGGACTACAGGTGTGTGCTACCATGCTGAGCTAATTTTTGTATTCTTAGTAGAGATGGGGTTTCACCATGTTGGCCAGGATGGTCTCTCTCTCTCCTGATCTTGTGATCTGGCCGCCTTGGCCTCCCAAACTGACGGGATTAAAGGCATGAGCCTGACGTATTTCTTTATAGGCCACAAGTGCCAGCAGCTGCCAGATAGTTTTCTGTTTAGCTAATTCTATTGTTCAGCATAACTTTCACAGGATAATTTAAAGTCTGTTGGGTAACAATTGCCTTTACATATAATCTGTTATGGACTCTATTATGAGGGATACATTTCTAATTATTGCCTCTTTTATTCTAAATGACAGAAACAAATGATGTCCTTCTAGAAGAGTGAAGGCCGCCTGGCAATGTTCTCTTTAAAACATGATGTAGGTTAAGAGGAGTTTTGGCTAATTATGAGACAATATATGTACCATTAAAGTTTCTCACTTACACTTTACCTTCATCTTTTATCTATTAAAGTATAAAGTTATTCATGTATCAGGCTGGCTGCAAAATCCTTCACAAATAAAAGTATATGCTGTAAATGCACATAATAGAGCCCCTTTTCAGTTCTATTGTTCATAGAGGCATAAGCAAGAAAAAAAATTCAAAGATAAGAGTTTCATGATAGCAGAGAAGTCTTGACCTGTGATTTTGGAAAAAGCTGTTCACATTAAGGATGCCATCTTCTGGGGAGGAACTGTCCTGGTTAGCTTTACCTTAAGGGTTCCAATGGGTGTACAGTTCCAAGAGTGTAGAGGGACACTGCTCAGTATTGAGATTATGAACCCAAAGTTCAAGGTCCCCAAGTTTTGTTGTAGTGTGGATAGCAAGGACAGTCTTTCCCTGATGTTCTCAGAAGACCCAATCTCTGAGTTCTAGATTGTGAAGGTGTTGTCCTCAGTGAACCATAAAAAACTTTCTTTACGGGGTGAAAATACACTGTAGCATAATAATCTACTGTTATAACATCAGCCCTTTCACATGGGAAAGCTTTTATACAACAGAAAACATGCATTGAAAATGACAACTGAGGCCAGGTGCAGTGGCTCATGCCTGTAATCCTGGCACTTTGGGAGGCTGAGGCAGGCAGATCACGAGGTCAGGAGATTGAGACCATCCTGGCTAACACAGTGAAACCCCATCTCTACTAAAAATACAAAAAATTAGCCAGGCATGGTGGTAGGTGCCTGTAATCCTAGCTACTCTGGAGGCTGAGGCAGGAGAATGGCGTGAACCCAGGAGGCAGAGCTGGCAGAGCCGAGATTGCGCCACTGCATTCCAGCCTGGGCAACAGAGCAAGACTCCGTCTCAAAAAAAAAAAAAAAAAAAAAAGAAAGAAATAAAGAAAAAGAAAAAGAAAAAGGTAAAGAAAAGAAAAAAAAAAGAAAAAAAGAAAATGACAATTGAATGAAATCCCTTTATAAATGTTTAAATGGCTCATCAGGTAGTCAAATGTACCTGAAGCTTTGATTGTCTTCCAGGAATATGGAACCAAATATTGGTTTAAAATTATTTCTGCAATTTATAAGTCCCCGCATCAATGTATTTAATTTGGATCATTTTATCTTTTCAATGACTCATCATGGATTGCAGAACCTTTCATTTTTTGGAGACAGAGTCTTGCTCTGTCACCCAGGTTGGAGTGCAGTGGCATGATCTTGGCTCACTGCAACCTCTGCCTCCCAGGTTCATGCCATTCCCCTGCCTCAGCCTCCTGAGTAGCTGGGACTACAGTCACCTGCCAACATGCTTGGCTATTTTTTTTTTTTTTTGATTTTTAGTAGAGATGGGGTTTCACCGTGTTAGCCAGGATGGTCTCAATCTCCTGACCTCATGATCTGCCCACCTCAGCCTCCCAAAGTTCTGGGATTATAGGTGTGAGCCACCATGTCCAGCCTGCAGAACCTTTAATAACAAAAGCTTTAAGGACTCGGGAAGAACAAGGTGGCTGGCCATCATGGTTCTCCATGAGTCTATGCTTAACATTAGATTTATGTCCTCTTGAATACCAGTTATTTCTCCAATTTAGGTGCATAGTGCTGATAACTAATGAGTTATCATAGGTAATCTGACTTACACCATGGAGTTCATTCAAATTATATAT
This sequence comes from Macaca mulatta, assembly GCF_049350105.2. Taxonomy (NCBI): domain Eukaryota; kingdom Metazoa; phylum Chordata; class Mammalia; order Primates; family Cercopithecidae; genus Macaca; species Macaca mulatta. The sequence goes on along the minus strand of NC_133409.1, from coordinate 67,149,162 downwards.
CAAAACAATTTTAGTATTGGCTGATTTGACATGCTAATCTGGCAAAGTGTTTTCTTGGTATTTAATTAATTTGTTCTACTTGGGTTAGTAGTTTTATAAACCAGTCTTTTTATTAAAGTTTCAGGAATTCTTACCCAGTCCAATTCTTGGGGAATTGAGGAATTTATGGGGAATTCTTACCCTTGATATGATTTTAAATTTATTAGAAATCTGTTTTCAAGAGTGCTTTTCAGGGTCCTTTCCATTCTTTCATGAACCTCTTAAAAGACACCATATTATAGGATTTTGGATGCTTGTGAAGTTTTCAGAAACTGCATCAGTATTAAGTAATCAACTGTGGAAATGACTTTAAATAGTGGTAGTTAAAGACCCAATTGACAAAGAAATTTGGTTATCTCTGTGGTCTGCAATAACAACATAAAAACCTTAATTATGATTGATAGTATATACTCAGAAATATTAGAATTCCCATACAATTTTGGAACGTATGTGAATCTCATTCACTAAAATATAACTTGAAGAGTAAACATTATTTTTTATTTTACAATGCTTCCTGTGATTTTTATACCAAATAAGCCAAATGTCACTGTTGCATCAGTGCATTGTTGATGTCAAACCCAATTCTTAACAATACCTTATGGACAAATGTATTCAATCTTAATCAGTTTGACCATAAGGTAGAATATTACAAACCTTTTGTAACCTTTTATGACTTTTTTAAAGAGCAGATTTGTGCTCTAAGAAAAGCCTGTTGTGCTTTCATTTCAATGTTCAATTTATGGAAAAACCAAATAATACCCTTTTAAATTTAGTCAATATTTTCACACATAGAATTTTTTATGAAGTTAATTTTTATAAACCTTCCACAATGTATTTAAACCTTTAGCTTTATTTAATTTAAAACAATCCTTTAACTCTCTAAGCTAGGCAAAAATTTACATTTCCATACCTTCTTATAATCTCTTACCAAAAACACATTTCATTCTCCTTACACATCTTGTATGTAAACCTATTTTTTCAGTAGTCTCAACTTTCACTTTTGGTGCACAAATTTTATTTTATGAATCCTTTTATGACTTACACAGACAATCCGTGACATGCTTGGACTTTCTAACTTGTCCTAAATATCCCCTCTTTTAAACAACCAATCATTTTACTTTAGGACAAGAACTTATCATACAAGATCCTTTCTTACATAAAATCTCCTTTCTTTATAATCTTCTTTGCACAGTTCAGGGGCATGGCTAATTCTGCATATTCCCAGGCCTTATTCAGAATTTAATATCTCCAAAGTAAATTGAAAATTTTCCAAAGTCAAAGCAGTTTATGACCTTAGAGCATTTAGCAAACCTAATATCTGACCTGCATAATTTAGACCAAGTGTTTTTATTTTGCCAATAATCTTTGAAGCTCTTTTTCTTTGCCAAAAATTACTAAAGTTACATGAACTGAAAGGCATTACAGTTTTTATTTTTCTTTCAAAATATTTCAGTATTTATTTTTGTTTAAGGCAATTAGAGCTCTTTTATATAAACATTTATATGCACAACACACATATAACTACACAGACAGACAGAATATTACTACTGTAGTTGTAAGATTTTTCATTTGCCAGTTTTTAAGTTTCTTGAGTGGTTATTGGCTTTAGGGTGGAGTCCTTGGATGAACAGGACCAGGAAATGGTCTCTGGTGCCTCCTGTTTTTCCCAAGGAGTCCAGGCTGTTAGAGCTTGAATATTCACTTTTAATTAAGTTGGCTTTTAACCACAGCACTCTTTAATAAAGTCCTTTTAAAATTTCATATTACCTGACTTTAGCCAGGCCAAACAGCTTATATTTCTGGCTTTTGAACTTTACCAAAGGTAACCTCCCAGGTGCTCAGAGAAAGGAAAATTTAAGACAGTCCATGGAGAAGAAGCGAATTCACAAGTTTACATAGATTTCAAACCAGAAAGCACCTATTTCCTCAGCTGGGAATCAAACCCAGACCACCACAGTGGAAGGACAAAACCTTATCTACCGAGCCACAGCACAGGGCAGTCCAATTGCCTGTGCCAGAAAGAATCTAGGGTAGTTAATTTTGAGCTTGCAAAGGCTTTTAACTACTCAAGATAATTTTTAGAGCTATGACATGAACCCCAAAATACCTGTTCCCTGGGGAGTGGAGACCAAGAGAAAGCACTGCCATGTGATTACAAGCTCAGGCTCCCAAGGACATAAAACAAAATGGAGACTTCATCCGGTTTCTTGTTTGTTTCAGAGACCCCTGCAGAATAGTTCATTACTGGCCAGCTTCCTGGGCCATCTTGAGCAGCAAGCTTATGGGGTCCTATGCCCATGTTTTATCCTAAGGTACCCCTCAACACAGAAAAACAAATTCATAGCACAAAATACACCAGATTCATTACAGCTTAAGACTAGCCTCAGAATTCTTTTTTGCATTAATCAAAACTTTACAAAGGAGATAAACAGTGATTTTTACCATTCATTCAACCACTTTGTACATAGAGAGAAGCCAGAAATCTGACTGGTAAGAAATTCTTACCCTTTTGTCAGCATGCCAGGCTTCTGGGTTCCTTTCCCTGAGCGGCCCTGGTGACCCAGCTTACCATACCATAACCCTGGGGCCCAAGCTGCAACACAAAAGAAAATCTTTTTATTTTTCTTTTAATGCACTTCAGTGCATTGTTGTTCACTTGGAACATTCCATTGTAAGTTATCTTTAATAAGATTTTGACAGTTTTACCAGACTTTGCTGCCTCCCAGGCCTAATGTATAAACCAAAAGGAACTCAGTTTTCCAGAAATTAAGAATCCCATTTTAACCTAAAATATTGACTTTACTCTTAGATTCTCTTGATTAACTTAGACAATGATTCGTCCTATCTAGGTGTGTAAGAAAAATGAAACAAAAGGTAGAACACAAAAAGCTCCATGAATTTTAAAACCCAAATTTTATAACCCCTGAAATGTTACTGCTTACTACCAGTTCCTTTCTGACCCAGTCGGATGTAAGAGGCCTCTAACTGGATCCAAGCCAGTTAACTTCCAGATCAAATCCCATCCTGGACCTAGTCCAGTTTCTTTCATGGCTTCCAAACCCAGTTTGGATGAGAAATTTGCTCAAAGAAACTCAGAGAGCTGAAAACACAAATCCCTGGAGCTCTGAAATCCAAGAGGGAGCTTACCCATGATCCCCAGCTGCTCTGAGACATCAGTGGACACAAGTGGGTCCTTCAGGTAGCTTGCATGTTCACTCAGCACTCCTGGGGGTCTCTAGAAGTTCCACTTCAGATCTTGCTTCTAACACCATCTGATAAAAGTAAAACTTCAGCCAAATTCAATTTAAAGGAGTTTAATATGTTTATTGCACAATTAAACTCCTTTAAACTGAATTCAGCTGAAGTTTTTCTTTAATCAGTCCATAGACAAACTCAACAAATTGTCAACCAGAAAATTTTTAAATTTACCTATAGTCTGGAAGCCACGCTTCAAGTTGTCCTGCCTTTCTGGACTAAATCAATGTATTTCTTAAATGTATTTGCTTGATGTCTTATGCCTCCCTAAAATGTATAAAACCAAGTTGTACCCCGACTATCTTGGGCACATGTTCTCAGGACCTCCTAAGGGCTGTGTCATGGACCATGGTCACTCATATTTGGCTCAGCATTAACCTCTTCGAATGTTTTAGAGTTTGACTCTTCGTCAACAAATTGACACTTTGCACTTTTTAACAGACATTTTCCCTTTTCCCCTCAACTCTCCCGCAACCTCATCTTCCGGAACCTCATTTTATTCTCTTCTTCTTGAGTTAAACTTTTTTAGGGTTCACATATAAGTGAGATCATACAATATTTGTCTTTCTGTGCATAGTTTATTTCTCTTGGCGTAATGTCCTCTAGATTCATCCATGTTGTCACAAATAACAGAATTTCCTTCTTTTGGAAGGCTGAATAGTATTTCGCTGTGTACATGTACCTTGTTTTTCTCCATTCCTCCACTGATGGACACTTAGGTTGATTCCGTGTTTTGGCTATTGTGACTAATGCTGCAATGCACATGAGAGTGCAAATGTCTCTTTGACATGCCGATTTCAATTCCTTTGGCTATATACTTAGAAGTGGGATTGCTGGATCTAAGCAATTGCTGTCCACCATGCTGTCCACCATGATTTAAGATCTCCATTGTTTCTACAACACCCTTAGGCATGAAATTCTCTACCCCATTTTCCTAATGTCAGTTCCCTTGGACAGGGCTACAGAGCTTTGTCTTTAATAAAGGCTACTGCTCTCCTAGGGCAGGAACTCTACAGACTGCAGGGGAGCTTGGGTGCAGATAATAGCCTCCTTATCCTGGTGACATCCCTGCTCTATTGGATGCCGGAGGGAGGGAGAATGATAACCTCCAGCCTTCTCAGTTTGCCTTCTCCTTGTGGAATGTCTGCCCTAGGAATGACAGGGGAGGGACCTGGAGCCCCAGTATTCTCAGACTGCTGGTGCTGAATTTCCACCCTATGAGTAGGGTCTAGGATAGGAGCCTCAGCCCATTGGGCTATGTATGATAGGAACTTCTGTATGGAAGGGTTTCTGCAGGAGGTCGTGTATAATAAGAACAAAGCTTCTCATCATAGGGGAAGTGAGAAACATCAGCAGCCTGTATTCCCAGAGTGAAGCTGTAGCCCTATTCTGGGACACAGGAGGGAGAGGGATCCCTGTATCATATTCTTGAGCTTCACTGCCTGAAGTTGAGCCCCCAGAGCAGTGTTTCTATAAGACAGAGCTTGGAGGTGGGGAGGGAGGAAGCAGTCAAGGTTCAGAGGACACTGTTAAAGGGAATTAAATATGGCCTGAGAAGAACTCTGTACTTCTGTATTTGAGTCCTTGTGAACAAACTACAACCTAGTTTAATAGGCAGACAAGATAGAAAACCTAACTTAGAAGAATGCACTTGGAACAATAACTGAGTCTTGGCCAATCCCAGTGGCTGTACTTCGACCATTTATACACTGCTGAGTGTTCAAGCTGTGTTCAAATAAGGCAAATGCCAGCTTGGAACCAACCCAGCCAGTCTGTACCTCGCTTCCAATTTCTGTACATTATTTCCCCCTTTTTGTCTATAAATCTTCTTCCACTACATGACTGTGCTGGAGTCTCTGTGAATTTGCTGTAATTCTGGGGGCTGCCCAATTTGAGAATCGTTCATTGCTCAATTAAACTCCTTTAAATTTAATTTGGCTAAAGCTTTTCTTTTATCAACACAGACTATGCTGTTACCAAGGATTTAGTAAATTTTCCGGAATAAATGTTTCTTCGTTTTGCTGTATGACCTCAGAACAATGTGCAGAAACTTAAAAAAACTATTTTCTTTAACTTCTTTTTTAGTAAAATGATTGTTTTGCTTAGTAGGCTGCTGTGCTTCTCACTTCTTTCTGGAAATCTGTTAGCAATCGTCAATTGATTCTTGACAAAGATACCAAGGGAATTAAATGGGGGAAAGGATAATTGTTTCAACAATTGGTGCAGGAACAATTGGATATTTATATGCTAAAAAGTTACCCTTGCTTCTTACCTCACTCCATAAAGAAAAATTGATTCAAAATAGATAAAGACCTTAAGGTAAGAGTCAACAGCATAAAACTTCTAGAAGACATAAGGGAAAATTCAAGCAGTCACAAGTTAGATAAAGTTTTCATAATTAGACTTTCTGGACTACCCAGAGGAGGGTCCATATGGCATTGTTCTGGATTCCATTGTAACTTAAAGGGAAACTTTCACAATATCTGAAGCCCTTGATATCCTGCAAATGAAGGAGGAGGATATCCTCAAGTTTCTTGCAGCATGGACCCAATTAGGTGGCATCAACTTTGACTTCCAAATGGAACAGTACACCTATAAAAGGAAAAGTGACAGCATCTGCTTCCTAAATCTGAAGAAGACCTGAGAGAAGCTTCTTCTGGCAGCTCGCGCCATGGTTGCCCTTGAAAACCCTGCTGATGTCAGTGTTACGCCCTCCAGAATACTGGTTAGTGGGCTGTGCTGAAGTTTGCTGCTGCCACTGGAGTCACTCTTATTGCTGGCTGTTTCACTCTTGAAACTTTCACTAACCAGCTCCAGGCAGCCTTCTGGGAGCCATGGCTTTTGGCAATTACTGATCCCAGGGCTGACCACCAGGCTCTCACAAAGATGCTTATGCTAACCTGCCCACCATTGCTTTGGGTCACACAGATTCTTCTCTGTGCTGCGGACATTGCTGTAATTCTGGGGTCTGCCTTGTTGTTGCCCTGCAACAAAAAGGCACTCATTCAGTGGGTCTGATGTGGTAGATGCCAGCCTGGGAAGTTCTGCACATGTGTGGCACCATCTTCTGTGAACACCCATAGGAGGTCATGCCTGATCTCTACATCTACAGAGATCCCAAAGAGATTGAAAAGAAAGAGCATGCTGCTGCTAAAAAAGCTGAAGCTAAGGAGGAATTTCAGGGTGAAGGGACTGCCCTGGCTCCTGAGCACACTGCTACTCAGCCTGAGGTTGAAGCCTGCTCTGAAGGTGTGCAGGTCACAGGTGCCCCCTGTGTCTGTTCAGCAGGTCCCTACTGAAGACTGAAGCACTCAGCCTGCCATGGAAGACTGGTCTACAGCTCCTACTGCTTGGGCCACTGAATGGGTAGGAAAAACCACTGAGTGGTCTTAAGCCATTTTCCACAGGCTCCTAAGCAAAATGGAAATAAGGCTGTTTCCAAAATTGAAATAAACATCAGTTCTTTAAAAAAAAGAGTTTTTTATAATTAGGACACAAAAGTACAAAGTATAAAATAAAAAAATTGGATTTCATCAAAATTAAACTCTTGGTCCTCAAAAGAAATTTAAGGAAATAAAAAGGAAAGCCACAGACTAAGAAAATACTTTCAAATATTTCAGATACAGAATTTGTATCTGAAATATATAAATAACCCACACAACTCAATAATAAGACAAACAACCCAAATAAAAATGGGCAAAAGATTTAAACAGAAACTTAATCAAAGAAGACATAGAGAAGGAAAATAAGCACATAAGATAGATGCTCAACATTGCTGTTTATAAAGGAAATGCAAATCAAAACCACAATGAGATGTCACTACACACCCATAAAAATGGTTCTAATTAAAAAGGCCAATCATACCTAGTGTTGGTGAGGAAGCAGAGCACTTGGAATTATCATACACTGTGGGAACATAACCTGGAACACCACTGGAAAACTATCAATTTTTAAAAAAACATAAAACTGGCCAGGCACGGTGGCTCATGCATGTAATCCCAGCAATTTGGGAGGTTGAGGTGGGTGGATCACCGGAGGTCGGGAATTCGAGACCAGACTGACCAACATGGTGAAACCCCGTCACTACTAAAAATACTGGGCATGGTGGCACATGCCTGTAATCCCAGCTACTAGGGAGGCTGAGATAGGAGAATCGCTTGAACCCAGGAGAGGGAGGTTGCAGTGAGCTGAGATCATGCCATTGCACTCTAGCCTGGGAAACAAGAGAAAAACACCATCAAAAAAATTAATAATAATAAACCTGTTCTTCCATGCTGCCATTTCAATCTTAGGTATTGCCTAAGAGAAATGAAAGCATGTGCCCATACAAAGGCTTGTACATAATCTTCATAGCAGCTTTACTCTTAATAGCCCATAACTGGACAGAAGCCAAATGTCCATCGACAGGTAAAGGAATAAATAACTTGTGGAGGACCAGTACAAAGATGTACCACTCAGAAACAAAAAGAAATAAACTACTGATACAAACAAATGAATGTCTTAAGTATTACACTAGGTAAAAGAAAGCAGAAACAAATGCCTATAGACTGTATAATTCCACTTACATAAAATTCTGAAAAAGGCAAAACTAGGTTGGTGCAAAAATAATTGCGGTTTCAGACCATGAATTTTAAATCATTATAGCTAGGCTCAAACACATCTTTATTAATCAAAATAGGAACAATTACAATCAATACATTTTTGCCAATGATAAATAAGTTTTTTTATTCCTGTAGCATAAAAATCCTTCCTTCAGGATTTGACAGACTCTTGGAAAGCATTTTTTGCATCCTGTTGGTTGTAGAAGCATTTTCCTTGCAAAAAGTGGTCAAGATGCTTGAAGAAGTGGTAGTTGGTTGGTGAGAAGTCAGGTGAATACGGCAGATGAGGCAAAACTTTGTAGTCCAATTCATTCAACTTTTGAAGCATAGGTTGTGCAATGTGCAGTCAGGTGTTGTTGTGGAGAAGGATCAGGTCCTTTCTGTTGACCAATGTGACCTGCAGGCATTGCCCTTTTCGGTGCATCTCATCAATTTTCTGAGTATACTTCTCCAATGTAATCATTTCACTGGGATTCAGAAAGCTGTAGTGGATCAGACCAGCAGCAGACCACCAAACAGTGACCATGACCTTTTTTTGGTGCAAGCTTGGCTTTGGGAAGTGCTTTGGAGCTTCTCAGTTCATCCACTGAGCTGGTCATCACTGGTTGTCATACAAAATCCACTTTTCATTGTACATCACAATTTAATTGAGAAATGGTTCATTGTTGTTGTGTAGAACAAAAGACAATGCTTCAAAATGACAATTTTTAAAATTTTCTGTCAGCCCATGAGGCACCTGCTTATTAAGCTTTTTCACCTTTTCAGTTTGCTTCAAATGGTGAACGACCATAAATGGTCAACATTGAGTTCATTGGCAACTTCTCATGTAGTTGTAAGAGGATCAGCTTCAATGATTGCTTTCAACTGGTCATTGTCAACTTTCGATGGCCGGCCATTATGTTCCTCATCTTCAAGGCTCTCGTCTCCTCTGCAAAACTTTTTGAATCACCACTGCACTGGAAATTCATTAGCAGTTCCTGGGCCAAAGGCGTTGTTGATGTTGTGAGTTGTCTCTGCTGCCTTACGACCCATTTTGAACTCAAATAAGACAATTTCTCGAATCTGCCATTTGTCTAACATCATTCCCATGGTCTAAAATGAATGGCAAGTAATAAGTCATTAGCAAAAAAACATAAAGTGAGAAATGCATATTAAAAATAACGTATAACAACTACATTTATTTAAGAATGTGTGCCAATGTCAAACGACAAATTCCAATAATGCAAAAAACAAAATTAATATAATTACAGAAAGTATGTCACTGATTGCCAAAAGCTAGGTGATGGTGGAGGGAGGTGACTGTAAAGAGGTTGCAAGGGGATTTTTAGGGTCAATGGATAAGTTCTATGTCAAGATTATTGTGATTGTCATACAACTGCATACACTTATCAAAACTCATCAGATTGCTCACCTAAAATTAATTGATTTCATCTTGCATGTAAATTATTTTTAATGTAGTTGAAAATAATGAATATGTTCAGTATGTCATATATATAAAATTATCTAACATCATTTCCATAGTCTAAAATAAACAGCAAGTAGTAAGTCATTAGCAAAAAAACATAAAGTAGGAAACGCGTATTACCAAAATAATGTGATGTATTGTTTGTAAAGATGTGTGTGTTACACCTGTAAAATAATACATGGAAAAAATCCCCATTTTAGGACATTTTAGGGACAATATCCCTCTTGGGAGGGAGGGAAGAAGAAGGGATGGACTTTGGGAACTTTCTTTGTATCTGTAATGCTTGTTTCTCCCTCTCTACCTTTTCTCCCTTCTTTTCTATCTCTCTTCCTCCTTCCCTCCTTCCTTCCTTTTTCTTTCTTATTTGGATATGTTTTCCATTTTAGAACAGTTTTAGATTTATAGTAAAATTTGAGCAGATAGAACAGATAGTTCCCATATGACACCATCCCCCTCACAGGTTTCCATATTAGTAACATCTTGCATTACTGCGGTACATTTGTTATAATTAATGAACTGATATTGATACATTATTATTAACTAAAATCCATAGTTTACATTAAGGCATACTTTTTGTATTGTACAGCCTATGGCTTTTGACAAATAATGTCATGTGTCCACCATTACAATATCATACAGAATAGTTTCATTGACCTAAAAACCCCAGTGTTTCACCTATTTATCCCTTTCACCCTTTCTCTGAACCCATGACGACCACTAAACTTTTTACTGTCTTTATAATTTGGCCTTGTCTACATGTCATATAGTTAGACTCATACTATATGGAGCCTTCTTTCAGACTGGCTTCCCATAGCAATATGCATTTAAGTTTCCTCCATGTCTTTTTGTGGCTTGATAGCTTGTTTCTTTTTATTATTAAATGATGATGCTTTGTCCAGTTATACCACAGTTTGTTTATCCATTTATCTTTTGAAGAACATCTTTACTGTTTAGAGTTTTTGGCAATTATTAGTAAAGCTCCTATACACATATCTGTGCAAATTTTTGTGTGGCCATAAGTTTTCAGCTAAATTGTGTAAATATCTAGAAGATTGCTGGATTGTATGGAAAGACTATGTTTGGTTTTGTAGAAACTGCCAAACTGTCATCCAAAGTGATCATGCCTTTATACAATCCCACTGGCAATGAATGAGAATTCCTGCTGCTCTACATCCTTGCCAGCATTTGATGTTGTCAGTGTTTGGGATTTTAGCCATTTTAATAAGCATGTAGTAACATCTCATTTTAATTTGTAATTTTCTTATTAAAAAGTCATCTGAACATCTTTTCACATGTTATTTTCTATCTGTATGTCTTCTTCGGTGAGGTGTCTGTTCAAATCTTTTGCTCATTTTTAAATTGGGTTGTTTGTTTTCTTATTATTAAGTTTTAAGAAATTTTTTGTATATTTTGGATACACGTCCTTTATCAAATATGTGTTTTGCTAATTTTTATTTCCAGTCCATGACTTGTTTTCTCATCCTCATGACAGCACTTTTCACAATGTAGAAGTTTTTAATTTTAATAAGATCCAACTTACCAATTTTTTCTTCTGTGCATTGTACTTTCGATGTTTTACCTAAAAATCCATCACCAAATCCAAGGTTCTCTAGATTTTCTCCTGTTATCATCTAAAAGTTTTATAGCTTTTGCATTTAACATTTAGGTATATGTTGGATTCAGTTGCTAACATTTTGTTAAGGATTTCTATATCCCAGTTTTTTTTTCTTTCTTGTAACCATTTACCTGGCTTTGGCATTTGGGTAATATTGGCCTCATAGAATGAGTTTCCTTCTCTCTGCTTACATTATCCATCTAGCTGTTCTTGCAGGTTGTCTACTTTTTGCATTAGAGACCTTCACATATTAGTTATATTTAAATTCCCTATTTGATATTTCAAAATCTATGTCATATCTGAGTCTGATTCTCATGCTTGCCTTTTCTTTTCAGATTATGTTTTTTTCTTACCATCTATTATGTCTTGTAATTTTTTTATGAAAGGCAGCTATAACGTATTGGGTAAGAGGAACTGAGGTAACTAGGCTTTTAATGTGAGGTTATATGTTAGTCTGGCTAGGAGCTGACCATGTTTAATGTTTGCTGTGGCTATGGGTGCCAGAGGCTTCTGTTTCCTCTAGTTCCCTTGTTTATTTCTTTCCTCTGTTGTCTTTGGATTTCCTATGAACTCCTTAAACAGAGTCTGTGTCTCACAGTTTTCTCAGTTGTAATCCACTGTCCGTAATAGAGTCCTCTGGATGTGGTGTTAAGATGCTGGGGCAGGGAAGTGTTCTATAATGATTAAATCTCAATATTTTAGTGGACCTGAGTCCTTGTGTTTGATCATCAGAAGTCTTTCTTAGCCATTTTTTCTCTCTCCTTTGTGATACAAGAAAGGTGGGAGGTGGAGGTGAAGGTGGAGGCTAGACTTGTCTAATTGTCATTTCCTCAGGTCAGATAAGGCTATAGTAAAGTTGTTTCAAAGAACTACTTTGGTGAATACTCTGTGTGTATTTCAAGATGGCTACTTTTAATAGGGGCATATTTCAAAAAGATTATTTTCCCCTTCTTCCTGAAACAGGAAGGGATTTTTCTCTGATCTTCACCAGAGAGCATGGTGAGATTCCTGGAGGTAAAACCCAAAAGAGTGTGGGGCTTCACTAAGATTGGAACCCCAGGAGTTTTTAACTCTTAAGCTAGACAACACTCAGCGTCCTGGAATTTGTCAAAATTACCATTTAATATTTCCGTTAGTTACTCACCAGCTTCTGCTCCCTCCTGGTAAACTGAACTTGGCTGTGATTTTATTTGTTTGTTTTTCTAGCTTTGTGGAGGTAGCTTGCCTTGTGACCTCAGTTCTCTGACAGATTTAAGAAAAGTCATTGATTTTCTGTTTGTTCAGCTTTTCTCTTGTGAGAATGAGAGTGATGACTCCCAAGCACTTTACACATTGAAACTGAAACAGGAGGTTGTCTTTCTTTTCTTCTCTTCTCTTCTTTTCTTTTCCTGTCCTTTCCTTCTTTTCTTTCTTTTTCTCTCTCTCTCTTTTTTTTTTTCCTTTTTTTTTTATTATTATACTTTGAGTTCTAGGGTACATGTGCATAACGTGCAGGTTTGTTACATATGTATACTTGAGCCATGTTGGTGTGCTGCAACCATCAACTCGTCAGCACCCATCAACTCGTCATTTACATCAGGTATAACTCCCAATGCAATCCCTCCCCCCTCCCCCCTCCCCATGATAGGCCCCGGTGTGTGATGTTCCCCTTCCCGAGTCCAAGTGATCTCATTGTTCAGTTCCCACCTATGAGTGAGAATATGCGGTGTTTGGTTTTCTGTTCTTGTGATAGTTTGCTAAGAATGATGGTTTCCAGCTGCATCCATGTCCCTACAAAGGACACAAACTCATCCTTTTTTATGGCTGCATAGTATTCCATGGTGTATATGTGCCACATTTTCTTAATCCAGTCTGTCACTGATGGACATTTGGGTTGATTCCAAGTCTTTGCTATTGTGAATAGTGCTGCAATAAACATACGTGTGCATGTGTCTTTATAGCAGCATGATTTATAATCCTTTGGGTATATACCCAGTAATGGGATGGCTGGGTCATATGGTACATCTAGTTCTAGATCCTTGAGGAATCGCCATACTGTTTTCCATAATGGTTGAACTAGTTTACAATCCCACCAACAGTGTAAAAGTGTTCCTATTTCTCCACATCCTCTCCAGCACCTGTTGTTTCCTGACTTTTTAATGATTGCCATTCTAACTGGTGTGAGATGGTATCTCATTGTGGTTTTGATTTGCATTTCTCTGATGGCCAGTGATGATGAGCATTTTTTCATGTGTCTGTTGGCTGTATGAATGTCTTCTTTTGAGAAATGTCTGTTCATATCCTTTGCCCACTTTTTGATGGGGTTGTTTGTTTTTTTCTTGTAAATTTGTTTGAGTTCTTTGTAGGTTCTGGATATTAGCCCTTTGTCAGATGAGTAGACTGAAAAAATTTTCTCCCATTCTGTAGGTTGCCCGTTCACTCTGATGGTAGTTTCTTTTGCTGTGCAGAAGCTCTTTAGTTTAATGAGATCCCATTTGTCAATTTTGGCTTTTGCTGCCGTTGCTTTTGGTGTTTTAGACATGAAGTCTTTGCCCATGCCTATGTCCTGAATGGTACTACCTAGGTTTTCCTCTAGGATTTTTATGGTGTTAGGTCTAACATTTAAGTCTCTAATCCATCTTGAATTAATTTTCGTATAAGGAGTAAGGAAAGGATCCAGTTTCAGCTTTCTACTTATGGCTAGTCAATTTTCCCAACACCATTTATTAAATAGGGAATCTTTTCCCCATTTCTTGTTTCTCTCAGGTTTGTCAAAGATCAGATGGCTGTAGATGTGTGGTATTATTTCTGAGGACTCTGTTCTGTTCCATTGGTCTATATCTCTGTTTTGGTACCAGTACCATGCCGTTTTGGTTACTGTAGCCTTGTAGTATAGTTTGAAGTCAGGTAGCGTGATGCCTCCAGCTTTGTTCTTTTCACTTAGAATTGTCTTGGAGATGCGGGCTCTTTTTTGGTTCCATATGAACTTTAAAGCAGTTTTTTCCAATTCTGTGAAGAAACTCATTGGTAGCTTGATGGGGATGGCATTGAATCTATAAATTACCTTGGGCAGTATGGCCATTTTCACAATATTGATTCTTCCTATCCATGAGCATGGTATGTTCTTCCATTTGTTTGTGTCCTCTTTTATTTCACTGAGCAGTGGTTTGCAGTTCTCCTTGAAGAGGTCCTTTACATCCCTTGTAAGTTGGATTCCTAGGTATTTTATTCTCTTTGAAGCAATTGTGAATGGAAGTTCATTCATGATTTGGCTGTCTGTTTGTCTGTTACTGGTGTATAAGAATGCTTGTGATTTTTGCACATTAATTTTGTATCCTGAGACTTTGCTGAAGTTGCTTATCAGCTTAAGGAGATTTTGGGCTGAGACAATGGGGTTTTCTAAATATACAATCATGTCATCTGCAAAGAGGGACAATTTGACTTCTTCTTTTCCTAACTGAATACCCTTGATTTCTTTCTCTTGCCTGATTGCCCTAGCCAGAACTTCCAACACTATGTTGAATAGGAGTGGTGAGAGAGGGCATCCCTGTCTTGTGCCAGTTTTCAAAGGGAATTTTTCCAGTTTTTGCCCATTCAGTATGATATTGGCTGTGGGTTTGTCATAAATAGCTCTTATTATTTTGAGGTACGTTCCATCAATACCGAATTTATTGAGCGTTTTTAGCATGAAGGGCTGTTGAATTTTGTCAAAAGCCTTTTCTGCATCTATTGAGATAATCATGTGGTTCTTGTCTTTGGTTCTGTTTATATGCTGGATTATGTTTATTGATTTGCGAATGTTGAACCAGCCTTGCATCCCAGGGATGAAGCCCACTTGATCATGGTGGATAAGCTTTTTGATGTGTTGCTGAATCCGGTTTGCCAGTATTTTATTGAGGATTTTTGCATCAATGTTCATCAGGGATATTGGTCTAAAATTCTCTTTTTTTGTTGTGTCTCTGCCAGGCTTTGGTATCAGGATGATGTGGGCTTCATAAAATGAGTTAGGGAGGATTCCCTCTTTTTCTATTGATTGGAATAGTTTCACAAGGAATGGTACCAGCTCCTCCTTGTACCTCTGGTAGAATTCAGCTGTGAATCCATCTGGTCCTGGACTTTTTTTGGTTGGTAGGCTATTAATTATTGCCTCAATTTCAGAGCCTGCTATTGGTCTATTCAGGGATTCAACTTCTTCCTGGTTTAGTCTTGGAAGAGTGTAAGTGTCCAGGAAATTATCCATTTCTTCTAGATTTTCCAGTTTATTTGCATAGAGGTGTTTATAGTATTCTCTGATGGTAGTTTGTATTTCTGTGGGGTCAGTGGTGATATCCCCTTTATCATTTTTTATTGCATCAATTTGATTCTTCTCTCTTTTCTTCTTTATTAGTCTTGCTAGCGGTCTGTCAATTTTGTTGATCTTTTCAAAAAACCAACTCCTGGATTCATTGATTTTTTGGAGAGTTTTTTGTGTCTCTATCTCCTTCAGTTCTGCTCTGATCTTAGTTATTTCTTGCCTTCTGCTAGCTTTTGAATGCGTTTGCTCTTGCTTCTCTAGTTCCTTTAATTGCGATGTTAGAGTGTCAATTTTAGATCTTTCCTGCTTTCTCTTGTGGGCATTTAGTGCTATAAATTTCCCTCTACACACTGCTTTAAATGTGTCCCAGAGATTCTGGTATGTTGTATCTTTGTTCTCATTGGTTTCAAAGAACTTCTTTATTTCTGCCTTCATTTCGTTATGTACCCAGTAGTCATTCAGGAGCAGGTTGTTCAGTTTCCATGTAGTTGAGCGGTTTTGATTGAGTTTCTTAGTCCTGAGTTCTAGTTTGATTGCACTGTGGTCTGAGAGACAGTTTGTTATAATTTCTGTTCTTGTACATTTGCTGAGGAGTGCTTTACTTCCAATTATGTGGTCAATTTTGGAGTAAGTGTGATATGGTGCTGAGAAGAATGTATATTCTGTTGATTTGGGGTGGAGAGTTCTATAGATGTCTATTAGGTCTGCTTGCTGCAGAGATGAGTTCAATTCCTGGATATCCTTGTTAACTTTCTGTCTCATTGATCTGTCTAATGTTGACAGTGGAGTGTTGAAGTCTCCCATTATTATTGTATGAGAGTCTAAGTCTCTTTGTAAGTCTCTAAGGACTTGCTTTATGAATCTGGGTCTCCTGTATTGGGTGCATATATATTTAGGATAGTTAGCTCTTCCTGTTGAATTGATCCCTTTACCATTATGTAATGGCCTTCTTTGTCTCTTTTGATCTTTGATGGTTTAAAGTCTGTTTTATCAGAGACTAGGATTGCAACCCCTGCTTTTTTTTGTTCTCCATTTGCTTGGTAAATCTTCCTCCATCCCTTTATTTTGAGCCTATGTGTGTCTCTGCATGTAAGATGGGTCTCCTGAATACAGCAGACTGATGGGTCTTGACTCTTTATCCAGTTTGCCAGTCTGTGTCTTTTAATTGGAGCATTTAGTCCATTTACATTTAAGGTTAATATTGTTATGTGTGAACTTGATCCTGCCATTATGATATTAACTGGTTATTTTGCTCGTTAGTTGATGCAGTTTCTTCCTAGCCTCGATGGTCTTTACATTTTGGCATGTTTTTGCAATGGCTGGTTCTGGTTGTTCCTTTCCATGTTTAGTGCTTCCTTCAGGGTCTCTTGTAAGGCAGGCCTAGTGGTGACAAAATCTCTAAGCATTTGCTTATCTGTAAAGGATTTTATTTCTCCTTCACTTATGAAACTTAGTTTGGCTGGATATGAAATTCTGGGTTTAAAATTCTTTTCTTTAAGAATGTTGAATATTGGCCCCCACTCTCTTCTGGCTTGGAGAGTTTCTGCCAAGAGATCTGCTGTTAGTCTGATGGGCTTCCCTTTGTGGGTGACCCGACCTTTCTCTCTGGCTGCCCTTAAGATTTTTTCCTTCATTTCAACTTTGGTGAATCTGGCAATTATGTGTCTTGGAGTTGCTCTTCTCGAGGAGTATCTTTGTGGCGTTCTCTGTATTTCCTGGATTTGAATGTTGGCCTGCCCTACTAGGTTGGGGAAGTTCTCCTGGATGATATCCTGCAGAGTGTTTTCCAACTTCGTTCCATTTTCCCCCTCACTTTCAGGCACCCCAATCAGATGTAGATTTGGTCTTTTTACATAATCCCATACTTCTTGCAGACTTTGTTCATTTCTTTTTCTTCTTTTTTCTTTTGGTTTCTCTTCTCGCTTCATTTCGTTCATTTGATCCTCAATTGCTGATACTCTTTCTTCCAGTTGATCGAGTTGGTTACCGAAGCTTGTGCATTTGTCATGTATTTCTCGTGTCATGGTTTTCATCTCTTTCATTTCGTTTATGACCTTCTCTGCATTAATTACTCTAGCCATCAATTCTTCCACTTTTTTTTCAAGATTTTTAGTTTCTTTGCACTGGGTATGTAATTCCTCCTTTAGCTCTGAGAAATTTGATGGACTGAAGCCTTCTTCTCTCATCTTGTCGAAGTCATTCTCCTTCCAGCTTTGATCCATTGCTGGTGATGAGCTGCACTCCTTTGCCAGGGGAGATGTGCTCTTATTTTTTGAATTTCCAGCTTTTCTGCCCTGCTTTTTCCCCATCTTTGTGGTTTTATCTGCCTCTGGTCTTTGATGATGGTGACGTACTGATGGGGATTTGGTGTAGGTGTCCTTCCTGTTTGATAGTTTTCCTTCTAACAGTCAGGACCCTCAGCTGTGGGTCTGTTGGAGATTGCTTGAGGTCCACTCCAGACCCTGTTTGCCTGGGTATCAGCAGCAGAGGCTGCAGAAGATAGAATATTGCTGAACAGTGAGTGTACCTGTCTGATTCTTGCTTTGGAAGCTTCCTCTCAGGGGGGTACTTCACCCTGTGAGGTGTGGGGTGTCAGACTGCCCCTAGTGGGGGATGTCTCCCAGTTAGGCTACTCAGGGGTCAGGGACCCACTTGAGCAGGCAGTCTGTCCCTTCTCAGCTCTCAACCTCCGTGTTGGGAGATCCACTGCTCTCTTCAAAGCTGTCAGACAGAGTCGTTTGCGTCTGCAGAGGTTTCTGCTGCGTTTGTTATTGTTTACTGTGCCCTGTCCCCAGAGGTGGAGTCTACAGAGACAGGCAGGTTTCCTTGAGCTGCTGTGAGCTCCACCCAGTTCGAACTTCCCAGTGGCTTTGTTTACCTACTTAAGCCTCAGTAATGGCAGGCGCCCCTCCCCCAGCCTCGCTGCTGCCTTGCCGGTAGATCACAGACTGCTGTGCTAGCAATGAGGGAGGCTCCGTGGGCGTGGGACCCTCCCAGCCAGGTGTGGGATATAATCTCCTGGTGTGCCCGTTAGCTTAAAGCACAGTATTGGGGTGGGAGTTACCCGATTTTCCAGGTGTTGTGTGTCTCAGTTCCCCTGGCTAGGAAAAGGGATTCCCTTCCCCCTTGCGCTTCCCAGGTGAGGTGATGCCTCGCCCTGCTTCAGCTCTCACTGGTCGGGCTGCAGCAGCTGACCAGCACTGATTGTCTGGCACTCCCTAGTGAGATGAACCCAGTACCTCAGTTGAAAATGCAGAAATCACCAGTCTTCTGTGTCGCTCGCGCTGGGAGTTGGAGACTGGAGCTTTTCCTATTTGGCCATCTTGCTCCGCCCCCCTCTCTCTCTCTCTCTTTCTTTCTTTCTCTTTCTTTCTTTCTCTTTCTTTCTTTTTCTTTCTTTCTTCCTTCCTTCCTTCCTTCCTTCCTTCCTTCCTTCCTTCCTTCCTTCCTTCCTTCCTTTCTTCTCCCTTCTCTTCTCTTCTTTCTATTCTTCCTTCTTCCTTCTTTTTGAAGCAAATATAGCAAACTATTAATGTCTGTTCAATCTCAATGATTCATATTCTCCTAAATTCAGGCTAGAGGCAATGGTAGTGACATTCTTTTGAAGACAATCCGTGTTCATTGATAAGTGAATTTACATTCCAGTCTTACTTTACAACTACTGAGATAAAATGGGCTTCAGTTTTTATAACAATATCTACTCAGCCAAATCAGCAAGAGAGCACACAGACCTCCAGAGCTCATTACTAGTTCTTTGGAGCCTTAGAAAAGCATTTTAAGGCATTTGATTATCTAACACTGAAGTGTCTTTGGTGGGAAGACAGTTCTTCGAAAGCCATTCCCCGTGTGTCCTATTCACCTGCCTTCCTTCCAGGAAGCAGCCAGTAAGGTTAATGAGAGTTTTCAATGACTTAGACTTGGAGAAAAAGGCCCCTAGTTAACTAATCATGTCTACACAGTGTTCAAGTTGAAGCACCCTATTAAATCAACACACCCAGATTTTTAATTTAAGATTTTTCTTATCACTATTATTCAACATTATGATAATAGTGACAATAACTAAGTTAGCCTCTTCAGCATATAATTCTAATAATGTTTGGTTTTATGTATAAATGGTTTAACCACACCTACTGCTAAAATTTTTATTTTATCTTATTCATAAGGAAAATTTATGTTTTATTAATGATTTACATCTTGCTAGGATCCTGTAGACTAACTTTGCATTCACAATATTTGGTTTTTGACCAAATAGTTTGTCATGAGTTTAGATTTCCCTAAAAATAAGTTACCTTCCAGCTACAGCTGCTACTGAATGTTAGATTTCTCTCCTTGCAGTGGCCAGATTTTGCCATATGCCCTTCAGCTAGAAGTGGGATAGGATTTTCTAGAGCTGCCATAACAAAGTGCCACAGACTGACTGGCTTAAACAACGACATTTATTTACTCAAAATTCTGAAAGCTATGTGTCCAAGATGAAGGTGTCAGCAAGGTTGCTTTCTGCTGAGGCCTCTCTCCTTGGCTTGCAGATGACCATCTTCCCCCTGTGTCTTCACTTGGTCTTCTGTCTGTGTGTTTGTGCCCTAATCTCTCCTTGTAAGGACACCTGTCATATTGGAATTGGGCTCATTCTAATGATCTAGGTTTAACTTAGAGACCCAATCTCCAAATATAGTCACATTCTGAAATACTGGGGGTTAGGACTTCAACATACAAATTGTGAGTACGGAGACACAATTCAGCCCATAAAGTTGCTGGAGGCAGTGAAGAGTGGAAAAGAAATTTTTTTTGAAAGTTTGTCCAGAATTTGTTCCTTCCAGTGGGTTCTTGGTCTTGCTGACTTCAAGAATGAAGCCACAGAGCCTTGCAGTGAGTGTTACAGTTCTTAAAGATGGTGTGTCCGGAGTTTGTTCCTTCAGATGTTCAGATGTGTCTGGAGTCTCTCCCTTCTGGTGGGTGTATGGTCTTGCTTGACTTCTGGAGTGAAGTCGCAGACCTTCACAGTGAGTGTTACAGCTCTTAAAGGTGGCACATCCAGAGTTGTTTGTTCCTCTTGGTGGGTTCGTGGTCTTGCTGACTTCAGGACTGAAGCTGTAGACCTTCACAGTGACTGTTACAGCTCATAAAGGTAGTGCAGACACAAAGAGTGAGCAGCAGCAAGATTTATTATGAAGAGTGAAAGAACAAAGCTTCCACAGCGTGGAAGGGGACCTGAGCAGGTTGCCGCTGCTGGTTCAGGTGGCCAGCTTTTATTCCCTTATTTGGCCCCATCCACATCCTGCTGATTGGTCCATTTTACAGAGTGCTGATTGGTCCATTTTACAGAGTGCTGATTGGTCTGTTTTTACAGAGTGCTGATTGGTGCACTTACAAACCTTTAGCTAGACACAGAGTGCTGATTGGTGCATTGTTACAGAGTGCTGATCAGTGCATTTACAAACCTTTAGCTAGACAGAGTGCTGATTTGTGCATTTTTACAGAGTGCTGGTTGGTGCGTTTACAAACCTTTAGCTAGACACAGAGCACTGATTGGTGTGTTTACAATCCTTTAGCTAGACAGAAAAGTTCTCCAAGTCCCCACCAGACCCAGAAGCCCAGCCGGCTTCACCTCTCAATCCCCTCTTTAAACAGGACACCCCAACTGTTGTTGGGAACTGGGTGATGACCACTCTAGCTACTTCCTGCTGGATAGGAGCAAAGAAAGGGCCTTGCAGTTGTAGTGTCCTCCAGAGGGGAACTCTTTAGGCCAGTGAAAGAGCCAGCGGGTCAGTCCAGGGGTCCTTGGTAGAAGTTGTTAGCTGAGCTCTTTTGGGGTTCCATTTGTAAGACCATCTGTAGCTTGACGGCCTCGATTCTAGAGGAAACAAATTTGACAAGGAGGTTAAAAATACAAGGTCCGAAGGTAAGTAATAGCAAGATGGCTGTCACAGGACCTAGAAAGAGGAGAAGCCATGTTGCCCAACTCCAGAGGTTGGTATAAGAGTTTGAAAGGCATTGTCTGATTTCAGGAGCCTTTTCCTGTAAATGCTGGGTGGCATCTCATACTATCCCTGACTGGTTAGTGTAAAAATAACACTCTTCCCCTAAGAAGGTGCAGAGTCCTCTCTTCTCAGCAGTGAGGAGGTCTAGGCCTCGGCAGTTTTGGAGAGTCACTGCTGCCAAAGAGTTTATTTGGGATTTAGAGTAAGGATAGATTTCATTATTTCTTGCAAACTGTCTGAGAAATCCTTTGAGAGTGTGTGGTAGTAGGATACTGTAGTAGATAAACTGGCTATTCGGGTTCCTGTAGCAGTGGCCATTTCTAACCCTGTAAGTAGGGGTATTAGTTGTATGATCCTGTGCTGATGGACTTGAGCTTTGAGGGGCACTGATAGGGTCTAATTTCCATAAGATTAGAAGTTAGGATAATATGTATTACACTGTTAACTTTTAGCAAACTTTACTTTTGTTGAAAACCTTGTAAGTTTGGGATTTTAATTATTCTTTGCTATTAATAAGACCTTGTTCAGTCCATATTAACTTAAACTTGGTATAGATTGCTCCTTCCTGATTCTGTAAGTACTTTAAGATTTGGCTGAGTGCAAACAGCTTGCACGTTTGAGCAGACCAATTATTAGGCAATTTTCCTAACTCTGCTTCTACAAGAGTTTCCTTATCACTTACTGATACCCATTGTCTCTTTTTCCTTAATTGCCTGGGAGGAAACATCTATCATCCTATCCTGAAGGGAGTTCCTCCTATGTCTTGTCAGACCTTCAGATTTAGATCCCCTGTTAGGAAACCTGCTGGGTTAAGGATTTTTGATAGCAAGGCTATGGGTTGTCAGTGGCCTCAGTGCTTTTGGGCTATGTCCTTGTTTACACTGACAACAAGGTGGTATTGGAGTGTTATATGGTTACAGAGAAGACCTTCAATTATCAATTATAGGTTTCAAATTTACCCTGGCTTTTAAAGGAATAGGGTACACTGTTTTTTCTTTACTACTTCTCTCTCTCTCTTTCTCTCTCTCTCTCTCTGACTTCCTGTCTCTTTCTCTCTTCCCTTTCTTCTGGTCTTTCCCTGCCTCTGCCAGCTGCTTACGCTGCTGTTCTCCCCTCGCCTTCCCCTTCTTGATGGCTTCGGCAGTGTAAGACTGCCACCTCCTTGGGTTTTTGCACCGTGTGCAATAACTCCATGATTTCCTTCTGGTATTAACGGGGTTTCCCCAGAGGTTAGGAACTCACCTTCTTTCCATATTGCAGCATGGGCATGTAGGATTAGATAAGCATACTTGCTATCTGTATACACATTTATTCTTCTTCCCTTTCCCAGTTCTAAGGCTCAGGTAAGTGTCACTAGTTCTGCTAACTGGGCACTGGTCCCTGGGGGATGAGGCTTACTTTCAAGTACGATTACATCACTAACTATGGCATAACCTGCCCTTTGCATCCCACTCTCCACATATGAACCTCCATCAGCATATAGGTTAAGGTCAGGATTAGCTAAGGGGAATTCTAAGAGATCATCTCAGGCGGGGTATGTCTGGACTATAATTTGTTGGCAGTCATGCTCGATTTGTTCCCCATCCTCTGGGACAAAAGTGGCAGGGTTGAGGGCCATGCACATACGTATTTGAAGCACCGGTCCCTCAAGGAGTAGCTCCTGGCATCTAAGTAGGCAGTTGTCTGATAGCCATAAACTTCCTTTGGCACCTATTGTGCCATTTACATCATGAGTAATCCAGACAGTGAGATCCTTTCCTTGTATTATTTGGATAGCCTCTGACACTAAGATGGCCACCACCACAACTACCTTTAAACTGTGAGGCCAGCCTTTTGCTACTACATCAATTTCCTTACTTAGGTATGCCACTGGTTGTGGGGTTGTCCCATGAGTCTGAGTAAGGACTCCAAGAGCTATCCCTGCTCTCTCTGTGACATATAAAGAGAAGTTATATGTGGGAAGGCTTAAAACTGGAGGTTGAATTTGTTCCTTCCAATGCCCAGACTTCAGGTTTGATTTCCTCCTCAAGCAGGGGACAACAAATGGGTACCTTGTTCCCAATATCCATGTAGATAATAGTTCCAGCTTTGGCTAATATAGCCCTCCCTAATAAGGGTGTGGGGCTTTCAGCCATAACAAGAAAGGCATGTGAAAAGAGCAAAGTCTCCCAATTACTCCTCTCCTGAGGAGGTAGGAGAAATACCTGGTTACAGGCTGTCTCAGGATTCCTCGGATGGTAATGGACCTTGAGGACAGTCATCCAGGACAGGACATTAACACTGAGAAGGCCATGCCAGTGTCCAGGAGGAACTCAATTTCCTGGCCTTCAAAGGTTATACATACCCAGGGCTCAGTAAGGGTGATGACATGAGCTGGCACTTGCCCTGGGCACCCTCAGTCCTGTTGTTGGATCATTTGGTTGGGGGCTTCTGGGCCAGGGAACCATTGCACTCTGTGGCAGTGTACCTTCCAGTGATTGCCTCGGCATAGCAGACACGGACAAGGGGGCGGTTTGTTTCTCATTGGACAATCTTTTTAAAAGTGCCTTTGTAAACCGCACTGATAACAAGCTCTACTGGGTGATCGGCCTGCTCCATTTTCTGTCATCTCTGAACCACCAAGGTTGGTTTGTCTGAGGGCCATGACTAGGGCTGTGGCCTTTCTCTGATCTTGCTTTTCCTTTTGGGCCTGTTCTTCTTGGTCCCTATTATAGAACACCAAGGTTGCCAGGTTTAATAATGCCTCCAGAGTTTGTTCAGGGCTCAGGGTTCACTTTTGGAGTTTTCTCCTGATATATGATTGGGTAATAAACCTATATTTTAGGATCCATTGACCCTCTAGTGAGTCAGGTGACAGGGGAGTATATTTTCTTAAGGTCTCCTATAGCCACTCAAGGAAGGCAGAAGGATTTTCTTCCTTTCCCTGAGTTGTGGTGGACATAATTGAATAATTTATGCGCTTTTTCCTAATTCTTCTTAGTCCTTCTAGAACACAGGTCAACAGGACTCCAGTCCCCATGATCTGAGTTGAGGTCTCAGTGGGGATCCATACTGGGGACAGCTTGCTGACTGGTAGTGAATTTGTCCCTTTCTTTGGCTGCCATTCTGTCATTTACTTGACAAAGATACCAGGTATCTCCAAACTCTTGGGCTACAGCTAAAGCAGCATTCTTTTCATTAAAGGCCAGGGTTTGATCTAACAATAGCATGACATCTCTCCAAGTGAGAGCAAAGGTTTGCCTTGACCCTGTAGGATATCTATGTACCTATCAGGATCATCTGAAAACTTCCCCAGGTCTGCCTTGATCTGCTTTAAATCAGAGAGGGAGAAGGGGCCATGTACCTGGGTTGGGCCAAATTCCCCTCCCCCTACAGCTTGAAGTGGACATAACCGATAGCCTGGGGGTTTTTGTGGTCCTTTGGAGATGTCTTTGCTTATTTCCTCTGGGTGGGGGAGATTAGAGGAGGCTTATCATTAATGGGAAGGGGAGCTATAGGGAGGCTAGGATATGGGAGTAAGCTGAGAGGTCCTCCTGTGGGATGTAAATTGCAAGCTTTGCATAGTTGTGTATTCTCCTTCAGTGAAAAGAAGACTTGGACATATGGTATTTCACTCCATTTTCCTTCCTTCTTACAGAAAAGGTCAAGCTGCAGGATAGTATTGAAATTTATACTTCCCTCAGGTGGCCATTTTTCCCCACCAGAGAGAGAATGTTGGGGCCAGGCTCTAGTGCAGAAAAAAAATGACCCACCTCTTTTTCAGGGTTTGCAGGTCAAATTGGTCCCAATGGCTTAGGATGCATTTCAAGGGTGAGCCTGTTGATGCCTGAGCGTTTCCCATTTGAAAGACAAAACCACCCACAGTCTTGGTTTGTTTGTTTCTCCCCCTGCCCAAGAACTCATGGTCCCTGGACTCTGCTGATCGGAATAGTTGTGCTCACTGACGCAGCAGCAGAAACACTAGTTTTCCTCCTAGACCACAAGGAGGACCAAGGAATGTCGGATTTAGTGACCCTTACTGACACATTCTCAAAAACCTGCACCCTTGCCTGTCCTCCTAGACCACAAGGAGGACCAAGAAAAATCAGATTTAGTGGCCCTTACCAATGCATTCTCGAAAACCTATTAGAGTCCTAAGCACTCTCCTGCTAGTATTGGGACTTTACCCATGTCCCATAGAG
The DNA here is from genome assembly GCF_049350105.2 of Macaca mulatta. NCBI lineage: Eukaryota > Metazoa > Chordata > Mammalia > Primates > Cercopithecidae > Macaca > Macaca mulatta. The sequence goes on along the minus strand of NC_133409.1, from coordinate 67,123,755 downwards.
ATGTTATGCCCCAAAAATGAAGTGGGGGTCTCACTACATTGCCCAAGTCGGTCTCGAACTCCTGAGGTCAAGAAATTCTCCTGCGTTAGCCTCCCAAGTAGCTGGGACTACAGGTGCAAATTGGTCCCCATCCTGAGGGAGGGAAGGGATCTCCAGGGTTGGAAGAGTGATGCCTTTTGTCCTCACTTATATGACTAGGAAGGATACACTTTCTGGGGCTCCCCATATCCTAGCTTCAGAAATAGCTTTTGTTAGTCCTGCTTGTCTGAGGAGGGATCCTAAAATTGCAGATAGTCCCCCCTATGAAGAGGCTTTGGGCAAAAATTATGTCTTTCTGATTGGTGAGCCTGGGTGCCTAAAGAAGGTAGCAGAGTCCTGAAGTTTACACTAGAAATCATTCTTACAGGATAAACTAGAATAGCACCAGAGACAGGGAGTGGCTTTTAGAAGGGGGACTGGCCTCAGAGAAGAGAAGTGAGAGGAAGTTTGTCTGACAGGCATTAGGACCCAGGAGGCAAGGGTCAGGATAGATCGGAGAGATGGGTGAGTCTCGCTTGGGTGACATGACTTTGAGAGTTCCGCTCATGGCTGCAGGATCAACCAACTTGTCGTCAGGACCCCAGAGCTGAATGACTTTCCTCTGTCGACCCTCAGCTCAGCCTGGAAGTACAGGAAAAGCAGAAGCTGATTCCGGGTAAACCAACACTCCCAACTTTGAAGAGTCAGGGGTTGTTAGAGAACCCTTTCCCAGAAAACCTGACACCAATGCCTTTAATCTAGCAACTGCACTAATCACTTTAACTGACCAACAGGTGCCTGGTATTTAACCCCCAAATTCTAAGGAAAAATAGGACAGAATAGCAAGCAAAAGGGGTCCAATGGTACTCACCACTTGGCAATAGGCGATAGTCCTTTCATGGTCGCCAAAATGTGTCTGGAATTGGTTCCTTCTGGTGGGTTCTTGGTCTTGTTGACTTCAAGAATGAAGCCATGGACCCTTGCGGTGAGTGTTACAGTTCTTAAAGATGGTGTGTCCAGAGTTTGTTCCTTCAGATGTTCAGATGTGTCCAGAGTTTCTTCCTTCCAGTGGGTTTGTGGTCCTGCTTGACTTGAGGAGTGAAGCCGCAGACCTTCGCAATGACTGTTACAACTCATAATGGCAGTGTGGACCCAGAGTTAGCAGCAGCAAGATTTATTGTGAAGAGCAAAAGAACAAAACTTCCATAGCATGGAGGGGGACCTAAGCGGGTTGCTGCTGCTGGCTCAGGTAGTCAGCTTTTATTCCCTTATCTGGCCCCACCCACATCCTGCTGATTGGTCCATTTTACAGAGCACTGATTGGTCCATTTTACAGAGTGCTGATTGGTCTGTTTTTACAGAGTGCTGATTGGTGCATTTACAAACCTTTAGCTAGACACAGAGAACTGATTGGTGCATTTTTACACAGTGCTAATTGGTGCATTTACAAATCTTTAGCTAGACACAGAGCACTGATTGGTGTGTTTACAATCCTTTAGCTAGACAGAAAAGTTATCCAAGTCCCCACCCGACCCAGAAGCCCAGCTGGTTTCACCTCTCAAAATCAGTTTGTGTTTGAGACCATTTGCAAACATTATGTCATCCTCACAAAGTCTTATGAGGTGGGAGTTATTATTTCTGATTTACAGATGAGGAATAAGAAACACAGAACCAGGCAGTTACAAAGTGGAAGAGTCAAGATGAACACCTGGGTCTGATTGGCTTCAAAGCCCATGTTCTGTCCACCAGCATATCCTTCATCTCTGCTTTATATCTAAAACTCTTTACTCCTCTGGGCCTTGTCTTTTACAACCTTTTCCACTGAATGACTTGTACTCTTGGCTTTGCTGCCCACTCCCCAAACCAAATCATCAACCAGTAGATTTGGGGAAATAACGATGACCCATTGCCATCAGAACTGGTAATGGTCCTTGATATGGTTTGGTGTGGCCCCACCCAAATCTCATCTTAAATGATAATCCCCACAATCCCCATATGTCTAGGGAGAGACCTGGAGGGAGATGATTGGATCGTGGGGGCCCTTTCCCCCATGCTATTCTCATGATAGTAAGTTCTCACGAGATCTGATGGTTTTACAAGGCAGTTTTCCCTGCTCTTGCTTGCTCTTCTCTCTCTCACCGGTTGCCATGTGAAACATGTCTCTTCCCCTTCCACTATAAGTTTCCTGAGGCCTCCCCAGCCATCTGGAACTGTGAGTCAATTAAACCTCTTTTCTTTATAAGTTACCCAATGTCAGGTAGGTCTTTATAGCAGTGTGAGAACAGACTAACACAGCCCTTGTCCTAGAGTAACCTGAAGACTCACCCCTTCCTTCCTGCCTTAGGGTCAGCACAAACTCAGTAACCTGAGTAGCACATCTGCTTGGGCAGTTTCCCGTGATAGACCTTCTCAGTTTGGTGTGCTCCAGATATCACTTAAAGCAAACCAATCCTCAGGAATCTGGTGCCATATTCAGAAGTAGTTTCTGTGGGGATACCTGTTTTCCTTAGGCACTGTGTCCTAGAATCTCTCTTCTAAATTGGGAACATTTTCTCAGCTAGGACTCATGGTAAAATAATCTCTTAGCACAGGCCTATCCAGGGCTAAAAACATTGATGAAACATTTGTGTTGCTTCTTTTGAAACCTACAAATAGGATCAGCCTTGCATGTAGGCAGAGGAGACAGCTGCCCGTGGGATGGTTTCAGGACACCCAGGAAAATGTCCTGGGTTAAAGAACTTTGTCTCCCACTCAATGCCACTCTTGTGTCTTGTGGGTTCAGTTTGCTTTTTAATTGCCTAGATTTTTCACTCTATTATTGTGAGATAAATTATTTTTGTATTATTGAGTAATTAACTCATATTCCATTTACAATTCTCAGACTAAATCCCAAGCAATTGCTTCCTCAAAATTTCCGCATTTGCAAATGAGTTAGGTTGATGTGAAAAGGGTTTAGAGCTAATCCAACCATTTGATTAATACTGATGCTGATACAAGGGCCAAAAGAGAGTCACTGAACTTCGGTTTTCAGCTCTGCCAGGCAAAAACACACATATTATTTCACATATCTATTTATGCAGGCTGTCCTCCCAGGTTGATCTGCTTCCATTTAAGGTAATTTTCTCAGAATTTGCACTGCAGAGTAAATATAAATTTATAAAAGCTTGAGTATTTGCCATTATACAAAATAAAAATATAAATACAGACAGAAATTATTAGAACTAGAAGGGGATTTACAAACCATTTATTTCAACCTGATTTTGTGGCTGAGAAAACTCAAGTTTAGTAAAATAAAGAAATTCATTCAAGGCTTCACAATTAGTTAATGGCAGAACTAGCCATTCACTCCAAGTCCTGGCCTCTCACGACAGCACTATTTCCTACTATACACTGTGAATACTTACATAAGTTCATACATATGCTTGTTATAAGTTGTCCCTACCTCCTTTCAGAATTGGATTTAGAAAAAAACATTGTTTTTTCAGGCTAAAAATAAGTTAGGAGAAAGCTATGTCTTATTCTTTAAAGATATTCAAGTAAGTTATGATTTATGCCAGCTTTAAAAAAAGGAGGAAATGTGATATTTAAAATGGCATATGAAAATATCATCTATTTCCTAAGTTTTATTCCAATTTACAGTAAATATTTTTAAACCTCTGTGTGTAGTTCCTGTACTTCTATGATGTAGCTCTGAGTCTAAACTAACAGCTGAAAAAGAAAATACTAGGCAATAGATGCTGTGCCAAAAGCAGGATCATTTACAGAAAACGCCCTGAAACATTCTGAGGATCACTGTCAAAGGCTATGGACCTAAAGTTAGATCTGTTTTGGTTCATGGGGTCATACAGACACAAATAATGTTGCTGTTCTTCTGCCAGGTTGATCTAACCTTCAGGTAGTCTACATCATTCTTGGGAGCAGGTGCTTACTCGGATGCAAAAGACTTTTCTCAGATCCTGCCATCTCGGGTCTTGTTCATCACATTTGGAAATGATTCTTCCATCCCTTACACTTTATAGTAGCTATTACCTATGACTACCCTGCTCTGTTGATGGCACGTGCTGTCTAGTACTTATTTGTGTTCCTGTTTTTTCCTCTCTCATTAGATCAAAGATGACCATTTTCAGGTGTTTGTGCTCATTACAGGACCCAAGGCAGCACTTGAAGTGTAATATATAGCCCATAAATATTTGTTGAATAAACAAACAACTAAGTGCACTCTGCCTGAGACAAAAAAAAAAAAAAAAAACCACATCTGTTACAAACTAACTGCAAAAGAAAATACAATATATTTAATGTGCTTGAGAATTTAAAAGTTTAAGAGGAAAGGTGTATTTCTTATAGATGTGTATGGATGGTCATTATTCTTATAATCACACTTTTCTGTCCAGTGGATGGATTTATCCATTGCTCTTGGACATTAACTTGTATTAGAGAATATAACTGACATGGAAGATGTCTGTGGGAATGCCTAGAACAGTCATGCTTCTACTGTAGCAAAAGAAAGTTAGACTGGCCCAAATTTCTTCATTTACAGGTAAGGCAATCAAGGCCTGGGAAATTACCTCTTGTCAAGGTTAAAAAGCAAGGTAATAACAAACTTCTGTCTTTGCTATAGTTGTCAAATGGGGATTTTGCACCTGCATGCACTTCTGGGTTTTTTGTTTTTTTGTTTTTTTGCTTTTTTTACCTCCATGCTTGACATTAACTTTTAGAAAATAATTAAAAATATAACTGGAGTAGTTACAGTTCCTATATGAGAGTGCCATTACCTTAGCCTAACTTTGTGAAGACTGTGCTAGTACTAACAGGGATTAAATATTGATACAGATTATTTGAGTTGGGAAAGAAAGACGGCACAAAGGGATAGGCTTGGTATTCTAATGTCTCATGATACAGTAGATTTTTTTTGCTGGGGCACAGCAGGTGTCTCACTGCATTGCCCAAGTTGGTCTCGAACTTCTGAGCTCAAGAAATTCTCCTGCGTTAGCCTCCCAAGTAGCTGGGACTACAGGCGCATGCAACTGTGCCCAGCTTATCTTCATGGCACTTTAACAGATTTCTTGCCCTTCTGGCTGGCTTTTATCCAGAGCCCGAATCCCCCTTTATAGGACTGTCACCAGCTCACATCACTCTATGCTTGGTCATGGTCCTCAATGTAAAACCTGACTCTGGGCTTCCTCTCTCATGACTGTAGCTCTCAAATGCTCCCTACCTCCTCCTTTTCTTTCTTCCCAACTCTTTGCACCATACACTCTGAATGCCATATTGCAGAAGCTTTAAAGATGTTCTAAATGCAAACCAACAAAACAAATCCTTTTCTTTCTCACAACTCAGAAAACACATGGAATATATATAAGATTCGTAAAATAATGTGCAATGCCTTCTGGTGTCTTCTCTTTTTTTAAAAAAAATAATATTGGTTGCCAGACAATTGCATAGCCATATGCAAAAAAAAAAATATGAAGCTATATCCTTATTCATATCATATACAACATTTAACTCAAAATAAATTATAGACCTAAATGTAACTGAAAACTATAAAACTTCTTGACGAAAACATAAGAGTAAATCTTTATGACCTTGAGTTGGGCAGAAAGCTTTTTAGATAAACTTTCTTTAAAGAATTGATAAATTTAACATCATCAAAATTAAAAATTTTTATGCTTCAAAAGACATCATCAACAAAATGAAAAGATATGCCTCAGACTGGAAGAAAATATTCACTCACCATATATCTGTTAAATCAAATTTAGCCTAAAGCTGCCTCCTTCATATTTTAAGTTTGGCTTGCAGGTTTCCCTGTACCTCGTGAGCTATGTATTACAGTGTATCGTAGCCTGAATGGAGTTGTATGCAGACTGTGGCCACTGCTTGTGCCAATCACTGAGTGTTGGCCAATCAAAGGTGACCAACTGTTCAAACTGTGTTCAAATAAGGCAAAGGCCGAGCTGCAACCAATCCAGCTGTTTCTGTACCTCACTTCCGTTTTCTGTATGTCACTTTCCTTTCTCTGTCCTTAAATCTTCTTCCACCACATGGCTGTGCTGGAGTCTCTGAGCCTACTCTGGCTCAGGAAACTGCCCTATTCGCAAATCGTTCTTTGCCCAATTAAACTGTTAAATTTAATTTTGTTACAGTTTTTTAAAAAACATATCTGATAAAGAAATATATCAGGGACTCCCATAATTCAATAATCAGATTAAGAACCCAATTACAAAATGCACAAAAGATTTGACCATATATGAACGGTCAATGAGCACATGAAAATGTGCTCAACCATATTAGTCATGAGGGAAATTAGGACTACAATGAGATACCACTACATACACACCCACTAGAAAAACTATAATCAGAAAGACTAACAATACCAAATGGACGGTGTGAAGCTACTAAAACAATCATACATTGCTTGTGGGAATGTAAAATGGTACATCCACTTGGAAAATAATTTAGCAGTTCCTTAAAAAGTTAAATATAAGCTTTTCATATGACACAGCAATTCCACTCCTAAGGATATATTCAAGAGAAATAGACATATATTTATACCCGAAGATTTATACACAAATGTTCATAGCAGCGTTGTTTATATTAACCTCAAAATGGAAACAATCCAAATGTCTGTCAATTGGTGGCTGGATAACATAATGCGGTATATCCATACAATGGGCTATTCAGCAATAAAAAGAACCTATTGATACACAGTTAACATGGATGGACCTCAAAAACACCAGTGAAAGAAGTGAAAGAAGCCAGGCACAAAAGACTGCATATTGTGTGATTCTATTTATATAAAATACCCAGAAGGACTGGGTGCTGTGGCTCCCGCCGGTAATCCAGCACTTTGGGAGGCCAAGGCAGGTTGGTCACTTTAGGTCAGGAGTTCAAGACCAGACTGGTCAACATGCTGAAACCCCTGACTGCCAAAAATACAAAAAATAGCCCCGTGTGCTGGCATATGCCTGTAATCCCAGCTACTTGGGAGGCTGAGGCGGGAGAATCGACTGAACCTGGGAGACAGAGTTTGCAGTAAGCCAAGATCGCAGCAAAAAATAAAAATAAAAAATAAAATAAAAATAAGATATGCAGAAAAGGCACACTTAAGGAAACAGAAAGCAAACCCGTGGTTGCCTATGGCTGAAAATGGAAGTGGAGATGAACTGCAAATGGGCAGGAGGAAAGTTTTTGGGATGTTGGAAATGTCGTAATACTGGATTCTGGTAATGACTTTATAAGTAAATTTACTAAAAATCACTGAATTGTATATTTACAATGGGTGATTGTTATGGTGTGGAAATTATGCCTCAACAAAGCTGCTTTAAAAATTAAAAATGATGCAGGTCAAAACCTACTCAATTGATATCTTGACTCACTAAAGACTCATGAGCTGTTGTGGTAACGTTGCCTAATTACATAGTAAGGAAACTCTCCTAAGCTTCTCACTGAAAGTTCTTAAACTTAAGAAGTTACAATTCTTAAACTTAAGATCCTTAAGCTCTCTTCATTTCTTGCCTTAACTGGAACTAAGATACCAGTTTTATCTCCCAGTGCTATGTCCAGATCTCCTGCAAACATAGGCTCATATCCTTCTGTGAAGTTCCTACAGCAGGGGTTTCCCCTCCTCTTCCCCCTTCTCGCATCTAATTAATGGCAATGTTCTCAAATGGTACTTCCTTAATCTTGCTGCCTTCTCTCTACTTCTACTCCTCAGACTTATTGTCTCTTGCCTTGATTACTGAAACAACTTTTATTTGGTTGCTTTGACTCTAATCTTCTTTACAAGAGACATGCCCTTCCAAAGCACAATCTTTACACGCTAGTCCCTGTTTAAACATTTTAATGGCTTCCAGTGCCCACAGGATGAAGTCTCAACTCCTTAGCAAGGCAAGCAAAGTGTCTGGCAGACAATGATTGATAAAATTTGTTGAAAGATAAAATGAATGTGTCTCATGTCATTGATTTTTCTTTTACTTTCGTTCTATCTTTTTGTAAGTATGGGTGTCTCCCCTACAAATGAAACTCTCCTCTACAACAAGGATTTGTGTGTTTAAACTCATTTGTCTTTCCCAGCCCCCAGCAAAATGTACTTCACACAGTGGTAATATGATGTGCATTTGTGAGTGAATACATGGAAGAGTACTTCTTGAAGAGCTGTGTTAGGACCCAAGAGTTGCTGGCTCCCCAGGATGCTCTTGGCTTTGGCGTAACCCACAAAGCAAACAAGAGGCTCCTAGTACAATATGCAAACTCACCGAATGTTCTACATTCCTGAAAATTGCCTGGGGACTCATCATTCAGGCATTGTTTTGACTTAGGAGAGTTGATGAGCTCGGTTCTGGACTCCAGTCAGCAGCCTCCTCTTGCCAGGCACTCCTAGAATCTTCCAGAGAGGAGGAGGAACACATGTAGCATTTATATTGAATGTAGAGATTTAACAGATACCATCCACATGTGTGGTACTAGTTTTTATCCCAAATGTCACTAGAAAGGCTTTGTCCGTCTCATATTAGCAAGCCTGGCAAAATGACAAATTTATGTTACAAAAAGTAGTAAAGGAAAACGTTTCATCGTCCTTTCCTTTCTATCATCTTGAAAATAAACACTGTCAATGTACATCTTCTTGGTTCACTGCTAAAACAATGAAGCACCTTAATGAATTCCTCTGCTGCCTATGTCTAAAAGGATCATGTTCCTTTTATTCTAAAAATTTGGCTGAGGCATTTTTCGAAAGAAGAGCTGAATAACTATTACTTACACAAAGCTCTTACTTAAAAGAAAAAAAAATTACCATTACATTCAGCCAAACTAAGGCTGCCTTCTGTTAGGAAAGAATAGAATTCTCATAAAAAAAACTTTATATGTGATCATTTTGACTTTTATCTTGGCCTTCAAAGTAATAGATTTAATTAGATCATGTTCTTCAGAAAGAAAAAGAGTAAAATAAAATAGCAGGGATTTGTGAGGAACAAAAATTTTCATTGAACTAACTTCTCAGAGAGAATCATTTCTAAATGTTATCTTTTGGGTTACATTTTAAAATGGTCTCAGGATATTTTTATACCTGTTTCCCTCTATACCCTGTTCCTGCTATCTCGTTGGTTTTGCTTATGCCATTGACTTATTCTGGAAAACCATTCTTTCTTTTAAAGTGCCCAGTTTAAGTGCCATTTCCTCTAGGAAGTCTGCCCGTAAAACTGCAGCTGTCTCTGAGTAAGCTTCTGAAGAACTGTTTACTGCATTTGAGCACATAGTCACAGGGGGATAAGGATGGGGGAGGGGAACACATCAGAATCTGAGGTGTAATTTGAAAAGGATGTTACGATATATTTTAAAATTTCAAAATAACCTATTATTTGTTGTTAGGGCTAACCAAACAAATCAGTCTTCTTGAAGCAGTGAAAGGCAGCTTCTCTGGCCCTTTACCCTTCTTCAAATCAGAATCTCTAGATGGAATGTTTTAAAATTGAGTGAAACTAACATGGAGTCTACGCCACACAGTGCACTTAATATGGAATAGTCAACATGTGTAAAGCTCTTAACAGTTTACAAAGGGCTCTCGCACACTTTTCAGTTGGTCCTTATTAAAATCTTGCAGGTGGGATCAGTATTACTGCTTTCCTCTTAGACAAGGTAGTTGAGTATCAAAAGTTCACCTCTGTCATGACATAAGTAGTAAGGAGAAGACCCAGGCTGGGATTCACGTTTAGTTTGCTTTCTTTTGTACCAAGTTATGATCTCTAATTTTTAATGTCTGGTGTCTCTGAATTTCTTGAGATTTTTTTCCCTCAATTTCCTCATTGTGTCTAGTACAATTATGGGTGGGTGGATGGAGTTGCTACAAAGAGATATTTAAGTATAATATATAAAGCTGTTACAGGACTAAAATTAAAAGGAAAAATGTTTTTGATTGTCCAACACCCTGTTAATATATTCTAAATTAAGAAATCTGCAGAAATCCTAAAGCTTTTTAGATGTTAATCATGATTATTCATTTGATACAGCTGGAAAAACTCAGAAGCCAAAGATTTTGATCACAGTCATAAATCAATCTTAGAAGCAAAAAGAAAAAAAGTTGTTGTGATTCCTTTTCTGTTCAATAAGAATTATTTCTCTTCTCAATACACATTTGAGCATGCTTATTTGTATTTTAAACAGACTTCTCAAATGAAAACCAACATAGTTTTTGCTAAAGACGTTAAGACAATGAGTAAACTAGTCATCAATTATCGTTTTTCACATAAATATAGACTTTCTTTCTCAGGCTTCAATGATGGAACAAAGTATAATAACTAGACTAAGAGGGTCTCTATACAATAGAAATATGCGACATTTTTGTATGGCAAAGTGGAGCACCTGTGCAATCTAGCTATAGCCTCTATGTGAATTTAGAAAGAAAGGGAACTCGTGTGGTGTCTTGATTCTAGATAGCTATCGACTGAAATTGAAGGAAATATTGCAAGTTAATCAAAACTGACTCTTCCTGAGAATAGGAAAACTGGGTCTCTTGTCAGCTGTCACTAATGAAGACAAAATAAACAATGCTTGCAGTTAATCACTGGCACATGAACTGCTTGCCGTGGGAAAATACCATGTCATTCCAAGCAGCCTTCAAATGCATAAGGACTACATATATGTTTCTTCAAAGTTTGAAACTGAAGAAATTTTAAGATTTTTAAGATATTTCCCAATAAATGATTTTCCCCCATACATTTCCAGCTCCGTGAAGAATTTTTTTTTTTTTTTTGAAGCAGTGTCTTGCTCTGTCACCCAGGCTGTAGTGCAGTGGCGCCATCTGGGCTCACTGCAAGCTCTGCCTCCTGGGTTCACGCCATTCTCCTGCCTCAGCCTCCCGAGCTGGGACTACAGGTGCCCACCACCATGTCTGGCTAATTTTTTTTTTTTTTCAGTAGAGACAGGTTTTCACCATGTTAGCCAGGATGGTCCCCATCTCCTGACCTCGTGATCTGCCCGCCTCGGCCTCCCAAAGTGCCGGGATTACAAGTGTGAGCCACCGTGCCTGGCCTTCCCTGAAGAATTTAGCAAGTGATTATTGAGGCTGTACTATGTACCAGGGGCTTTCAAGTGCATTATTTTATTTTCACTCAATTGTTACAGAAATCGTGGGCCCTTGACACAACACTACATTGTTTTCAACTACCAGTGATTGGCAGAAAAAAGTAAAAAACACTGAGAAAGTTTCCATAAGGTGTGGGTTGGTTTTTTTTGTTTGTTTTTGTTTTGTGTTTTTGAGGCAGAGTCTCATTCTGTCTTCCAGGTTGAGTGCAGTGGTGCAATCTTGGCTCACTGCAGCCTCGACCTCCTGGGCTCAAGCCATCCTCCCACCTCAGCCTCCACAGGCATGTGCCACCACATCTTGCCAATTTTGTTTTGTTTTCTTTGTTGTTGTTGTTGTTGTTGTTGTTTTAAGAGATGAGGTGTCTGGCTGTTGCCCAGGCTGTCAGTAAGATTTTTGTTGTCATTTTGCTGAAAACACAAAGAAGAAAAATCAGAACCCCAAAATTTCAAGAAATATGAAGATTATCTTCATTAGAACAAGCAGTACAAATAAAAATGCCATCAAAATAAATTCTTTTGCTCCTAAATGAGACTTTATATTTATCAAATTCCCTGCGTTTATGTCCTACTAATTATTTTATTTCAGAGCTGGATGAATTAAAAGAATTACGTGATAATTATTTTGAACTAGAACAGATCAAACCTCTGCAACTTCCCCAGTGTTGCAGCCCTATAATTTTTCTCTCTAAATATTTTAAAAACTTACCATTAATGTTTAAAAAGTTTTTTCAAATGTCATATTTAAATACTTTCTCCCCAAGGACTACATCATCCTTTCACTATAACCAATCTGATGGCTTCTGGCCAAAATAAACTCTTTAGCAAAAATTACATTCATGTGTTTACCACGGTGTAGTTACTTAAATACTTGAATTCCAGGAAATGAAGTTTTAAAACATGTTTAGGGAAATAGTTTTTAACATTATCCAAAGGGCTCAGTTAACTTGATTTACAAAATTATGAGCAATTTCTGTTGCAAAGCAAACTTTAATTTCTGCAGAAGCTTATTGCACCAATCTCTTAAGAATAACTCTTACTATGGGTCCATCCAAAATTTTGAATTGACCTAAATAATTAATACACAGCTATTTCCCAGAGACATAGCATAACTAAACTCCAAACACAATTTGGAGTCAGAATACCGGAGTTTGAATGAAAACTTCTAGTCACAACTGAGACTCTCATATATTTAGGAAATGATACTCATTTTACTGAACTGTTTGTGCTTCAGTTTCACAATCTATTTGAAAATTCTATGTAAATGGATGTTTAAAAATTATTTGCTTTACCTGGGGTGTCAACACCCACATTTGTGACTGAGCCAATAAAGGTCAAGTGCAGCAAGCAAATTATTCTTTGAAACTCATTTTTGCCATGCTCTTAGATTAGGATTTCTGGGCTGGGGGCCGTGGCTCATGCCTGTAATCCCAGCACTTTGAGAGGCTAAGCGGGGCAGATCACCTGAGGTCAGTAGTTCGAGGCCAGGCTGGCCAACCCTGGTCTACTAAAATACCAAAAAACCTGTCTCTACTAAAATACAAAAAAATTAGCCTGGTGTGGTGGCATGCGCCTATAGTTCCAGCTGCTCAGGAGGCTGAGGCAGGAGAATCATTTGAGCAGGGGAGGTGGAAGTTGCAGTGAGCCAAGATCATGCCACTGCACTCCAGCCTGAGTGACAGAGCAAGACTCTCTCTCAAAAAAAAAAAAAAAGAAAGAAAAAGTTGGGGTTTCTCAGAATAAATCAGAGCATATTCACTCCTAAGCAGTTACTGACCCCTCTGCCTGCCCCTGGCACTCTTCTGTGTGCAGACATGGCCTAACACTCATCAAGCTCACCCGTCCCCAAATATTCCCCATTGCCACCACATTCTGGCTTCTTGAATTCCTTGTGTTACACAGTCTTTCTAATATGTATTTCCAAATTAGTTAATTTAAGTAAAAGTACTTATTTTCCATGGTTTTTGAAACTAAGTTATCTGAGAATATTTTGTCATGATTACAAAAAAAGGCACTATAAGATAATCATGTATCAAATAGTAAGTTTTATTACCAAGTCACACACACACAAATAGGATAAAAAATTAGTTTTTCTACCCTAAACCCTATATGGGTAACACAAACCCCTAATGGTGCCTAAAATAGCATTGTGAAGGATGCCTCGCTGACTATCTACATCAGTCATATGGGTTTTATAGAAAATGCTGGACTTCTCTCCTGACCTGCAGAATCAGAATTTTCTGGAGCTACTTGGAAGTCTACATGTCATTTAAATTCCCTAGGGCAATGTTATGACAGACCGTTGAGCATGGTAACAAGCATACAGTCAGTGCTTGAATATGTTTGGATTTGTTGAGCAAACCAGCATGTGTCATTACATTTTAACCCTTCTCCCTTTTATTTCTCCTTTTCATCCGTGACTCATCCACTGTTCCACTGTAATGCACCACTGACCCTTTGAGCCACTTTGTCCAATTCCAAAGCATGTCCTGAGCACCACATGATAGGGGCAGGGCCTTCTTGTGAACACTGTCTTGAACTCCCTTGTTTTTATTTCCTCCTCAAGCCTCATCCCATTCTGCAGCTAACCCTCACCATAGATGAGGCATGTGAATTGAGTTTGGGCAGGGGTGACATGAAGGGAATAAGATTGTTTGTACATAGTAGAACTGATATCTCCGCAGAAGAGGACACAGGCAAGAAAGAAGCTTCGTGAGAAATTTCAGATTCATGTTCCTCAAACAGCTTCTATGTTTTTGAGTCATGAATTCGCCAGTTTCTTCCCTTTATGCTATGTCACCAAAAATACCAACAACACATCTCCTGTAAGCAAACAAGAATGCTTTAGGCCCTTTGAGTTAAATATTGAAAAAAACAAGTGTCAAAGAATACTAACCAAAAAGTCAAGTTATTCAAAGTGAGATTAAGTTAATGACGTATTTTTCATCTCTCAGCTAATTTGGCAAACTTCTCTATAATATCGCTGGGTCTATGAGGCTCTTCCTGTTGGTTACTAATTCTAGATAAATGACAACCAGACAGGTCTTTGAGCTCTCTTCCTTCATGATTCTGAAAAACACTTTTTCAGACACCAGGGACCAAATAACGAGCATTCTGTGCTCTCTGAAGTCCTCGGCTGAACCTCAGAAGTAATCTAATGGGTAATGCCTCTGAGACCTGGACAGCCTCGTGAAAGCAGCAGCCAAGATGAATTAAGTTGATAACAACAACATACACAGTTCATTCAACTTTGTACAACAACAATAATGGGCTAAGATTATATGTGAGTCTCTAAATTCTTGTACATTTGTTTGTGCCATCGTCTTGAAATTTTGAACTGAGTTTTCTTTGAGAAATTTGTTTGCCAGAAGAAGTCAGCCTGGGCAGAAAGGTCATCGTCTGAGTGGAGGTGGAACAGGAGAACAGCTAGTACAAAGAGCTCATAAGGTTTCTTTTCTTCCTGCCTCGATGAAAATTATAGTATGGAAACAAATGCAAATACAAAATGCAGCTGCTGTTATATGTTTTTGGCAAATCCATTAGGGATCTTACTCTTGAGCTCATTTCTAATTATTTCTGTTCTATTCTTACCCTCCTAGCTTGTTTGCCTTCCTAGTCATGACCTTGTTCCTCTTCTTCACACTGACAGGGCCATTTCCTAGGCTGATGGGACTCGGGACCGTCTTTCCCTGGTACATTTCAGGGATGATCTTCCCACCCAGAACCCAGGTCATGATCAGCATTTTAGAACTGTTTCCAGGATGGTCACTGGGAAAAGTCATTGGATTCAGCCCAATAACCTGTATGAAGTGTAGACTAAAACCTGGAGTAAGAAATAATAAAGGGGTCGCGTGCAGTGGCTCCCACCTGTAATCCCAGCAGTGTGGGAGGTCAAAGCAGGTGGATCACTTGAGGTCAGGAGTTCTAGACCAGCCTGACCAACGTGGTGAATCCCCTTCTCTACTAAAAAAATACAAAATTAGCTGTGCATGGTGGTGCACACCTGTAATCCAAGCTACTTGGGAGGCTGAGGCAGGAGAATTGCTTGAACCTGGGAGGCGGAGGTTACAGTGAGCTGAGATTGTGCCATTGCCCAGCCTGGGCAACAAAAGTGACACTCTGTCAAAAAAGAAAGAAAGAAAGAAAGAAAGAAAGAAAGAAAGAAAGAAAGAAAGAAAGAAAGAAAGAAAGAAAGAGAGAGAGAGGGAGAAAGAAAGAAAGAAAGAAAGAAAGAAAGAAAGAAAGAAAGAAAGAAAGAAAGAAAGAAAGAAAGAAAGAAAGAAAGAAAGAAAGAAAAAAAAAGGGAAGGGAAGGGAAGGGAGGAAAGGAAGGAAAGGAAAGAAAGGAAGGAAAGGAAGGAAAGGAAAGAAAGGAAAAAAAAGAAAGAAAAGAGAGAGAGAGAGAGGAACAGGCAGACAGATTCTTAACACATACTTTAATCAATGTCCTATATGTGTAAATACAGTTCTCCTGATGTCATATACATCATTCATGAGAATTTACGGAGGTTATTTTGTTTCTTGATCCTTGATCTACAGAATATGACTCATCACCTCAGGGCCACCAAAAGATTAATTATAAAGATTTGGAGGACCCTGGGTAGACAGATGCTTTATTTTCTCCCAAAGATGATGGAAACTGTAACAGATTTGCCATAAGGCATAAGACACTCTAGCAAGATAAGTCACAGTTGTTGGCCTTTCACTCCTTTCTCTAAATTCTAATCAACTGCTACATAAACGTATGCTCTAGGAAAATGGGACCTGTCACCTGGGCAATGACCCTTGGCTCCTTCCAATGGTCCTTGGCAGTAGAAAAGTGAAGAAACATCACTCTTGGGAGAGTACCTGAAAACCCAGAGACCAGGAGTCACAGAACTGTGGTATCCCCCAAGGAAGTTCAATCTTGAGACAGAGCAGGAGAGATTTCCTTGTCTGAGGATTTCCTTGCCATTTTCTGGAACCCAGGAAGAGCTCCGTGAGTACTTGATGCCACCAGCTATGCTCCAGAGAGGACACTGTGGCAGAATCTTCCCCAAAGAAGAAAGAGTTCACACCAGAGGCCAGGACCACTTTAGAAGGTGCATTTAATGTTCTGAATTTGGGGATACAGAAGACAGTAAAACACAAGTTTTAGAGGCAGATTGACTTGAATTCTGATTCACTACTTGCCAGCTGAGTGACTGGACCTTGAGCAAGAAATTTATTGGTATCCATTTTCATCATTTACAAAATGGAACTATTTATATCTTCTTCGTAGGGTTGTTGTATAATCTAAAGAAGATAACACTTATGAAAACATTTGTGGCACATCCCAGTATTGCTACTTACAACTCTATGACCCTGGGCAAGTTATTCAACTCTGTGCCTTCATGTGCTTATCTCTAATATGGATGAGATGACAATAATTGCAGTACCTGCCTCATCGGGATCTTGTGAGTATTAAATGAGATAATACATGTAAAGTACTTAGAGTTGTTTCTGGTACTTGCTGTCAGCTATTTTTAGTAATAGCAGTAAATGTTAGCTATTGGTAGGAGTAAGCATGGAATAAATTGACGTTATAATCATTATCATCATCATTATCATCATTTAGAGACCATAAAGTGGTTTAAAGAAACATTCATTACAAAATTTTGCAGGCTCGCCAGACCTGCTCATTGCAGAACATAAACCTGATCTGCCTTCCTCTTAACCAGCTTCACTCACTCATAATGTGATCAAAGTGTTTGTAAACAGAAACCTCCAGGTCAGGCCACAGGGTGCATATCTGAGACTTCTTTGTGTTTAAACTTAAGTCAAGAAACACAAAACAACTGCACAGAAGCTCCCTGGGCCTTTCCAGCAACAAGAAGTTTGAAGTAGCCAGATTCCAATGAGGCTGTTCAAGCAGAGCATCGGATGACTGGCATATCATGTAAACATCAAAGAGTGACAGGACCTTGAGGACCTTAAAGATAAAATAGATATCTTGGTGGCTGTCTCACTCAGCTTCTCACCCAGGGAGAGGTTCTTCATCGATGAGAATTCCTGTTCCATTCTTCTCTTTGAGGAGAGCTTGCTCAATGCCTGAGCCGTTGTCGGACAACTTGAGTTATTTTAAAGCTTTTTTTATATACTGAACTAAAATCGGACTTCTGGAATCTTCTACCCAATGCTTATTTCTGTCCTCTGAATATAAAAAAAAAAAAAAAAAGTCAGTGCCCTCTTCCATACAAAGACTCTTCACTCTTCACAAGCTGCAAAGCTGCTCTCACGCTGCCTCTTCATTTTCTCCTCTCTAGCTCTTCTCACCATTTCTCACCCAGTCTTCTTAGTTAGCATCATGAAAATGGGAATATCCCCTCCATGGTGGATATCTGTTATGGCTCTTCTGACCATTTCTCACCCAGTCTTCTTAATTAGGATCTTGAAAATGGGAATATTCCCTCCATGGTGTCCATCTGTTATACTTGCCAGTCTAGTATCCATTTTTCTCCCCTTCTATTCATAGGATTCCTCATTCACATGGAAACCTACCTCATGGGGCTTAGATAGATATACTCCCATCTGCTGCCGCTACACCATCCAAACTAGGAGTGGGCATGTGGCCTACGTAAGGCCACTTTCCCCAATTGGTTCAGAGATGTGAACCAAGCCAGGTAAATAAGACCCCACCTAGGACTCTGCTGGAACTAATGGGAAAGGGGTTTTTATTCTGATGGGGCTGTGGTCCTGCTAAGTTAGTAGAATGTACATCACAGGTGAGGGCTATGCTTGCTACCATTTGGTAAGAACCTGTCTAAGAAAGACTAACACAGGAAATGAAAGTCAAGACATTGAGAGAGGCAGATTCCTGCTTGCATTGAGCACTTGGCTCCAGCTATGACAGAAGTAGGTTTCTCTCTGGAATTTGTAAGTATGGTAGTCAACATATATTCTTTTCTGGTTTTGAATTTTATTTATGTCAGTTTTTTACTTAAAACAAAATTAATTAGCACACTGCTCTTGCCTATGCTGTGATGAGAATAGACCAGGACCTAGAGTCCAAACCTGCTCCCCTAAGCCCCTCCCTCGTAGCTCTGCAGTTCCCCTGAGATTAGGTCCCTGAGCAGTTGATGTTATCAGTTGTCTTAAATTTGGGATCCCTTGGTTGCAAGAAGAGAAACCCACGTTAACCAGCACAAGTGCTATCACATTTTATCAGTTGCCTTAGTTTGGGATTCCTTGGCTGCAGGAAAAGAAATTCACATACGTCGCACAAATAATAATATTCACAACAGTGCAATCATAAATGGAGCCCTCCTTCCTTTTAAATTGGATCTGATTTATTTTTATGCAATGTCTCACCGTACTGAGATCATTTTAAATCCTGATGCCATCACCTTTTGAATTAGCTGTTTCTGGCAGATGTGTGTCTTCTGCATACATTTATGAGTATGTCTTTTCTGGCTTTATATAAACCACTAATACAAAAGATGCATAAGACAAGGCCTCAGAGTCCTGTGGTCCACCACTAGGAATCTATTTAGGTTAACCTGACTATTCATTAATATCCTTTGGGTCTAGTTAGCCAGCCAGCTGCTAAACTATCTACCATTTCTCTAATTCAGCTCACATTTCACATATGGTTTCTAATCCACAAACCTATCTCAAAGGAGACTTTGAAAATACTTTTCTTAAAAGAGAAAAGTAATAACCCACCGCACCTGGCATCCACTAGACCTTCACTACTTGCCAGCGCTAATTTCTACTGAAGAACTAAAGAACATGTCATTCTGCATTGTCACTGCCTTTCCAACAAAACTGAGTTCCTTGAGCTGGCTCAGGTCAATGCCTGCAGCACGGTGGTGTTCCCTTGACCCTTTAGTTCCCACTATGGTTTTACTGAATCAAAGGATGAAAGTTTCAGAATACATCGATAAAACAGAGAATAAACCCAATAGTGCTTTAATGAATTAGGTCTTAAATGTTTTATTTTACCTTGCATATTGATATTTGAAGAGAAAAGTTTATTAATTAGAAAAAAAGAGAGCGATTAGGGGAAGGGGGACAAGAGATGGAAACTTTAGCAATAATCCAGAGAGATTAGCTTGGCGCTTTTGAAGAATTTATGACGATGGCACAGGGTTTTGTTACATCGATAGTTTTTTCCTCTAAAACAGGGGTGTCCTTAGTACTATTCTTATGCTTATAAGCCATAATTAGGAAATCGGAGGGTAATGAATGGATTAGACAGAAAGAGGAAAGACAGATAAAAATAAAGGAGACAAGCCAGGACGAAAGGAAATGAACTGCAAAGTGGCAAAAGACAGGGAAAAACTGAAAACAAAAAGCACAAAACTTGCCTTCTTTCCAGTAGGTGAATGAAATCATCCCCTTCCCGGACCACTGGCCCAGCCCCAGGGAAGATTGTGATATGATTGCCATGGGGTGGCCTCCAGAAGAGAGGAGAGGTGAACTGTTGATATAAACAGGGCATCTCACTGTTTGGATTACATAACATAGGTAACTGAAAGTGGTTCAGATGAACCGGAAACAAGGTCATATCTGTGGTCAATAGTTTGCAGTGTGTCTACCCACAAATTATTATTAGGCTTCCTGTGTGCCAGTCATTGCAGTAAACATTTTTTTAAACAAAATATCTATTTTAATTTCCATGATAACCCTGAGAAATGATATATCGCTCTCCTTTTTCTGGCAGATAAGGAACTGAGGCTTAGATATATTGAATAATTGCCTTAAGTCTATACTTAATTTGTGATGTAGCCAGAATGTGATTCCAGACATCCTTCACAGGCTCCCAGGGTCCTGAGATTTCACAGCTTGACTTACAGCTCAATAGGCACAAACAGGTTAAATGTGTTTATCATTACCTCTTTTTTAAGATGCCTACATTCTTTTTAAAAAAAAAAACTGTGACATTGAACAGTATTTTGTTACTCAGTTTTTGCAATAAAATTTTTAATAAACTTCAAAGTTTGGTTTCTCACTTTAAAGCAAGGAACACATCCCTTTGTAACTGGACAAGATATTCATCACTCTGAGGTTCGAAGGATATTTGCTTGCTCGTGTGTTGAAGGATAACGCAGCTGCCTGCAATGAACCCCTGATCACAGTCAGGGGAGGGGGATGGAGAAAGGGGCCTGATGGGAACAAACGGAACATCTGGCTGAAGAATTCAGATTTCCTTCTTTGGATTTTCCCTCTCTCAAGTGCCATTCATTGCATAACCTCTGATGATCAGTTATGATCCTTGGAAGTAAAGCCAAGTTGTTGGTCATACTGTCAATTTTTCTTCAGTACTATCATTTGTATTATGAAAGCCATGATGAAGGAAAAAAGAAAGAAAAATTTAAAATGATGACTTCTCCCAGAAAGTTTGCAACTTGCAATATTTATAAAGGTTATTAGTGGGTTCTGTAACTGGATGTTACTTCATTTCTTTAATAATTAATCAAACATGAAATGAATCTATTATTATGGATAATTATTTAATGAAATCCATTAGTATAAAGTTCCAAAAAACAGAATGCCAGCACTTCAACTGTAATTCAAAGATGTGTTTTTCCCTTAGAATCCACTTTATAGACAAGACGGTTTCTAAAAAGCAACACTTTTCACAGGAATAAAGCAGCACATCTGCTTCTAAACCCCGTTTTTCTCCTCCTCCTTCTGCAGGTTCCTACCTTCCCCTCTCTGCTTCATCACTTCTCAAAGCACTGCTACAGAAAGTTGACATTAAACTTAGAGTTGTAAGATGAGTACTGATTCTGAGACTCTGCAGGTACTAGAACTGTCCCTGGAATCTTACCCATCCTAAGAACTAGGAAAAAGTTGCTTCCAAGCATTGGAGAAATTCAGATTGTTCTTCAACTGCCTTAGAAGATAGTTTAAGGTTCCCTTTTATCAGACCCTAGAAGCAAATCAGTAATGCAGTCCCAAATTAACCTTGTCTTTTTGATTCAGTGTGAGCTGGGCCCATTGGAGTCACTGTCAACCAAGGCTCCCTAGCAAAGACAGGCCCTAACTCAGATCTGGGAGGCAAAGTTAAGACTGGAGGTCCCCCAAGCTTAGGGCTGGCCTACATTAATTGCTTGCTTAAATCTTCATTCTTTACTTGTTCTTCTTATTCTGCTCTGTTCCCTGGACACTTGTGAGGCATTGGAAATTGTACAGCAAGTAAGAACCTGTAGAGAAAAGGGACAAGGAGCCGTGGGAATAAAGTGGCCAACCACAAAATGATCATGACACTTGATGGCGAAGGAAAATGGACATCTGTACAAGAGATGAAAGAAGATTCCATCCAAGCTGTGGAAAACTTACGAGCAAGAGGAAAGTCTATGAATACAAGAAATATGGCAAGCCTGAAGCCATATCTGACACATGGAAAGTGGCCATGGCAGGCCCACAGTGGCCGAGTGGCATCCAACTGGCCAGGCTTCACTCACTCAGTCTCAGCAGCCCTGCCAGGACCATGGAAGGTAGCTAGGGACGGCTCTGCAATCAAAGCTCATTGTATTGTCAAGAAACAGAAACCCACTGAAGCTAACTCAACTGCAGAAGAGATTTATGACACTGAGATACGTCTCTGAATCTAAGGTTGGTAAACAGGATACAAATCCTGACTTCTAGGATCTGCAGAGCTTCCAGGAATAAAATTTCCATTTGTCTGTGCCAGTGTGGATTCTCCTCTTGACTTCTCACTCTATGCTTCCTCCGCTCCCTTCTCTCCGCAGGTTCATTTCCTCATCAGGCTCTATGATCTTCAGAATGCTCACTCTAAGTCCGAGGTTCCCACGACTTCCCTGCTTCTAAGCACTCTTGACTGATCAAAGTCTCTGTACAAAATAGTTCGAATTTTGAGAAAACAGAAGAAGGAGAATTAATTCTTCCTGGGAGACTCAGTAAAATCTTCAAAGGAGCTGATTTACTGCTAGACTTGGAAAAACGTACTGAGTTTTTACAATAGGTAAGCATGGAACAGCCTTTTCTCAAAGCATTTTGATATTTGAATCTCCCAACAGTGCCATGAAGTGTGTTGAGCAGATTATTTAGATTATATAAATGAGAAAACTAAGTCCTACAAAAGGTAAATTAATTGACCAAGGCCATGTAGCCAGTGTGGGGTACATTCCAGACTAGATCCAAAGTTTTCTGACTTCTAATTCACTGATTTTTCTATTCGTTCATGTGTAGAGATGAAAGAATGAGTCTCTTTCATTGCCATTGATAAAATAAAAACTTCAGCCAAATTAAATTTTAAAAAGTTTAATTGAGCAATGAACGATTTGTGAATTGGGCAACCTCCCAAGCCAGAGTACGCTCAGACTCCAGTGCAACTACGTGGTGGAAGATGATATATGGACAGAAAAAGGAAAATGATGTATGGAAAAGGGAAGTGAGGTACAGAAACAGCCAGATTGATTACAGTACAGCATTTGCCTTATATGAACATGGTTAGAACAATTGGCTACATTTGATTGGCCAAAATTCCATGATTGGCACCAGTGTGGGCTACTGTCTGTTTACACCTCTGTTTGTTATAGTTCATGATGCACAGAGAAACTTTTAGGCTGAACTTAAAACACGTCAAGAGGCAGCTTTAGGCTAAACTTGATTTAATACCATCAATAGCCCTGGAATTGGGACTGATATTACTGTAATTTTAACTTGCCTTTCTCAAGTTCAATCTCCATCACGTCCTTTGCAAAAACTCATGTATTTGTAGAATATATCTGTCTAAGTCATGATGGGAAACCAATGCTGTATTTAAACAATTTGATTTGGGAAGAGTTTAATAGACAGATTATTTAGAGGTGCGGGCAGGGTTTAGGGGAACCAACAAAGAATAGTGCAGGATTCCCAAACTGGCAACAGCACGGATCCATCATCACTACCCCTCAGTCTGAGGGGCAAAATGAGAGCCGAGTCACCAGAACGTTGAGAGGGTAGCATGGAGAAGCCACCTGGTCAAAGCTGTGGCTTTCACAGAAGGACGCAGCCAACCCCTGCCAACAACCGCCCTCTCTTCCAGTTTTCAGAACTCCTGCCAGTGAGCCCACTGATTCATTGGCTGATTCCTCTGGAAGCCAGAGAGTATGGGGAATCCTCATGGACATCAAGCTTCCTAAGGAAATAGAGAGAAACTGAGACTGAAGAGGCAAATGAGAAACATCCAATACAGGGAATAAGGGGAGAAATTCAACATGGGAGGCCAGCCGTGGTTTCTGATCTGTTTTGTGTCAATCTCCTTTCCCACCCACACAGTCCTCTAAAACTGCACTAACACATGCACACACACACGTGCACACACACCCCATTCTCCTTCTCCTTTCCCCTTGCTGTTTCCTTTTATATTTTGGAAATCTGACCATTCAAGTCAGTGCCCTGGGTTTTCAGCCAGGAATCCACTCCAGGTCAATGGAGCCAAATCAATTGGTCTCTTGGTCATTGCAAGTCCTGAACTGAACTCAAGGATGCATCCTGCCAAGGTGAAGGATGAGTAGCAAAGGAAGCACTTATATAATTCTATAGTATTCCAAACCCTGTCCTTTTCAAGACCTTCTTCATATTATCAGAGTGGCAGCTCTATGGGATCATTTTGAGGAAAAAATCTTGGCGATTCAGACTGAGGTTTTTCATAAGTTCTGGCTGGGTGAGCCAGTGACGCCATTGTGGACCAGCTGCAACCAATCTGCTGTCTTCCACGCTAGGACCAGGGGCTAAGGTGGGCCCACCTGAATTTGTTATGACAGATCAGTCCTTCACAGCAGTCAAAAGAATGCTCTTAGAGGGCACAACCTGGAAACATTATCTTTCTTCTTTTCTTTTTTGACTGTTAATGTAACTGGGTATCCAAAAATTTATTTTTGTGGAGAAGTAATTCCTTGATTTATTTTGCTAATGAATGAAGTTCGCCTTAATTTCCACTTTTGAAAATTTCATAGACATGAATTACATTTGTAACCTTATCCAGTGATGTTTTTCCTCTCAGAGTCTTGATAGGAAAGGCAATTTTATTGTAAGATAGAAAAGTGACAGTTTAAAAGGGATGGGAAGGTAGTGGTATTTATTATACATCATGATTAATTTTACAGTAGCTGATACTTTAACAACTGTGGGCCCATTAGAGTAAAACAAAATATTATTATTATTATTATTATTTGAGATGGAGTTTCACTTTTGTTGCCCAGGCAGGAGTGCAATGGCACGATCTCGGCTCACCGCAACCTCTGCCTCCCAGGTTTGAGCGATTCTCCTGTCTCAGCCTCCCAAGTAGCTGGGATTACAGGCATGCACCACCACACCCAGCTAATTTTTGTATTTTTAGTAGAGACCGGGTTTCATCATGTTGGTCAGACTGGTGTTGAACTGACCTCAGGTGATCCGCCTGCCTCGGCCTCCCAAAGTGCTGGGATTACAGGCGTGAGCTGCCACACCTGGCCGAGTAATCCAAAATGATGTTCAAATGATACTGAAATGATGTTTCTTAAATCAGAGGTCTTAACTCAATGGCGGGCAGGTGGGATGATCCTAGAGAGTTATCTGGTGTGACTAAAGGTGTTTCCCCATCCCTTACCTCATGGCTGAGTTATCTGGTGTGACTAAAGGTGTTTCCCCATCCCCTACATCATGGCTGCCACCCCAGAGCCCCTCATACCCCTTCTGGCCAGTTATTCCTCCCAGGGGAGGTTGCCCATTCATGTGAGACTTTCCTCAGTCCCGTCTCATTGCTTTTTACTTCTCCTGCCATAGGCAACAAGGAGTTCAGTTGTCCTGGGATTATTTTATCCTAGAGACATCTCAAAACAGTGCAAGGAGGACTCCAGGAGTTTTTAAGGTAGAAGAACAAAATCTCCCACAATAGGGCAATATTTTGCAGAAAAGGAGATTTTCAAAGGGAAGAAGGAAGTTGATTATTTGGGAAACAGAATGTCTGGTTTTTATCTTCCCTGCCTTGCCTTCTAAATTCTTTTTTCTTGGCTGAACTTTTAGAAGTTGGGAGGAAGTTTGGAGAAAGTTTCTAATGTGTCAACTGGCAAAGTTTAAGAGCTTCACAGAACAATGGCTAGCTCTAGTCTAATGATCTCTGCTATATGAAGGTTTGAATGTTAAGTCAGATATAGGCAAAACTGTGAAGTAGGAAGTTTTCTCTTCTCCCAGCTCCTCTTCCGTCTCATCATGCTGGCTAGTTTCTTAGAACACATCCTTCTGTACCTCTTATTCCTAGCCCATGGTATCCCTTAGTCACAACCCTTGCATTTTTGAACCCATCAAAACAATCAATTCACTTGACTTCAATTCTCACGGTATCCAACCAAAGGAAGTTAGCTAGTTCTCACAGATAGGAGCAGAGAACTAAGGAGTTAACAGGTAACTAGGCAGGTAATGTATTTGTGTTTAAACTGGGGCATCTTGGAGACTTTGCTCAAATATAGAGAAATTACAGGCAATTTGGAGACCGTTAATGTGTGACAGGGCAGTTGTGTTCTGGGGAGACAAGCCTTTTGGGAGCCTTCCATTCTTGTTATTTCTACCTCAGTTCTGCTTCTTTTACACAGGGTTGACGCTTACAGTTTAACTGCAGGAATGGTTGGGAGGTGGGGTCAGAACCTCCAGACCTGAGACCCAAATGTGGGAGAATTTTGTAGCTGTTTGGTTTTGTTTGTTTGGTCTTTGAAACGCACAAGCCAGACGCCACTCAGTAAGATCCAAGATTAGTGGCACTGCTTGCTGCCTGATGACTAAGGCAATTAAATAAGTCTCGGTGCTGGCACAGCACCGCAATAACAAATCCCATAGTGTCAAATGCCTCTGCCAGATGGATTGCTCAAACCTTTGGAAGCATTCTCAAGTACACATAGTTAATCACTGCAGGCCCAGTTCGTGGAAAAATGACATGGTACTTGTGTGGGCGGAAGGTTCCTGTCACTTTCCTTGGGCCATCAATCCCATTGTCAGCTTCTATAGCCAATATTGTCCTGATTCCCCTTCTTGGGGCTCATGATATTTAAGTACTAGAAATGTGATGAATTTAGGAGACCTCATGATATTTTTTCTAAATATTTTAGATTTTTCTAGAACAAGCCTGATTTCAAATATCCTGTCCCATTGCCTTGAACAGTCCATCATACTCATCATATTGTGTCTCAATTTTTACTTTAAAAGCAGGTCATAACATTTCTTCTATTTGGCTTATTAAAGAATGTAAGTTACTTGCCCAAGAGGGATGTATATATCGAAAAGTATGTTAAGCCTTGTGAAAACCTAATTAAATCTAATATTAAATACACTTATGCCAATAAATCAACAAGGCATTTATTTTTCCTTCAATAAGTGTTTACCACGTTCAGGGAACTTGATGAGATAGAGACTCAGCCTGCTGTGATCTCTCTCTTCAAGGAGTTTACAGTTTGATTGAAGATGAATGCACTCGTGAATGATTGTGAACAAGAAGCGTAGATAATGTGATAATTGCCTGGCCCAGATTGTTACTGTTGTAGAAGTTCAGGAAGAGGGAAACAAGTATAGGAAGAAATAGTCAAACAAGTCTTAGAAAGGGGGTGGCAGATGGCCTTGACCTCTAAGGTCTTGCTGGACTTGGGTAGACCCAGAGGAAGAGTGTCCATATAGGAAAAATACTGAAGCAAAGAGACTGTGGTGGGCATATATACCAAGATTAGGCTGCAGGGGTGGAGGGTTTGTCTGATGAGAAAGGAGACAAGAATGAAGATAGGTAAGGTTGGAATATGGAAAGCCTCAGGACAGGCAGAAGCACTCAGACTTAATGGAGTAGTCTGGGGAAAACCACTAAAAAGTTCTGATGAAGAGTTAAATTTCAGGACCCTTAAGCTGGATAAGAAGCAGGACAAACTAAGGTCTTCCATCATGATTCAGATGATAGTAAGAAGGCCTTAGACTAACTTGGTATAAGTGACATGGAAAAGGAAAGAGAGATGTAAGTGATTGAAAAAGATCTATTAAGACTAGGTGCAAGAAGCCAGATGCGGTGGCTCACGCCTGTAATCCCAGCACTTTGGGAGGCCGAGGCAGGCGGATCATGAGGTTAGGAGATCGAGACCATGCTGGCTAACATGGTGACACCCCATTTCTACTAAAAGTGCAAAAAATTAGCTGGGCGTGGTGACGGGCACCTGTAGTCCCAGCTACTCAGGAGGCTGAGGCAGGAGAATGGCATGAACCCAGGAGGCGGAGCTTTCAGTGAGCCGAGATCACACCATTGCACTCCAGCCCGGGCGATAGAGCGAGACTCCATTTCAAAAAGAAAGAAAGAAAGAAAAAAAAAAAGACTAGGTGCAAGAAATAAAGAAAAATGGGTCACAGTCTACTCCAAACCCAGCCACTGTGTCTGTGGCAATCACTGAATAAATCTACATTACATGGAATTGAGAGAATGTTGATGCCACTGACGGAAAGGAGACTTCAGAAAGTACTCTATTTTGGTTTGAATTTATGATTGTAAGATGATGAAGTACAAATGAAAGTATCTCTTAGATAATCAATGAGGTGCATAGATCTCAGGTGAAAGGTCATAAAAAAAAAATCACTGGAAAGAATGTGATGCTGAAGCCATGATAAAGGCTGGACATTCCCAGGAAGGGAGCCTTTTAACCCTTAAATTTGAAGACTGGTTATATCCTACATGGAAGGTCTGGCCAGTGATGAGCAACATTACAATAGCAGAGCTGTGTACATAATCTTACCAACTTGATCAAATAGCCTTTTAGCATTGAAACACTGTGTGAGAGATAGTTTGAAAATATGTTGACTTCTGCTAAATTAAAAAAATAAAATTTCAAAATTAATGGAATGTGTTTCAAACCTCCAGCCTGACGCATGAAGTGAATCAACATGGTATGTGGGCGTGGGAGGGGGTTGAGGGTTGAAAAATTACCTATTTGGTACAATGTTCACTGTTTAGGTGATGGGTACACTAGAAGCCCAAACCTCACCACCACACAATATATCCATGTAACAAACCTGCATATGTATCCCCTGAATCTATAATTTAATATATATGTGTGTGTATATGTATGTGTATATATATACACATATATATATTTTAAAAGGCAAATATAAGCATGTTTAAAAAAACCATGGTGTGTGGCATAACTTGTATCTTCCACCATCTTTGCTTCTAGAATACTACACCACGGTTAAGTAGGGTAGGTTTTTCTATGGAGCTCTGACATATATTGTATTACAACTATCTTGCTATGTTGCAGTTGTTATTATCCTGATTCTTACCTGAGAAAACCAAAGATCACAAAAATTTGGTAGCTTGCTTCAGATCAAATAGTCAGTAAATGGCAGAAATAAGGCTATTACCAAGATTTTCTTGTTTCAAATGCCATGCTTTTTCTGCTATGTGATGAGAAGCCATGTTCAATGGCAATGCAGAAAAGGTGGGACCTCATCCAAAAAGCCAGATGAACAAATTCCTGCAATGCTAGGTCTCCAAGAAGAGTTTCAAGGGCACAGACTGCTAACTTCTTTTCACTATCTGTATCCCACAGGGCATATGCACATGTACACATACACATGCACACACATACACACACACACACAAATCTGCAAGGCCTCTTGGGATCAGGAGGTGAGTTATAGTCCATTGCAGGTACATAGTTGTGGGATACATGGGAAGTAATTATGCTGCTATATATTCATACTTAATAAATATTGGTGCTTTGCTATTTACAAACTTTCAAACCATTGATACAGATGAACAAAGTTCGTTTTCAGAGCAAAAGCCCACCATTTCTACTCTTCACCAACAGTTGGCACCACGATTGTGCCCAGACATTTTAATCTTGGCTTAAGTTTGTTACTCTGTGGCCAAAATCATAAACTCAAGCAGGTAAAGTAAATGAATGAAGTGAGACCAAGGTAAGGCAATAGGGAGTGAAACTGTGAACGACTGTGGAGTGTCTGCCCAGTCAAAAGTGGACAACCAAATCTCAGCTCTAGACCATTGCTATCACGCAGGTTAGAGGTCCACTATTGTAAGATATCCTGATTTTTCAAGATAGTATGAACATTAATGTGAAAATTCTTACTTTCATTTGAATGCTCTTGGTTTGTTAATTTGGCAGCTAATTCACATAGCAGCACTGTGTAGATGAAACACATGCACATCTGCAGGCCAGATTGTGTTTGTGTGTTTTGTTTTGTTTTTTGACATCGAGTCTTGCTCTGTTGCCCAGTCTAGAGTTCAGTGGCATGATCTCAGCTCACCACAACCTCTGGCTCCCAGGTTCAAGCAATTATCCTGCCTCAGCCTCCTGAGTAGCTGGGACTACAGGCATGTACCACCATGCCCGGCTAATTTTTGTATTTTTAGTAGAGACAGGGTTTCACCATGTTGGCTAGGCTGGTCTCGAACTCCTGACCTCAGGTGATCCACCTGCTTTAGCCTCCCAAAGTGCTGGGATTACTGGCATGAGCCACCGCGCCCGGCCTGTGTTTGTGTTTTTTGAGTTAGTTTACTAATATCATTAACTTCATTATTTCCAACAAGTGCAAACTAGGAAGAGTGATGAGAGTCATAAGAAGAGAGCCAAGAAAGTTAAGAAAGTCTTAACTAATGCCATCAATATGCATGTTCTCTGGAAAAGCCTAACTTTACACAGATATGGATATTTTAATTGATTTGAAAGTGATACTTTGGATTCATGAACCAATGGACTTACAAACAGCTTTTAAGATCCTTATGTGTCATCAAAAGTGCCAACAATAAACATTTATACCATGAACCTTCTTTAAAAAGGGATTCTCTTAACATATTTATATAAGGGATGCTGCTCTGTGACTCCAGGAAGGTTGAAAGCCTCTGAAATATTTTAAAAGTTACATCCAACCAGCCAGGCGCGGTGGCTCACGCCTGTAATCCCAGCACTTTGGGAGGCCGAGGCGGGCAGATTGCCTGAGCTCAGGAGTTTGAGACCAGCCTGGGCAACACAGTGAAACCCCATCTCTATTAAAATATAAAAAATTAGCCGGGCGTGGTGGCATGTGCCTGTAATCCCAGCTACTTGGGAGGCTGAGGCAGTAGAATCGCTTGAACCTGGGAGGCAGAGGTTGCAGTAAGCCGAGATTGCGCCACTGCACTCCAGCCTGGGTGACAGAGTGAGACTCCATCTCCAAAAAAAATAATAAATAAAAGTTACATCAAACATGAATTTTGAAGGCAAGATTAGTTGAGAAAAAAACAATTTTATCACTAATTAAGAGAGGGACTGGAGAAAAGATATTCTGGTATGGTGATAAAACTACATAGGATTTTTAATCAGAAGGCCTGAACTTTAATCTTAGCTCTGTTATATATATCTACCTTACCTTAAGCAAGTCTTGTAACATTTATGTATTTAATTTCATTTTTATAGAGTGGGAGTTAATAATTACTTTCCTTACAAAATTGTATTAATATGTAATAATACAATGTTTCTAAATTAAAAAACTGAACAAGCATTTATTTTTTTTATTACTGTTATAATGATAATGAGGAAGAAGAAGATGATGTTGGAGAAGAATAAATATATCAGATGAAGTGCATAAAGCAGAAATCATTTGCACTCTGTGAAAAACAAATCTTCCTCAGCTCTTTCTAGACTGAAAGAGAATACAGACTTCTCAGGGACACTGCTATGAAGGACACTAGTCCCAAAACAATGTGAGCATGGGAGAACAACTGCATCCCAAAGCAGTTCAAGCAAAACTATCCTCAGGATTGGAACACAATAAGTCCTGGACAGTGATTTATAACAGTTTACCCTTACTTTTATAATTAAAATCATTTTTGTTGCATTGAAAAAGCTTGACTAGAGAATGAGATATATGGGGGTGCATACATCTGCACTGTGATTTCCAATACAGAAAGGTGCAAATGATAAGAGGAGGCCAACTCCCATTACATTGAGGGAGAATCCAGTGCTGGGATATGGGTAGTAAATGAAGGATCCTAGTGAAGTAGGTACTATACTGCCACATTTATATTCTTTTACATTAAATTTATATATTAGGTTGGTGCAAACATAATCATGGTTTTTACCATTACTTTTAATGGCAAAAAAAGTACATTTGCACCAACCAACTATATATATATATATATATATATATATATATATATATATATATATACACACACACACACACACACACATATACATGTGTATATATAGAAATTTATATCATTTTATAGCTAGTCTTTGACACCATATATGTCATGATTTCTTTAGCTAATTTATTAATTTTAAAAGATTTTGAAGGAGACATCCATTTCAGCCATGACTGAATAATTAGAGCTGGATTTACCCTCCCATCATAAACTACTAGAAAATTGGCAAGATAATAGGCAAATAGCTTTGGGATATTAGGCAACAGGCAATGCTGGAATGTGATTCCTGGGAGAATAGAGACAAAAAGTGAACCCAGCTATCGGCTTGAGGGTGTTTCTGGATCATGAATCTTGGAGAGGGATTCATTTTACTCATGGAGACACAGACCAAATTATGAGGAGGCTAAACTGGCTACAACACGTAGGGCAGAGTACTGGGTGGTGTGGGGAAGTGCATGGAGAAAGAGCTCATGAAAATTTCATAAGGATCAACACCATATTAAATGTAAATGGTTCAAACACTTTGATTAAAAGAGATTGTCAAATTGGATAAAAAAGAAAGACTCAACTGTATGCTGCCTACAAGAAACTCATTTTACACATAAAAACACAAATAGGTCAGAAGTTAGAAAGATAAAACAAGATCTATCGTACTAACATTAAAAAGTAAATAAGAGAAATATAGTTTCTATGTTAATACTAAACAAAATTAATTTCACAGCAAAGAATATTACCAGAAACAAGTTATTTCATAATGATAGAAGTTAATCAAGAGAACAAAAAAATCCTAAATGTATGTGCACTTAATAATAGATCTTTAAAATATATGAAACAGAAATGAATAAACTGCAAGGAGGAATAGACAATTTACAATTATAATTGGAGAGTTCAGCACCCCTACATGTCTTTCTCAATAATTGATCAAGTAAATAGACATAAAATTAGTAAGGATATAGAAGATTTAAACAACTCTGTCAACCAAATTGACCTAATTGATATTTGTAAGATATTCCACTGAACAACAGCAGAATGCTCATTTTTCTCAAGTGCACACAGAACATTTACTAAGACAGACCATGTTCTTGGGACAAAAAAGAAGTCTCAAAAAATGTAAAAGGGTTCAAGTCTCACAAAATGTATTTTCTGACCAAAATGGAATTAAATTATAATCCATAACAGAAAGTAATCTGGAAACAATCTTCAAATATTTGGCAACAAAATAACACACTTTTAAACAATCAATGGTCAAAGAAGAAATCAAAAGACTACAAAGTATTTTAAACCAAGTGAAGGTGAAAACACAAAATTCCCATACTTGTGTGATGCAACTAAAGCTGTAATAAAAAGTATTTAAAAAGATAAAGAAGTATTAACTGTTTTATACTAACAAATACTATACTAATAAATTTGACAATATAGATTAAATGGACACATTCCTTGAAATATAAATGGCTGAAGTTCCTATAAGCAGAAAAAAATAACCTGAATAGGACTTACATCTATTAAATAAATTGTAGTTAAAAACTTTCCCACAAAGAAAAGTCCAGGCCCATATGACTTAACTGAGGAATTCTAGCAAACATTTAAGAAAAAATGAATACCAATTTTATGCAAACCCTTCCAAGAAATTGAAGAGAAGAGATTATTTCCCAATTCCTTTTATGAGGCCAGCATTACAAACATATTGCAAGGAAAAAAACCCTGCACATATATGATCAATTCAGTTTTGACAAGGTGCCAAGATAATTCAACAAAGAGAGACTTTTTAAAAAATGTTGCCATAAAATCTGGACATTCAAGTCAAAAATAAATTAAATAAATAATCTCAACTCTTACTTCATACTATATACAAAACATAACTTGAGTTGGGTCATAGTCCTAAGTGTAAACTGTAAAACTACATAACTTCTAAAGGAAACCTAGGAGAAAATCCTTGTGATACTGGTATAGGCAAAGGTTTCTAAAGATGGAAGAAGAAATTATACTATGGCAAAATTATAAACTTTTATTCTTTGAAATACAACTCAAACAAAATATGTAAACAATCAATAAACTAGGAGATCTTTGCAGGACACATCTGTGTAAAATGACTTGTATCAAGAATCTGTAAGGATCCTTGTAACTCGGTAAAAACAAAACCAAAAACAAAACAAATGGGCAAAAATTTTAACAGATGCTTCACTGAGAAAATACGGTTAGAAAATAAGTGCTTAAAAAGATGCTCAACATCATTAATCATTCAGAAAATGCAAATTAAGAACACAATGGAAATTATTACACACTTATTGGATTGGCTAAAAATTTTTAAACAAACAATACCAAGTGTAGACAAAGATCTACACTTTCAATGTAGATGAAATTTCATATATTACCAGTGAGAATACAAAATTGGGCAGTTACCTTAGAAAACAGTTTGGCAGTATTTTAGAAAGTTCAGCATACTATTGGACCCAGCAATTCCATTTGTAGGTATTTAATTAAAAGAAACGAAAGATATATATTCACAGAAAGACATGCATGCAACTTTATAGCAGCTTTATTCATAATTTTCAAACACAGGAGTTATTTAAATGTCTATCAATCAATAAATGGATAAACAAATTGTGGTTTATCTATACAATGAAATATTACTCAGCATTAAAGAGAAACAAACTGCCAATACCACAGCATGGATGAATCTCAAATGCATATTACTAAATGAGAGAAACCAATCTGGAAAAGCTACAATACAGGGTTGTTCCAATGATGTGAAACTTCTGGAAAGGGCAAATCAGATCTATAGCTGCCAGAAGCTGGAGGTGGAGGGAAGGGATTGACTACAAAGGGCTACAAGGGGAACTTTCCAGGTAATAAAAATAGTTTATTTTTTATTGTGGTAGTCATTATAGGACTATATACATTTGTCAAACGTTATTGAATGTACACTTAAGAAGAGTTAATTACACTATTGGAAATTATATCTCAATAAACTTGACTTGAAATAAAGAAGACAATGGGAGGAAAATTGTTACTGTATAGAGTGATAGGTGCAGTCTAGGGAGCACTATAGGCTCATAAAGATTCACAGGATCTTTACCATAAGAACCATGCTTTGATCATCTTTAATCTTATATTTGAACAACCTCAGAAGCTCCTATGAAATCACATTTTCCTTTAAACCCAACCATAGTAACTTAATATACATAGTAACTTACACACCTGAAAAAATTACCCTGAAATATATAGTCTGCTGACACCTGTCTCCTCATCCATTCCAGAAAGGGAAATAGTTGAAAGTCTGTGTGACAGGAAACATCTTGAAAACAAAAGCACATTCTATGTCCCTAAAACAAAACAAAGAAAACTGCAGATAGTTACCTCTATGCGCTCACTTAGATTAGTTAAAATTCAGAAGACTGGCAGGACTAACTGGGGCTAATGTGAAGCAACTGACGCTTGCAGACATTGCTGGTGAGGACGTAAATGGAAACAACTATGGTTCTGCACGCTTCCATTTACATGAAGTTCCTTCATAGGGAAATCTAATCAACTACAGAGAGCAGGTCAGTGCTTGCCTGGGGCTGAGTGTAGAGAGGGGGTCTAACTGCAAGGGGGCACAAGGAAACTTTTGGGGTGCTGAAATGTTCTTCATTGTAGTGGTGGTTACAGGGGTGAATATTTTTGTCAAAATTACTAAACTTGACACTTAAATGGCTACATTTTATTACATACAAATTATATCACAATAGTGTAGATTTATTTTAAGAAGACTTTTAAAGGCATCTATTTCCTGTAGTGCAGTAGACTGGATGTACTTTTTAACTCATTCAATAAATAAAAATGTAGGTTAATATTTAATGCTTACATAGTTTCAATTATGAGCTTGCTATTCACAGCTAAGACACATAGTAGGTTATTATTGTTTTTTCTTTTCCATGCATTAAAATTTTTTTTCGTTTAGATTTGTGGAAATAAAAACCCACCAATGAGAACAAACAAAGACTATTTATTCAGAGCTTGCAATAGCAGGGGAATCAGCCACCATCACTTGCATTCCGGCCGAAACTCAAGGCAGGCAGAGGAGCGGGGAAATCGTTAGAGTGGTTTCAGGTGTGCCCTGGTTAGAAGCTGTTGGCAGCTGGAGGCAGGCTAACAGGAAGTGGGGCATCCTATGTGATTGGTTAAAGGAGAATATTTGGCTTTCTCTGGTCCTAAATTGGAAGCAGGAACAAAAAATAAGGAAGTTGTCAGTTATTAATCAAATCCTGGCTGATTTTTTTATTATTATTATTATACTTTAAATTTGGGGATACACGTGCAGAATGTGCAGGTTTGTTACATAGGTATACACGTGCCATGGTGGTTTGCTGCACCCATCAACCTGTCATCTACATTATTTCTCCTAATGCTCTCCCTCCCCTAGCCTGCCAAGCCCCAGCAGATCCTGGTGTGTGATGTTCCCCTCCCTGTGTCCATGTGTTCTCATGGTTCAACTCCCACTTATAAGTGAGAACATGCAGTGTTTGGTTTTTTGTTCCTGCGTTAGGTTGCTGAGAGTGACGGTTTCCTGCTTCATCCATGTCCCTGGCTGTTTTAACTGACTGTTACAGGGACTGTTTGCCTTCATGGACCAGTTGCTAGAAGTAACAGTCAAACTTTGTACAAATCTCACTTGTAGATAACTGGCTGGTTTCCTGGGCTGGTTGCTGTAGATAATGAATTGGTTTCTGGGGCTGGTTGCTCCAAGTGGTGGGTCAGAGTTCTATTTTGGTATGTAGTCTGGCCATTGTCTGTATATTCAGTCTGTCGGGTTTCTATGACCTTATCCTGAATGTAAGCCCTAAGTCATCATCAGATATCTCAATCTCTTCTCAAGTTCTATCACTTTAATCTTCATAAGGAAAATTACTGGGGATCTTTTAGTCTGTCTCCATCTAAACACCTGTGTCCAGGGGAGCACACTGCCCTGTCCCCTGGGGGATGTCTTTCTCCCCTTTCCTGTATGGGATCTCTTCATTCTTCCTCTCCATGCCTTCCTTTATCTTGGTTCATTCTCCTATTTTAGTGGTACATATCAACTTCTCAAGAAAAATTCCATGAGTGGTAAAACTGTGGGGAGTTTGCACTCCCAAAACTCACCTTAGCCCAACTTCACTTATAAATAACATGGATAGGTAGAAATTCTTTTAGAAAATGTTTTTCTTCAGAATATTTTCCTTCAGTATTTTAGGCATTGCTCCATTGCTTTTTTTTTTTTTTTAACCTTCAAATGCTGCTGTCTTTTTATGTATGTATTTATTTATTTATTTGAGATGGAGTCTCGCTTTGTCACCAGGCTGGAGTGCAGTGGCATGATCTCAACTCACTGCAGCTTCCGCCTCCTGGATTCAAGCAATTCTCCTGCCTCAGCCTCCCAAGTAGCTAGGACTACAGGTGTGTGCCACCACACCCTGCTAATTTTTGTATTTTTAGTAGAGACAGGGTTTCGCCATGTTTACTAGGATGGTCTTGATCTCCTGACCTTGTGATTCGCCCATCTTGGCCTCCCAAAATGCTGGGGTTACAGACGTGAACCACCACGCCTGCCCTGACTTTCCTTTTCTTAGAGCACCTAATTTAGAAAATTTGCAATTATAAATTCTTTCTCTGCCCCCTTTGGGATATCAATCTCCTCCCAGCTTCTTGCCAGTTTTACAACCCAGGAATGTCTTTCTCAAGGACCTGGGAACCATCCCTTTGACATGTAATCACCGAGAAAGATGGCCCTCTCTGTGGATGGGTAGGAGCCTGGCTTTGATAAACACAGGCTAGCAAACACAGATGCCTAATCACACTGACCTGCCTCTCCCTACCCTCCAGTACTTTTCCACTGGCTCATTCCAGAACTTAAAAACTCTCCCACCTTTTGTTTTTGTGGAATTGTGTTCAATCTCTTTCCCTTATTGCAACAGTCTTGAATAACATCTTCCTTAACTGTTTAACTCTGGCTGGTGCAATTTTTCTTTTATGATGCTTACATTTTTAAAAAAAAATTATTTGTATCAGTAACTAATAAAAGCAAATGTTTTATCTGAAAAGACATCACATTTTTTCCTTTTTTCTTATTATACTTTAAGTTCTAGGGCACATGTGCACAATGTGCAGGCTTGTCACGTATGTATACACGTGCCATGTTGGTGTGCTGCACCTGTCGACTCGTCATCCACATTAGGTATATCTCCTAATGCCATCCCTCCACCTTCCCCTACCCCATCACAGGCCCTAGTGTGTGATGCTCCCCACCCTGTGTCCAAGTGATCTCATTGTTCATTTCCCACCTATGAGTGAGAACATGCGGCATTTGGTTTTCTGTCCTTGCGACAGTTTGCTCAGAATGATGGTTTCCAGCTTCATCCATGTCCCTACAAAGGACATGAACTCATCCTTTTTTACGGCTGCATAGTATTCCATGGTGTATATGTGCCACATTTTCTTAATCCAGTCTATCATTGATGGACATTTCGGTTGGTTTCAAGTCTTTGCTATTGTGAATAGTGCCGCAATAAATATACATGTGCATGTGTCTTTATAGCAGCATGATTTATAATCCTTTGGGTATACACCCAGTAATGGGGTGGCTGGGTCATATGGTATTTCTAGCTCTAGATCCTTGAGGAATCGCCACACTGAGATAACATTTTTGACACATCATCTAACTTAGTAAATGTTTCTTGAGAGGTTGTATTGTAATTGCATTATGCCAGGCCTTGAAGATACAAAAATAAGCAATACATTCAGAAAAAGGACAACTACATCCCAAAACATCTACTTTCATCATTGAATTTGATATGTTTACTTATAACCCAGACAAAGACTAGTTTTGAGACTTCAGACAAATCCAGACCCCTCACTGTACCTCTGTCCTGCTCTCAAAAGCAATATTGGACTACATGGTTTCTAACTTTCCTGTTTGACTCCTGGATTCTGAGAAAGTTTTGAAATAACTCAACAAGTTGTTTTTGGCAATAAAATTGCTAAAATAATTTAAAATTTTTTACTTTAAACAATTTTTTAATGTTAATAGCTTATTTTAAATGTTGGTAGAATTGGGTAAGAATAATACGGAATTAAACTAAGCATAGCTGAATACTCTGAGAGGTATTTACAATTCAATACAGGAGCCTTATCTGAAATCCTACCAATTTTTTTTTTCAGCAGGATATAGTTTCAATGTCCGAAAATGTACCTCTGGAGAATATTACATTTTGGAGCCTGCTAAAAGTTTTTCTATAAATACTCCACCAAATGAAAGAAAACAAGCCATCAGCAATCACTCTGACGGATTTATCGAGTGGCCCAGAGTGCTGGACTCTAGTCCCAACCATTGACATGTTATAAAGGCAGCAGAGTCATCATTCAAATGGATTTAAGTGCCCATTGTGTGTAAAGACCTTTCTTACCTCTCAAGGCTAACAAGTTAAGATGGATAACAGGAGTCTTTTAGCCTTAAAGGGTGCTTGGCGTAGCAAAATACAAACGAAGAAAAGATAACTTCACTCCAACTCCTGGCTGAGCTTATCCCAACAGTGTTGGTGGGGTTTTGGAGAACTAGAAGTAATCTGCAGGCTTAAATTCATTTTTCAGTCTATTCCCACTTACTATTCGCATCACCATGGGAAGGCTTACTCAACTCCTTTAAATCTCAGAGAGTTGTTGGAAGAATCAAATGACATAGATTATGTGACATGCTTAGCACAGTGCCTGGGATATAAAATGTGTTCCAAAAGTATTCGCTGAAATTTTTAATATTAAGTAAGAGTCAATATGAGAGATAGCAACAATATTAAAGGTGGGAGTTTAGTTCACTGTGTATTTATTGTAGGGAGTCAGAATTTGCCACCTCAAAATATGCCATTGGCATAAGGATTATTTTGAGCTAAAGACACTTGAAAAACAGCAGATGCAGGAAGAGCTTTCTGACCTTCCCCTTTCTGTCTAAAAGTAGGACATAAAATTTCCCATGAGAAAGGTGCCCTTGCTGTACCAGGAAGAGCAGAGTAACTCTTGATAACCAGATTCTTACCAGCCCAGAGATGAAATCTACATAACAAACCTTAGGAAAACAACTTGTCTTTCCTCACATATTTACCTTCCCACCCCTGAAAGTCTAAACCCCTTTTCCTTATCACTTGTCTACGAGTTTGTCATTCTTTGTTAACATGCTCTATAAGCTCCAAGTTCTAATCGCCCCTTTGAGAAACCAATCACCAGATTTCTCATGAATGTATTCATGCTGCATGTGTGAATCAACTGTGTTTTTCTCTTATTCATCTGCCTTTTTTCAGTTTAATTTCCAGTGTCCCTGTCATAGAAGCCAAGCGAGGAGAGGAAGAGTTTTGTTAATCTCCCCTACATATGTGTATATGTGATAACTCTGTCTATTTAGAGGAATAATGATCTTATCTATTGATTCAGGAAGGCCCTATGGAGGAGGTAAAAAAGTCACAGGATTGATTTCAAGTAGTTTTGTTAAGGCATGTTAAAGCAAACTACATTATATGGCCTGAGAAGGACTCCGTACTTGTATATCTGAGTCCTTGTGGATGAACTGTCACCTAGTTTAATAGGCAGACAAGATTGAAAACCTAATTTAGGAGTATGTACATGTAACAATAGCTGAGTCTTGGCCTATCCCAACAGCCATACTTCAATCACTCGTAGACTGCTAAGTGTTCAAATTGTGTTCAAATAAGACAAACATCAACCTGTAACCAATCCAGTTGTTTCTATACCTCACTTCCAATTTCTATACATCACTTCCCTTTCTTTGTCTCTAAATTTGTTCTTACCATGAGACATCCCTGGAGTCTCTCTAGACCTGCTATGATTCTGGGGGCTGCCTGATTCATGAATTGTTCATTGTGCAATTAAACTCCTTTAAATTTAATTCACCTGAAGTTTTTCTTTTAACAGACAGGAGCCTGAACCATTTCCACACTGCTGGCTTCAGAAAATAAAGTCACTTTCCTTCTACAGCACCTCATCCTTGTTATGGTTTAGCAGATGGCAAGCAGCCAAACCTGTGTTCAGTTACAAGAGGAACTGTGAAATCTGGGAGCTCCCCTGGCAGTAGAGGGTTGAGCATCAAAGCTGTGTTGTGTTGAGATCTAGTCTTGCTCAAGTGAGTTTTCTTATCCGAACCACAAAACACAGAAAGTGATCCCGGTGACTATCTCCTGATTTTTCCAAGGATGTTACATTCTAGTATCATTCTAGAGACCTAGTTAATTCATGACATACAATGAATGCCTTAGGACACTGGGGCTTAATGCAGGTCTTAGACTTGATGTAATCACTTGAAAAGTGTTTCAGTGGCCTTTAGGAGTAATTTTCAGAGCATTGTAAAATTCTATGTATCTGTTAAAAAAGATGAGGTGAGCTTGTACATAACATGGAAGAATATCCATGATTCATTGATAAATGCAAAAGGTTAAGTCTTGAATAACAAGCAGAGAATACCCCATTTTATTTTTTAAAAAATCCTACATGCAAATACTTAAATAAAAAACAAATCCTAGAAGATTCTATATCAAATTGGGGAAAAGATTGCCCTAATCTCTAAAATAAAATAAAGTAACTTAAAATGAAATTTAAGTAAAAAGTAGTGGGCAAGCAAAGATAAACTAGCACATTTTATTTTTATTGTTCAAATTTATTCAATGAGCATCCACTTCTTTTTAAATTAGGAACAGTTTCTTTAATTCTCCAGTTCAGATATGGTTTTAAAAAATTAACAATGTGAAAAGTGAAGGTAACTTTAACAATGCGAGTTGTGAGTGGCAGGGGAGTAGGGTAGTAAGAGACAGAAGTGGTGGAAATAAGTTTATAAGTGATTGTAGATGTATGGGGCAGCGCTGGGTAATTGGAGCATTTGCAGGCTGAAATATTGGGGGCTGGCAAGGCTCCAAGGAGAGGCTGGGACTGGACAGGTCATCTGGGAGGATGAGCTGAGTGCCTTCAAAGGCTGCCCAGCACGGCACACATAGAGCACCCATCTGCCTCTGTAGCTCTGTCCTCTGGAGGAGGTGCCACAACCAAGGTCTCCTGCCTCCCAAATCAGAGCTTATCTCACATTGATGACTGTATCCAAGTTCCCCAAATACCAGTCATTCTCATAGTATCTTTATACTGTCCTCTAATTTACTTATTTCTTTTAGCTCAATAAATTTGGCTCTGTTTTGACTTATAATATTCATGAAATAATGAGTTTCAATATTAATTATATTTTCTACTTCACAGTACGGTGATGCATCACTTAGTAATTGGGATACATTCTGAGAAATGCATCTTTGGGCGATTTCATTTTCATGCAATTTCTTCATCATGTGAACATCGTAAGAGTGTACTGAAGTGTACTTATGCAACCTAGAAGGTAGAACCTAGTACACACTTAGTCTATTGCTCTATCCATGGTCATGTAGGCAGTCCATCATTGACCAAAACATATAGGACACATGACTGTTTTGAATAATTTTTAAGAAGCTTTAGTCTGTATCTCATCTAAAAGCATCAAAGCATATTTTGGGAAATAACAAATTATATTATATATTAGATAATTATTGAGATCATGCTATAAAGTAGAGGAAGGCAAGTTTATTAAGTATTTAGAAAGAAAGTATCCATATTTTGAAAGTTGCTGATAATGCTGGAGAAATTATTATTAATTGGCAGTCTGAGTACAGGATACTTTTCATGTATCATGTTAAGACATAGGAATAAGATGGGAACTACTCTCCTCAAGCAAGAGTAATGGCCAGAGGTGTAACTGTCACTCCATGGTTAAAACAATTAACGCAGATACGAACTCTCCTGCTAAAGTGAATCAGGCTTAGTTGGACATTTTTGTTGGGTCTCCATGGGTTTTCTAAAGGCCACAAATCCAGGCATCAATAGGCCTGGCCACAATACAAGCAGCTGAGAGCCAATACCTCCCACCACTTCTCTGCATGTCTCTGCAAGCTTGCGAGTTTATAACTGTGCAGATACACAAGTAACAGGTAAGGTCACCAAGTCATTCATTCAGCATGGATTCATGGAGCATCGATGTGCCAAGCACTGTTCTAGAACCTGCAGATATGGTAGTGAACGCAGTAGGCCCAGATTCTGCTCCATGTCTGTGAAGGGGATGGGAGACAGGAAATGGTCAATATTTGTTCATACTCTATGTGGGATGGAGGTAAGAGCCATAAATACAAAGAAAGGCACACATTTATTTTTTATTATTTGTGCAAATTTATGGGGTACATGTGAAATTTTGTTACATGTATATAATGCATAGTGATCAAAGTAGGGTGTCCATCTCCTGGGTGCGATACATTTTTGTTTAACTATAGTCACCCTATTCTGCTATCAAACATTGAATTTATTCCTTCTGTGTAACTGTATGTTGGCAGGGCACAGTTTTAGAAAGGGATCGGTGATGCTGTTTTAGTCACGGCAATCAAGGAAGGCCTTTATGAGGAGGAAGTTGATGAAGAATGGAGCTCCATGGCTCTCTGGGAGGAAGGTCACAGGAACAGATATGCAAAGGCTCAGACAGTGGAAAATACTTCACATACCCGAGGAATCCCAGACAAGAGTGACTGGAGCAGCAAGGGCCAGAAGGAGACGGAGAGGATACGAGGTCAGAGACCAGGGTTAAGACTTAAAATTTCATCTCAGTGGGAGTGAACGTCCCCTAAGGGTTTCAGCAGCCATGTGACCTCTGAATGCAAGGGAAATGGAGCCACTCCTGCCCAGTGAGAGTTAACTGGAGTTTTATGTACAGCTTACACTTGTACCGCTAAGTAGAGGTACAGAGGGGAAATTTGGGCGATAATTTAACTTTTGACTGGATGAAGGCACGGGAGAGTCAGAGCGGCTCATTTTTTCCCTAGATAATTCACTTTCACAACCATGCCTTGTAACTGGCTGAGGGCCTTATCTGTCAGAAACTTAGCCGTTCGACTTTACAAATGAAATCTCATGAGCTCTCACTCTTCATCCGGAGCCTGGATCCCTCAACGGGGCCCAAGGCAGCAGGGCAACAGCATCGTGTCAGCATCATGTCAGCGTCCTGCCACCTCCCTCCACGCAGCAGAAGCAGATGGGAGAAAGAGCGGCGGCTCCTGTAGAGAGGGGGCTTAACCCGTGAGCGTGAGAGGCAGTGGGGGAAGTCATTTTTGCTCTGTCAGAAGAGGCCCAAACATAGGGAAAATGTTGTGTGAGTATAATTTCAACTTCCACTTCCATTTCACGGCCACATGCCACTTCTTGTAGTCATAACAATGTTAAAGCTGGAACAAAATAATCGTTTAGGGAACTTCAAGTCCTATAAATGATCAAACTATGCTGAGCAGTGCTAGGATTCCACAGAGGTGACTCAGGGACACTCTGGAGAATGTCGCTGGATGTGAGGAGAAGCCCGTGGGTGGACAGAGGGTCTCCTCCCTCCCAAGCCCTACCCGCTGCTTCCATCTATGCTGGATTGGGTATTTATCTAAGATTTTGCTTCAAGGAAGAGTTTTGGCACCAAAAAGGAAAAAACA
Source organism: Macaca mulatta (assembly GCF_049350105.2). Classification (NCBI taxonomy): domain Eukaryota; kingdom Metazoa; phylum Chordata; class Mammalia; order Primates; family Cercopithecidae; genus Macaca; species Macaca mulatta. The sequence continues at coordinate 67,080,004 of NC_133409.1, read as the reverse complement.
ACAACAACAAAAAAGCAAGTTCAGAGATTAATTAGGACTAACTATGTACCAGGCACTCCACTGAATTTTTTTACAAACATTGTCTCATTAATCCTCCAATAACCCTATGAAGTAGATATTATAGTCCTATTAATGAGAAAACTGAGACTTCGTGAAGTTAAGTAAATTTTTCATGTCTCACAGCTACTGCAAAGCCAAGATTTGAACCCAGGCCAACTCATCTGACACCTAAACCTCAACTCCTAATATCTATGCCATCCTGAAAAAAGAAAACCTGTCAACCAAGGTTATTCTCATTACCATTCAAAGAAATGTCTTAAAATGTTTAGAATAGCCATTGTGTTCAACTGCTTGGGCTGACAGAACAAAGTATCACAGACTGCATGTCTTAAACAACAGAAATTTATTTTCTCACAGTTGTAGAGGCTAAGAAATCCAAGATCAAGGTGCTGGCAGATTTCATGTCTGGTGAGGACTCTCTTCCCGGATTGCAGACGGCACCTTCTCGCAATGTCCTTTCATGACCTTCCTTGTTGCACACATGTGCAGAGAGAGAGTGCTGGCATATTTTCCTCTTCTTAAAAGAGCACCAGGCCAGGCATGGTGGCTCATGCCTCTAAGCCCAGCACTTTGGGGGGCCAATGCAGGAGGATCATGAGGTCAGGAGATCGAGACCATCCTGGCTAACACGATGAAATTCCGTCTCTACAAAAAATTAGCCTGGTGTGGTGACACCTGCCTGTAGTCCCAGCTACTTGGGAGGCTGAGGCAGAAGAATCACTTGAGCCTGGGAGGCGGAGGTTGCAGTGAGCCGAGATTGGGCCATTGCACTCCAGACTGGGCAACAGAGCGAGACTCCATCTCAAAAAAAAAATGAAATAAAAGGCACCAGGCCTATCAGATTAGGGACCCATATGTGTGACCTCATTTAATTGTATTATGTTCTCATGGTTGCTATCTCCAAGTATTGTCACATTGAGGATTAAGATTTCAACATATGAATTTTGAGGATACACAAATATTCAGTCCTTAACAGCTATAAAGGCTAATAGAATACTGACACTTATAGAGCTTTCACTATTTAACATATCTTTATGTAGTGCTTACTCTAAGCAGAGCCCTATTCTAAGTGTTTTAAAAATATTGACTCATTTAGTATTTCCAATAGCCCCAAGAGGTAGTTGCTATCAATATTTTCAGATAAGGAAAAAACTGAGGCACAGAAAAAATGATTAATTTGTTCCTTAGTGGTGAGCAGTGATGTAAACCTGTCAAATACTTCACAGAAAAAAAAAAAAAAAAAGTATAATCATCACTCAGCCTCCCTGGGGGATTGGTTCCAGAACTCTGCAGATACCAAAATCTCTGGATGCTCAAGTCCCTGATACAAAATGGCATAGTATTTGCATGTAACCTATGCACATCCTCTTATATACTTTAAATAATCTTTAGATTACTTATAATACTTAATACACGCCAGGTGCTATGGCTCACACTTGTAATCCCAACACTTTGGGAGGCCGAGGTGGAAAGATTGCCTGAGCCCAGGAGTTTGAGGTGGCAGTAAACTATGATTGTGCCACTGCACTCCAGCCTGGGCAACACAGTGAGACCCCAACTCTAAAAAAACATTAAAATAAATACCTAATATAATGTAAATGCTGTGTAAATAGTTGTTACTGTATATTGTTTCCTATTTGCATTATTTTTTATTGTTATATTGTTATTTTGTTGTTGTTGTTTCAAATATTTTCAAGTTGGCATTGGCTGGATCTGAGGATGTGGAGCCCACAGATTTGGAGGGCTAACTGTAACTCAGGGATCAGGCTCCTTTCCCACCCATGGCTCTGCCTTCTTCAACGCATGCTTCCGACATCACCATGGAAGGGAAAATAACATGAGAAGTTCCGTGCGTCTGCTCTGGCTTCCTCTCACATTCCTCACATTGGCTAGAACTCAGTCATGTGACCACACTTACCTGTGAGAGAGGCTGGGAAATGCAATCCACTTGTGCGTCCATGACGAAAAGGAAAACGTTAGGTGAACAACTCTCAGTATCTTCTACTATAAAGACACAGTAAGTAATATAAAATATTCTTAATTTATTTGGAGAAAATAATCCAATTTATGAATTTGATTTTTTAAAATTACATGTCCAGGAGGGCTAAATGGCAATAGATGATAATTGTTTTTTATTTTTTTTCGTAAAGGGCATTTTCTGAGTATCCACGTGCCCCAAGACAGAATTCACATCATTTACTGCCTGTGCCAGCGCCATGGCTAGGCAATCTGTGAAAGTTTCCCCTTTGTTTTTCTTCTTTTTCCTGTGTGCAACCCTATTCTTTCCCTCTGAACCTCATTTCCTCCTCCCCACCAGTTTCATTTTCACTTTTGTGTGGTTCCACTCACCTGTTTTGGGCGTGAATGGACAGGGGCACCACAGACATCACCAGCCCCCCTCATTTTGGTGGCCCTTGAGCTGAAGGAGGAAAAAAAGCTGTTTAGTGGAGCTGAGAGAGGGCTGGGCACAGATAGTGCCTGGTTTGTCCCAGTCCCAACACTTTCCAGCTCTAATTGACCCAGGACAACTTTGCTGCTCACTTTTCCCACTGGTTAAGGTCCAGGTGTATACAGGCATATGTTGGAGATATTGTGGGTTCTGTTCAAACCACTGCAATGAAGTGAATGTCACAAAAATGCATGTCACAAAATTTTTTTGGTTTTCCCAGTATATTTAAAAGTTATGTTTACATTATACTGCAGTTTATTGTGTACAATATCATTATGTCTAAGAAAGCAATTTACATACCTTAATTTAAAAATACTTAACTGCTAAAAAATGCTAACAATCATCTGAGACTTTAACATGTTGTAAGTTTTGCCAGTTGAGGGTCTTACCACAGTGCTGATGGTGGTAATTGTTGCTGAAGGTTGGTTGGCTGTGAGGCAATTTCTTAAAGTAAGACAACAATGGAATTTGAGGCATCGATGGACTCTCTCTTCCTTTTATGAAAGATTTCTTTGTAACATGAGATCCCTGTTGATAGCACTTTACCAATATTAGAACTTCTTCCAAAATTGGAGTAAATCCTCTCAAGCCCTGCCACTTCTTTATAAGCTAAGTTGACATAGTATTCTAAATCCTTCATTGTCATTTTAACAGTGTTCACAGCTCTTCACCAGAAGGAGATTCCATTTCAATGAACAACTTTCTTTGCTCCTCCATAAGAGGCAATTCCTTATTCATTCAAGTTTGATCATGAGATTGCAGCAATTCAGCCCCACTTTCAGGTTCCACTTCTGATTCTAGTTCTCTTGCTGTTTCCACCATGTCTGCAGTGACTTCCTCCACTGAAGTCTTGAGACCCTCAAAGGCACCTATGAGGGTTGGAATCAACTTCTTTCAAACTCCAGGTAATGTCAATATTTTGACCTCTCATGAATCATGAATGTTCTTAATTGCACCTAGAATGAGAGATACTTTCCATGAGATTCAATTTGCTTTGCCCAAATCCATCACAGAAATCACTAATTTATGGCAGCTGTAAGCCTTATAAAATGTGTTTCTTAAATGATACGAGTTGCAAGTCGAAATTACTCCTTGATCCATGGGCTGCAGAATGAATGTTGTATTCACAGGCATGAAAACAACATTTATTTCCTTGCACATCTCTATCAGAACTGTTGTGTGACTAGCTGCAATGTCAATGAGTGGTAATATTTTGAAAGACATCTGTTTTACTGAGTAGTAGGTCTCAACAGCGGGCTTAAAATATTCAGGAAATCATGCTGTAAACAGACATGCTGTCATCCGGGCCCTGTTGTTTCTTTCATAGAGCACAGGCAGAGTAGATTTAGTATAATTCTTAAGGGCCCTAGAATTTTCAGAATGCTCAGTGAGCATTGGTTTCAACTTCAAGTCACCAGCTGCATTAGCCCCTAACAAGAGAGTCAGCGTGTCCTTTGATGCTTTGAAGCCAGGCATTAGCTTCTCCTCCTATGAAACTCCTAGATGCCATCGTCTTCCAACAGAAGGCTGTTTCATTTACATAGAAAATCAGTTGTTTAGTGTAACCACTTTCATCAATGATCTTAGCTGTCTCTCCTGGATAACTTGCTACAGCTTCTACATCAGCATTTACTGCTTTCCTTTTCTCTTTTTTGTAATGGAAATGGCATCTTTCCTTAAACCTCATGAACCAATCTCTGCTAGCTTCGAACTTTTCTTCTTCAGCTTTATTACCTCTCTCAGCCTTCATAGAATTGAAGAGTTAGGGCCTTGTTCTGGATTAGGCTTTGGCTTAAGAAAATCTTGGGGCTGGTTTGATCTTTTATCCAAACCACACAAACTCTCCATGTCAGCAATAAGACTGCTTTACTTTCTTAACATTTGTATGTTCACTGGAGTTGCACTTTTAATTTCCTTCATGAACTTTTCCTTTGCATTCACAACTTGGCTAACTGATGCAAAAAGCCTAGCTTTCAGCCTATCTCAGATTTTGACGTGCCTTCCTCACTAAGCTTAATCATTCCTAGCTTTTGATTTAAGGGTGAGACTTGCAACTCTTTCTTTCACTTGAACACTTAAAAGACATTGTAGAGTTCTGAATTGGCCTAACTTCAATATTATCAGGGAATAGGTTAAACCCAGCAAAAGAGATAGAATGGGGAACAGCAGATTGGTGGAGGAGTCAGAATGCATACAACAGTTATTGAAGTTTGCCCTCTTACCTGAGCATGGTTGGTGGTACCTCAAAACAATTGCAATCGAAACATCAAAGATCACCGACCACAGATTACCATAATAGCTATAAAAATAGTTTAAAAGTTTGAAATATGGGAGAATTCAGTTATCTACAGTCAGAGCTCTGATCTCACCCTGGGACAGGGCCTCCTGTAGGGAGAGACAGCCACCATCTTTGTGGTTCAGTGAACTCAGTGGTTCCAGCTCGCCAGCTTTGGAGAGTCCAAATGGCCCAGCTAAGAAAAGTCCCCCAGTGCAGCACAGCCACTTTGCCAGATTGTGGCCAGACTGCTTCTTTAGGCAGGACACAGATCCATTCCTCCTCACTGGGCAGGACCTCCCAACCAGAGCTTCAGCCACTCCAGCCAGTTTTCCATAAACAGAGCTCTAACTTCCCCCTGGAACAAAGCGCCCAGGGGGTGGGGCAGGCCACCACCTTGGTTGTTTGGACTTCTCAGTCAGTCCAGCCTATGGGTCCTGGAGACCCCATACCAATCAGGGGGCTGAAGGGATCCCCAACACAGCACACCTGCTCTACCAAAAAACAGCTGGACTGCTTATTTAAGTGAGTCCCTGATCGCGTTCCTACTGACTTGGTGAGACCTCCCAATAGGAGTCTCCAGCCACGTCTTACAGGCACATTTGGGCTGGCAAAAAGTCAGTACCCCCTGGGATGGAGCTTCCAGAGGAAAGAGCAGACTGCCATCTTTGCTGTTTCACAGGTTTCACTGGTGATACCTCTAGGTAGAGGAAAAACCAAGGCAACTAGGGTCTGGAATAGACCCCCAATAAACTGCAGCAGCCCTATGAAAGAGCAGCCTGACAGTTAAAAACAAACAAGCAGAAAACAACAACAACAACATCAACAAAAAAGACCACACAGAAATCCCATTCAAAGGTCAGCAACCTCAAAGATCTAAGGTAGATAAGCCCACAAAGATAAGAAAGAATCAACACCAAAATACTGAAAACTCAAAAAGCCAGAGAGCCCTTTCACCTCCAAATGACCGCAACACTGCTCCAGCAAGGGCTCAGAACTGGGCTGAGGCTGAAATGGTTCAAATGACAGAAGTAGGCTTCAGAATATGGATAATAATGAACTTCACTGAACTAAAGGAGCATGTTGTAACCTAATGCAAAGAAGCTAAGAATCATGATAAAACCATACAGTACTGGTAGCCAAAATAAACAGTTTAGAGAGGAACATAACTGACCTGATGGAACTGAAAAACACTACATGAGAACTTCACAATGCAATCACAGGTATCAATGGCAGAATAGGCCAAGCAGAAGAAAGAATCTCAGAGCTTGAAGACTATCTTTCTGAAATAAGACAGGCACACAAGAATAGACAAAAAGGAATGAAAAGGAACGAACAATATCTCTGAGAAATATGAGATTATTTTAAAAGACCAAACCTACAGCTGATTGGGGTACCAGAAAGAGACAAGAGGAATAGAACCAAGTTGGGAAACATACTTCAGGATAGTATCCAGGAGAACATCCCCAACCTAGCAGGATAGGAAAACATTCATATTCAGAAAATGCAGAGAATCCCAGTAAGATGCTCTATGAGAAGATCAACCCCAAGACACATAATCATCAGTTTCTTCAAGGTTAAAATGAAAGAAAATATGTTAAGAACAGCCAGAGAGAAAGGCCAGGTCACCTACAAAGGGAAGCCTATCAGACTAACAGTGGACCTCTCAGCAGAAACCCTACAAGCCAGAAAAGACTGGGGGCCAATATTCAACATTTTTAAGGAAAATAATATCCAACCCAGGATTTCATCTACACCCAAATTAAGCTTTATAAGTGAAGGAGAAATAAGATCCTTTTTAGACAAGCAAGTGCTCGGGGAATTCATCACCACCAGACATGCCTTGCAAGAGTTCCTGAAGGAAGCACTAAATATGGAAAGGAAAAACTGTAACCAGCCACTACAAAAGCACACTGAAGTACACAGACCAATGACACTATGAAGCAACTACATAAACAAGTCTGCAAAATAAACAGCTAGCATCATGATGACAGGATCAAATCCACACATAATAATACTAACCTTAAATGTAAATAAGCTAAATCCCCCAATTAAAAGACACAGAATGGCAAGCTGGATGAAGAACCAAGACCCATCAGTACATTGTCTTCAAGAGACCCATCTCACATGAAAAGACACACATAGGCTCAAAATAAAGGGATGGAGGAAAATTTACCAAGCAAATGGAAAACAGAAAAAAGCAGGGGTTGCACTCCTAGTTTCTGAAAAAAACAGACTTTAAACCAACAAAGATCAAAAAAGACAAAGAGGGCATTACATAATGGCAAAGGGTTCAATTCAACAAGAAGAGCCCACTATCCTAAATATATATGCACCCAATACAGGAGCACCCAGGTTCATAAAGCAAGTTCTTATACCTTCAAAGAGACTTAGACACCCACACAATAATAGTGGGAGACTTGAACACCCCATTGACGATATTAGACAGATTATCAAGGCAGAAAATTAACAAAGATATTCAGGACCTGAACTCAGCTCTGGATCAAATAAACTTCACAGATATCTACAGAACTCTCTACCCAAAACCAACAGAGTAAAAATTCTCCTCATCACCATATGACACTTACTTTAAAATTGATCACATAATCAGAAGTAACACACTCCTCAGCAAATGCAAAAGAACTGAAATCATAACAAATAGTTTCTCAGACCATAGCACCATCAAATTAGAATGCAAGATTAAGAAATTCACTCAAAATCACACAACTACATGGAAATGGAACAACCTGCTCCTGAATGACTCTTGGGTAAATAATGAAATTAAGGCAGAAACCAAGAAGTTATTTGAAACTAATGAGAACAAAGATAAAACATATGAGAATCTCTGGGACATAGCTAAAGCAGTGTTAAGAGGACAATTAAATGCCCACATCAAAAAGCTGAAAAGATCTCAAGTTGACAACCTAACATCTCAACTAAAAGAACTAAAGAAGCAAGAGCAAACAAACCCCAAAACTAGCAGAGGGCAAGAAATACCAAGATCAGAGCTGAACTGAAGGAGATAGAGACATGAAAAACCCTTCAAAAAATCAAGGAATCCAGGAGCTGTTTTTTTGAAAAAATTAATAAAATAGATAGACCATTAGCCACACTAATAAAGAAGACAGAATATTCAAATAACACAACCAGAAATGATAAGGGGGATATCATCACTGACCCCACAGAAATACAAACAACCATCAGAGAATACTATAAACACCTCTATGCATAAAGATAAATTCCTGGACAAATACACCCTCCCAGGACTAAACCAGGGAGGAACTGAATCCCTGAATAGAAACAATAATGAGTTCTGAAATGGAGGCAATAATAAATAGTCTACCAACCAAAGAAAGCCCAGGAGGTACAAAGAAGGATTCTATCAGAGGTACAAAGAACAGCTGGTACCATTTCTACTGAAAATGTTCCAAAAAATTGAAAAAGAGGGACTCCTCCCTAACTCTATGAGGCCAGCATCATCCTAATACAAAAACCTGTCAGATTAAAATCAAAGAAAACTTCAGGCCAGTGTTCTGATGAACCTCGATGCAAAAATCCTCAATAAAATACTGGCAAACTGAATCCAGCAGTGCATCAAAAAACGTATCCACAACAATCAAGTAGGCTTCATTCCCAGGATGCAAGGTTGGTTCAACCTACAGAAATCAATAAATGTGATTCATCACATAAACAGAACTAAAGACAAAAAACACATGATTATCTCAATAGATGCAAAAAAGGTCTTTGATAAAATTCAACATCCCTTCAGGTTAAAAACTCTCAATAAACTAGGTATTGAAGGAACATACCTCAAAATAATAAGAGCCGTATATGACAAATCCACAGTCAATATCATACTGAATGGGCAAAAGCTGGAAGCACTCCTCTTGAAAACCAGCACAAGACACAGATGCCATCTCTCACAACTCCTTTTCAACACAGTATTGGAAGTTCTGGCCTGGGAAATCAGGCAAGAGAAATAAATAACGGGTATTCAAATCAGAAGAGAGAAAGTCAAACTATCCTTTTTTGCCGATGACATAATCCTATATCTAGAAAACCCCATTGTCTCAGCTCAAAAGTTTCTTAAGCTGATAAGCAAATTTGGCAAAGTCTCAGGATACAAAATCAATGTGCAAAAATAGCTAGCATTTCTATACACCAACAACAGGCAAGTAGAGAGCCAAATCATGAATAATCTCCCATTTACAATTGTCACAAAAAGAATAAAATACC